>NW_028234420.1:10983968-10991468 GCF_977035675.1 Penaeus japonicus
TATATATATATATATATATATATATATACGTATATATATATATATGTGTGTGTGTGTGTGTGTGTGTGTGTGTGTGTGTGTGTGTGTGTGTGTGTGTGTGTATGTATGTATGTATGTATGTATGTATATGTGTTTGTATTTGTGTTTGTGTTTGTGTTTGTGTTTTGTGTTATGGTATGTGTTATGTGTTATGTATATGTATATGTATATGTATACGTATCGTATCGTATCGTATACGTATACGTATACGTATGTATGTGTATGTATATGTGTATGTGTATGTGTATATATATATGTATATGTATATGTATATATATATATATATATATATATATATATATATATATATATATATATATATCCTTGTCCTTATCCTTCATTTCTCAGCAAGATTTATCACTTTGTGTTTAAGTTTTTGCAAGTAGTGATAGATGAATCATAAGTGTTAAAGTAAACAGAAATTGCATGATTAATAAGTAATAAGAGTCTCTTGAGTGTAGTAGAGATCCTGTAGTCAGCATCACAACCTACTTTGATAAGCGTGACTTACTTATTTATTTTGAGAATGTTATTGTGATGACACGGTGTGGTAACGGCGTGGTGACGTGGTGTGCAGGGGGAAAGAGAGGGACTTGAAATGGTGCCATAACGTGCGTAAAGGATGATATGTATTCCAGCATGTTGTGTCAAATGAAAACGGGTACTTTGGATTCTTTGGGTGTGTTGTGCAATGTTTAGGGCTAGATGACAGGCGTAGTGCGTAAGGTGACTGACTGGGTGTGGTGCCGCTGCCTTGGTACCAGGATGAAGGGAGTTGGTCAGATGTGCAGCATCTTTTTCTCTCGGCTTTTAAAAGATTTTCATTTATTAGCTGAAAACTGGTAATTTAAGCAACGTTAAGGATCAGCTGATTCAAAGAGAAGAAATCCCCGTGTCTCAGTTATTACAAGCAAGGACCTCTTATTTGAACCCTCAAAGAATCTCAAGAATGATTTGAACATCCACACTTCAAAAGAAATCCAGGGGTCCAAGGTAATAGCCGAAATCCCCTTATCTTGGAATAAATCCCTTGGCGCTGGTAACGCTGCTTGTAGGAGTCAGTGTGGCGCCCGACTCCGCCGCCCCACCCCTACGGCCGCCCCTACGACCGCCCCCTGCAGCCACCCCTGCTCCATCTGGCTGACGCCCGCGCCCCGCCGCCCATCCGCTGCCACTACCTGAAGTCGTGGCTGCTCCCGTAATTGTGTATAATTGGTTGAAATTTTATTTGATCTTTCATATTGAAATATTTGAATGTCTCTTTTTCTCTCTTCTCTCTCCCTGTCTCCCTCTTTCTCCCTCCCTCCCTCCCTCCCCTCCCTCTCACCCTATCTCCTCTCCCCCTCCCCCTCCCCTCCCCCCTCCCCCTCCCCTCCCCCTCCCCCTCCCCTCCCCCTCCCCCACCTTTATTTCTGTTAGAGTATACTTCAAGTTCATCCAGTTTCCACAAAATGAAGCTGTTAGATATCAAGGTGCCTTAGAGAACTCGGGAGTTTTTCAATAGAACAATTATTGGAGCCATTCGCCATTCACTGGAACTAAATAACTTAGTGCATTGGTTACTTTCTGGTGGCAGGGGTGGGATGAAATGTAAATGACCCATGATTCTCTCTCTCTCTCTCACTCTCTCTTTCTCTTTCTCTTTCTCTTTTTCTTTTTCTTTCTCTTTCTCTTTCTCTTTCTCTCTCTCTCTCTCTCTCTCTCTCTTTCTCTTTCTCTTTCTCTTTCTCTTTCCCTCTCCCTCTCCCTCTCCCTCTCCTTCTCCTTCTCCTTCTCCCTCTCCCTCTCCCTCTCCCTCTCCATCTCTCTTTCGCATGAGTGAAGAAGTGACTAAGGGTTGGAGGGACTGATGCGGAAGAGAAGAAAATGTGGAAGAATAGATTAATGACAAGACAAAATAAAATAAGATAAGGAATTAAATCAAAGCAAGAGAAAATTTAAGTCTAAAAGGCAAAGAAGAGTAGCTAGGGGTGTGAAATGTGAAACAGCGTGTGGTAAACAATTTACTTGGTTGAAGCTATGATAAGTGGGCTCTCAAAAAGAAAGGAAAAATATTTAAAAAATAGTTTCTGTAGATTAGTCCAAGATTTTTAAATGGTTGTAAAAAGATTGCAATTTCTCTCTCTCTCTCTCTCTCTCTCTCTCTCTCTCTCTCTCTCTCTCTCTCTCTCTCTCTCTCTCTCTCTCTCTCTCTCTCGTTTTCTCTTTAGCCTCTTCCCTTCCTACCTCTGTCTCTCTCTCTCTCCCCTCCTGCTCTTCCGTCTCTCCCCCTCCCTCTCTGTCTCTCTCTCCCCCCTCCTGCTTTTCCGTCTCTCCCCCTCCCTCCCTCTCTCTCTCTCTCTCTCTCTCTCTCTCTCTCTCTACCCCCCCTCTAACTCTCACTCTCCCTCTCCCCCCCTTCCCTCTCTACCCCCCTCTAACTCTCCCTCCCCACCCCCTTCCCTGAAGCTAACATTCACCCTTTTCCTTTTGCTTAACCCTATCTCCCTCCATCTCCCTCTTTCTGTCCCTCGCTCTCTCCCCCTTCTGTTCTTTCTCCTTCAGTAGCCATATTTCAAAGAAAATGGAGGGAAAACCAAGTGTGAGGGAAACTAAAGAAAACATTCGAGGCATTTCTTCACCCGTTAACAAAAAAGAAAGAAAAAAAACGCGAAATATTTTAAAAAGCTGATATTATGTGTACGTCTCCGTGCAATGGCGTTGCGGCTGTTATTTACATTTGTTTTAATTCATTATTCATTCCCTATTTTATGTAGTCTACCTAGGTAAATGAACCACTCGCTCCCCGGATAAAGAAATAAGATGAATAGATAAATATATTATTTGATTAAAGAATGAGTTGGCAAGAGAAGGTTGACATTTCTTGTCTTGAAAGAATGGAAGAAATGCTGATCAAGATTTGTACAATTGGGAATGTGCTGTTAAGAAAGATTCCTGAAGTCATTATTGTATAGTAGAAATCAGGAAAAGATTAAGAGAGAAAGAGAGAGAATTAGGGAACTTCTGTATTGTACAGTGGAAAATATGAAAAATAGATATAAAAGAATATGGAATTCCTCATTAGAAAAAATATATATTGCCAACAAGAAGAGATTCAGCAACACACTTACCTACACCCGGCAATGTCACAGGATCCCCTCTGAAGTGATTACAAATTCGAAATCAAGTATAGGTTTAACGACTTAAATTACCCAACGGTCACTCGACTTGCTTTTGGCGCGCAATTTGACTAAGAAGATGTTAATTGAAAGTCTAATCGCAGCCTATCGGATTTAGATTAGCCTTTTTCGATGTAAATTGCCTTGGATACAGTAGACAGGCGTGTTGTTACCGATGCCTTTGGGTAAATGAGGCGGAACTCCTGGATAACCTTGGATAAGTAAACGCCTGAAGACAGCCATGGTAGGAAAGGGTGAGGAAAAGATGGGTGGGATGGAAAAGGGGAGGGGAAGGGAAGGAAGAGGGAAAGGGATTGGGAGTGGGAGAGGATGAAGATGAAGATGAGGTAGAGACAGTTGTATGTGTGTGTTTGCGTGTCTGTGTTTGTGTCTGCATCTGCATCTGTATCTGTATACAGCGCCAACGAATCCTTCAAATCTCAGGCCGATTGTCGAAGATGGATATACTTTTTCCTGTTTATGCCTAACATCGGGAGATCGACCAAACAGCACGCCCTTCTAGAACCCCCCCCCCCCCCCTTAAGCCTCATGCGTTGGCAAGGTCATGGTGATTTCGCTGTCGTGATGCGACGTCTTAAAGATAGTGACGGCCTCATTTAGGTAAGATAACGAGTAAGTTTCACATGGAAGCCTTTCGCGGGGAGTGGCGTCACTACACACCTCACTCGGGATGGTGACTCCCCCAATAGCCACGTTATAGTGAGATAGATGCTGGGACTTTGCTGCGTCATTTCCTCCTTCCGTCTCCAGTAACGCACGTAGCCATTAGTGTAATGGAGAGGGAAGACAATCCACGACCTCCTTTGCCGCTAATGAACGACAGACATACACGTACACGGTTACCTGGCGTGGTTCATGTCGGTGCCGCTGTGGGGGACCAACTGACCATCAGTCATTTGCCGGGAATATTGACCTCGGCGAGATGGTGAATTTGCCTCGGTCATCGATCCCTCACTGACAGTTAGTTATTAGTGGTGTTTTATCCGGTGGTGAATTTGACCAAACTGTTTATCTGATTTTCTTTTAAAGACTGCCACGGTACATGAGTTGTGTTTCTTATATTTTTCGGATCACTGTAAAACAACTTTGGATCAGTAGTTACGAAGCTTTGGTTTTGCATCCTTCTCGATAGGGATGATTGATAACTTACCCAATAAACTAGCGTGAGGGATCTCTTACTTCAATTCCTCCCTTTTCTGTCTCTCTTGGATCTGGTGCCAAAATTCTAGTGATTTTCCTTACATTTATGATAATATCCATCCGTCTTTTGAAATAAATGAATATATATATATATATTTTTTTTTCATTTACAAGTGATGCCCAATGTCAAAATTTAGAATGAACCTGATCTTGTGATATTATGTATTTTGAATTCCGTGCATAGCAGATACTCGTATCTTGGAATCACTAGTTTCCCATAATGGGAGGAAAGGGTTTGAATCTCTTGTCCTAAAAGTCCACCCACTTGTATTTTTTTTTAATGAAACCTGTGTCATGACTCATAAATAGGCTTAGGTTCATCTATAACTGTTTTTCCTTTGACAACTGATTCTTCAGCTGAATATGGACTATATTTTATACTTTCGAATTTATCCGCATTGAATTCCGTATTGTCCTCGCGCGTCCTATTACAAACGCTTTCTAGATCCTCATTAAGCTAAACGTCCACATATCCTCGTACCATCTGCATATGACGTTGCTCTGCAGTGTTGATGTATCCCCCGCATACATACACACACCTCGCTGTACCAAAGAGATGTGACCTTCAGAAATGGTTTATTAATTCATCGGCCGACGCCATCTTGAAGGGCGTGATCACCAACGTTAATTTATCTTTCTTTTTAATAGATTCTATGGAACTTTTTCTCCTACTAGGGATTGGTTTCATATAGATTCATAATGTATCCTTTCTCTTTTTGTCATTCTTCTTGTTTCTCAACGCTATTTTTCGATCATTTGGTATCACACTTGTTTCTTTTCTTTGGCACTAATCTCCTACATTTCTGCAACCATAAAACAGCCCATCAACAGGTGATTGTAAAAATTCAATATGTGTTACTGCATCTTCTTGTGTTTTATGTATCATCATTCAGTCAATTTAACTGTCATTGAAATGCCTACTACTTGTTTTTTTTTAGCTTATTTGATATTTCAATGTGGTTTTGGTTACACATGGATGCATCATGTATCTTCTGATTACTTTATCTCTGGTTTGACCCTCTCTATTTTTTGTCATTCTTATTGTTTCTCTACACTATTTTTCGATCTTCTGGTACCACACTTGTTTTGTTTCTTTGTTTGGTATAAATCTTATACAAACATCTCTGCGACTATCAAAGAACATTTTCAGCCATATCATTTTCAATAATATCAGGTAATTGTAGGGCCTCAGTTTGTGCTGATGCTTCTTCTGGTGTTTCATTTATAATTTTGCAGTAACTAACTTCATTTTCAATATTTTTTTTATTGCATTTTAGCTTTTTTGACTTGATTTCAACGTGGTCTTGTTGCACAGTATAGGTTGATATATCGTCTACGTCCTTCCTCCTCCCGGACACATACGAAGACGGGGTCGTGTCTCTTGTTCCCCCTTTGTTGGGATTTTGACGATTTGGTTCCGGTTGGCTTATGGTGCGTCAGGTTGTGTGGCCTTGTCTGCCACTGGTAAATGCATGGCCGGTTTTGATCTCCGTCGTTTTTACTGTTTTATTTTAGCTGGTTTATAAAACTTTTGTTTACTTTTTTTCATGTCCTCTTCATAGCAGTTTTGATTTGCTGTGAATCTTTTTATTCTTCCTCCCTTTTTCACTTTTAGTTGTTGTTTTTTATATAGGTGGGGCTTTCCATATTATTTTTTTTATTTCTTTTATATAATGTTATGTTTCATTTCTCAAATCTTCAAACATTTTATTTTGTTTAAGCCTTGCACGCCAATTTAAACATTTAATATTACCGGCAAGTCCATCAAAGGATTATCATCTTTCATACATACATCATTACAGTGTTAGTACTTCGAGGGATTTTTTAAAACTCTTTGGTCTACAGATATTTCACCACCCGTTTTAGAAATGCTGATTTTTTGTTTTCTTGATTTTTTTTTATTTCTGTTTAGTTCTTTAGTTCTTTTACGAAGACAACGTAACACTCACATTTTCAACTGATTATCTCTTCTAAAAAAACACACACACACAAAAAAAAAAAAACGGGATTTAGAGTTTTGACAATTTCTTTTTATCTCTATTTCGAGGTTCGTTTTACTTCTAGTACAGTCCTGTCTACACTAGATTTATTTTCAGCTTTTCAACCGTTACTTTTGGTCCCTTTGTGTCGAAGCATGTAGGTTTTTTACTCCTAAGAGTTCCTGATGCCAGGCAGGGATATTGTTGTTATTATTGCTGCTGTTGTAGTCGTTGGTGTTGTTATATTATGTGGAAGTTATGATATTATTATTGTCTTTTGTAATATTATCGTTGTTTAATGTGATTTAAAGATGATATCGCAGGTATTAATAACAAGTTTAGTATTACGCCTCTTTATCTACCTCACTCATTTTCTCGTAGATTTCCCTCTTTGTAGTTCTATAAATAACACTTTACTTTGAGACTGACCTTTGGTAAAGCAACTCAAAAAATAACTTAGTCTAGAAGTTATTCCATACGGAAGTCGCGTGCCTTGGTTACGAAACATTTAAGTGTTCGAATGAATTTTAGCCAGGGTTAGGTATGGGGAATGCAGTTGAATGAAAATAACCCACTACATTATCATTATTGTTAATAGTATCATCATTACTATTATTGTGGTTGTTGTCACTGCCATCGTTACCGTTATTGTTATTATATTATTATTATTATTATCCTTTTTATTATTATTGCTATTATTATTATTATCATTATCATTTTCATATTCATTTTCATTTTCATTTTCATTTTCATTCTTCTTCATCTTCTTCTTCTTATTATTATTATTATTATTATTATTATTATTATGTATACTAGGATGTATAGGTGTGAAATAGCCAGAGGTTGAAAGCACTTATGGCTGGGTTAGGAGACGAAGATGTTATGGACGCTGGATGACAGAGAAAGAATCTCTCCTTTTAAAGGTCCTTCTCTTTCTCTCTCTCTCTCTCTCTCTCTCTTTTTTTTTTTTATATCAAGGTTGTATTTACAGCTCTCCCGGAGACTTAGGCAGTGATAAATCTTGTGTCTTCCGTAGATGGCTGGAGACTGGCTGGTTCTCAAAATGTCCCCGAAGAGAAGGTTCAGCAAGTTCCTCAACATGT
>NW_028234420.1:10998968-11001468 GCF_977035675.1 Penaeus japonicus
GTGTAAGCAGGAACATTATTTTTGGTCCAGGGAGAATTATGTATTTATTACTTGCCTATTCCGCATTTTCTCACATAAGATTATAGATCCAGCATTACCTCCATAGCCTCAAGGGAAAGAAACCCATAGATAGGGGAGATATCTAACTCCCTTCTCTCCCTCTCCCACCATGAAACTATGAACACCTATTGAATATGGCAAAAACATGAATAAGAATAAGTATGAAGGAGTGAAAAAGGAAAGAAGGAAGAGCATAAGAAAAGATTTAAAAAATAGTCTCAACATTAACCCATCCCCAACGGGGGAATTCTAGCCTTGAATGTCCAAATGCCGGGGCGTTCGAATTATTAGGCCTAAATCAATTGAATGGCTGGCACAATACTGTGCCGCCCGGCCACTGGGCTTTTGAATGCGTGGTACACATGCTGTACCACCCGTCCTGTGTGGGTTAACATTCACCATCAACTGAGCGAAAAGCCAAAGACACTAACACTCCTCATGGCAGACAGACTGAAGTTATCTAAACTGTTGCTCCATGCTGGTGTGGACAAGGGAGAGAAGGATAGTGAAGACTAGGAGGAGTTAGCAAGTGTCTTGGTAGTGATGTGTTATGCATGTTATCCTGCATAATGTTTCATTCAGGTGATTTATGGCTTGAATTCATGCCAGTCGCTTAGATGCATTAGGCTTTTGCCTTAGAATTCAAGGACAGAACATTGAATTGAATTGTTTCATACATCAAGTATGAAACAAGTATTGCTTAATTTTGCCCCCCAATTTACCATTTTGGTCTTTTCTTCTTCAAAATGAAATATTCTAAGGGAGTTCTAATTTATTTACTTCAATTTCACTCTCTAGAAGAAATTTTAGAACAAATAATGTACTTCAGGCAAGTTTCAGCAGCTGCCACACCGTTATTAGATTAAAATTAAAAAAGTTAAAAGAACATCCCTAGAGAAGGATTTTCTCAACAAATTAAGACCAAACTTATCTTGTTAGCCTAAATTTGTTTCCTAAGCTATCACCCAATTAAAATATAATTAAAATGAGAATAAAAGGGTGTGTGAGCTTGAAAGGCCTAGGGAAAAAAAAAGACAAAAAGAAAAGAAAGAAAATAAAATGAAAATCCGGATGGTCCACTTGACCTTTCCACTACAGGCACTTTTTCTGGGATTAAATAATTTTCACACTGCACTAATTAAAAAAAAAAAAAAAAAAAATACAAACTAGTTATTCCTTCAGTTGTGCAACTAATGCATCATACCAAATGATAAATATATATATAATTTTTTAAATATATCATATATTAGATTCATATATCATACCATAAGTCTAGAAAACAATAGAAAACACATCGTAAGATGCTCAGCTTAACCCACTTACGACGGGGGCATTCCAGCCTTGAATGTCACAATGCCTGGGTGTTTGAATTATTAGGCCTAAATCAATTAAATGGCTGGCACAATACTGTGCCGCCCGGCCACTGGGCTTTTGAATGCGCGGTACAGTACTGTACCACCCGTCCAGAGAGGGTTAACCCAAACATCTTAACATGTGGCCTGTCTCGGAAGGGTTAAGGAATGAAGTCTGAGCATTAACTCTTCATCTTTTACAAATATGGCTCTATAGGAAATGGATTCCAGACTTCAATGTATTTATCATTTCTAACCAATTTTTTCTCTTCCTTGCAGATTAATGAAAACACTAATGAATGGATAGAAAACGTGACACTGGGACTGAGTGTGACAGTTTTACACATTCTGTGCCAACCTCGGCAAATGCCAGAAGACACAACAGATTCCATTGACTCTAAAAAGATGGTTGACCCTCTCAGACTACCACGTCGGATACCTGTAGAAAATCTAAAATTACTAGTTGCTCTGGGATTCTTCTCTGCAGCAGCTCCCACCAATGCTGCTCGCAGAAAGAAATCCAATCAAGATGCAGAGGAAGCCGCCACTGGATGTGCCATCGGGTTCATGGCTTGTGGAGGAGGATGTGGTTCCTGTGGGGGATGTGGCGGCTGTGGGGGTGGAGTGTATGCCACGTTTGGAGCACCAGATTATGGTGGATGGGTAGGGGGCACTGGTGGCCATGTACAAACAGATATGAACATTGGGGATGGAGATGGTGGAATGGATGCTTTTGCATACATGTTTGGGACACTAGCTAGTGGTGGGGATGGGGATGGAGGAGGAGATGGTGGTGGGGATGGGGGAGGAGATGGTGGGGGTTGTGGTGGCTGTGGGGGATGCGGTGGATGTGGAGGGTAGATGTAGTCTGTAATGAAGAATAATGTGATAGTAGTAAGGTGCCTTTTGTCACCATCTTTACAACTCTCTATAGATCTGCCTCCCAGCACACTCAGATCTTAATCTTGCAGGAAACATAATGTACACAGTAGTGACCTTATATTTCAGAACATATATTAAAAAAGAGAATAATGTGCCATCATAATGCCAGGTCAGACTTAAATTTTTTTCTTGAATGAATTTTTTTT
>NW_028234420.1:11016468-11021468 GCF_977035675.1 Penaeus japonicus
AACATTCCCCTGGCTCACCCCTACACTGCCTGCAAACTGCCATTCTGTGCTGATTACTCACTGCATTTACCAATAATGCTAATGCAAATGTGGACAGATGGAAACCATTTTTATTCTATTTTACTGAAATTTCTCTTTAAAATTGTGCACATTTCTGATAACCGAGATGGCATATTCACAATTATTTTTGGAGATGGCCATGATTTAAATTTTAAGAAGAAACTTTAAAGAACTGTGCCTATTATGATATAATCAAACTGTTTCTTTGTTTTTTACAATGGAAAAGCAACACTTCTCAAGGTCTCTACTAAATAAGCAGGAGGGATGCAATCAAGAGCATAGGAACTGTCTCAGTAATGTCCATGATGCTTACAGATAGCCACAGAAGGTTCACTTTTCTTCAAAGTCAATTTTGAGCACCTGGGGTTATGTAAGCAGGAGTAGATTGACGACAGGTGAGTCTCAGAGGCTCGGGAAGTGGCTGGCTCTCAGAAGAAACTCCTCTGTGCTCATTTTAGATACCAGATTTCAAATACTATTGCTGGGGCTTGAAGGAAATAAATTACAGTTGCTTTAATCCAACAAAGTTTCCCACAATTGTATTTAAGGAAAGACTAGCTCTGAATGTCTGTCATCTTCTGCAAGCCAACCATATAACATGAGAGATACCACCCTCGCCAAAGAGATCAAAGGTGCTATGCGAAGGACTGCCTAGCAGAGGCTCAGTGGTGAGACGTAACCACTTCCTACATTTCTAAGCTTAAGAACACAAACATTATGATTTAAAGAGTACCTTGGAGCAGACACCACTATAGTAAGCCTATTGACTATTAATTGACTAGCAACATTATTTGGCACTGAATATGTTAACTATTAAATGTGATACACAACTATACACACATAAAGAGAATGATTCCTTTCATTAAATCTTAAAAGATATATGAATTAGATTCTAAAATAACAAAATCTCTTGAAAAGATATATTCAGTGCTTTAACATTGGAGAATCCTTACATGAATCTTTTTTTTTTCTATTTATCATTCCACCAAAAATATAAACATGTCTACATCATCCAGGGAATAAAGTTTGTGGTTAGAGAACAGATTGGCAACAAAAGTGGAATGCATGACGTTGGTATGGAGTCCAACATTAATTTTCTTTTCTCTTTTTTTTCTTTCCTTTTTTGAAGTGGTTTGCATTTTCCTTGTACAATTATCAAATCATCTTGATCTCTACAAAAAGTAGGGGGTATTTTCATTTCATCAACTTTCTACTGTAATAAGTCTGTTATGCATTTTTTCAGTTATGAAGATATGAACTCCAAATAATGAATTTCAATTATTTCCAATAAAATGATTATCAATAACATCTCTTATCAAAAGACAAAAAGTAAAATGCTGTTCTCTTCCCACTTTTCAGCAACAACAGTAATAGTAGATGGAAGATGGTCATGTCTTTAGTATATTTTTCAGTATAAAAACATTATAACTGCTTATCAAACTTGCTGCCAGGTTGTCATACTAAGCATTCTTCACTTGTGACTTCCTTTCATTCTAATAAATCAAAAGTCATCATATACTATAAATTCATTTCCTAAACATACAGCAAAACTCCACAAGTATTGATTGCCTTACACATAAATATGTACAAGCAACAACTCCAATATAGCAACAATGAGACTTTTTCATACCCGCAGAAAATATCATTCGGTATTTATCCCAAGTCTTGTACCTAAAAGTTAAGAGTTCTGTACTCAAGCAGGAGCAGTGTTCAAGTAGTCAACTCTTGTGTTCTCTCTAAGAAGTTTAATGATTTGAGTTCCTATGATGAACAAATGACAGGAGCTAAGCCTTCCAAAGCGTAGGACAAATAAGTCTGGGACCTTAACAACTCAGTCACAACACAATGAAATAGCTAAAGCTGTCACTGCTGCATTTATCAGAACAACCTTCTCTCACTCGAGCTCTAAATGCAGGAGCACCACTTGAATGTTTATATTCTTTGTATAATGATAATACTATTCACCATTTGAGATTCACATCTTACAGCATATAAAATGCTTAAACAATCTCAAATTTTATTGTACACTTTTTTCATCTGAAACTAATAGTAAAGAAGCTATTTGGTTGTGGCCACACGAGGAACTCCCGTGAACATCGCCGCAATGGAAGCGTTTCAGTTGTGATCAGCAAAGATCACCAACAAATGATGGGTATCAGGATCAAGCTAAAGTGATCCTAAATGTTTTGGCTACATGAAGCTGTTCCTATATCCTATCACTGAAGGTTATAGAATTCAAAGAAAAATTAAATGGTATCAGTGACATGCTAAAGGATAAGAAGTGTGCAAGGAGGACTTCACGGCGTGTGAGCAGCAGGATGTCATTAGTTTTAAGGGAGGGTTCTAAGCTGACTTGCGAGCGGCACACTGTTAGTAGGTAGCTGTTACGGAGTCAGGAGAGGAGAGGCAGCTGTTAGTGGTGAAGACTGCTGATCAGTGGGAACAGCAGTGCCTCAATAATGAAGAGTCTTGGTAGAACCTGTGTCTTTTTTGCTACTCATGTAGATGTTGCCACCGTACTCCTCGTAGACCAGGAAGTGATCCTCTCGACCACTGGGCTTTCCTGCACGAGGCAGCGTTAGTGACTCTCCTCGCTGACCAGCACCTCCGGCACCTGCACCAAAGGTGCTGCCTGCACCTGGGGCGAAGGCATCACGGGGCTTCCACACTGGGGAACCTGAAATAATCATAAGGACTTCATTACAATCACAGAAGAAATTAAAGTGTAGGTGCAACATATCTTTATCTTGAAACTTTTCTAAGGAATAGATATGTGACTTGCATGTGAAATGTATATTTAAAGTTATGAGTTTATTCTAAAAATCTGCTAGTGTTTCACTTAACACCAAATATCTAAACTGGGTATATGGTATTTTATATTTTCAAACCATGCAACATATGTTACAAAAAAAGAAAAGAAAAGAAAAAAAGAAACAAAAATAACCAAAAAAAGTATATGTATATATTTCATGGGTCTGACTTTCGTGCTCTAAATATATAATAAAGTATACTGAATATGCATATCAAGCTTGTATCATTTACTGTCAATGCAAGTATGATTAATACTATCTAATACAATATATTGAGGGCAAAGAAAGATAACCCTTACACATGCAGAGCCTCCATACCTACTACAGCAGCAGCTAGTACACAGGCAGTGCTGCCTGAGGCTTTTCCACTTGCATTAATGCTCAAAAACAGATAAACTGGGTTATGATAATACTGCTGATGTACATGTTTCTGGTTCAGATTATATCCACACTGTGATACAACTATGATCAAGAAACAACTGGGCAAACATCCTAGTTACATTAATCTATTCAGGCAAACAAACAGGCTTGATATTACTCATCGAACAGAAGGGGGGGCATGCAAAATTACTTGAGTCAGCTATGCCATTATAAATACAAATATAATAAAGAAGATTTAAAATATGGAACACTTATATATGCTTGTATGTGTGTATCTATCTATGTAGTCGATTGTGATTTTGTGTGCATTATTCTGCGTAACTGTAGAAAACATGATTCTGACTGTGACAACTACAATTACGATTATGTATCTGTATCTAGGTTTGTATGTTTGTATGCATGTTTTTATGTGCTCATGTGTACACTACATACAACATATATAAGTATATATCTCTTAATAAACTTTTAGTTATATGTATTGATAATGAAATTTAAATTTATGTTAGGAAACAGAATGGTGAAAATATAAAATCCCCAAAACTTAACCCTCATTGACCATATCTGGTGGAGAGCTAATGACATTTTCCCCTTTGATATTTTTTGGGACCAAACAAAATCATACTAATGTACAGGATGTGAAATAACAGTGTCTAGCTAGGTTTGGTGTAATTGGAACTCCAGTCATACACAGCATTTGTCATTGGAGAGAATCATGAAGTAGAGAAGTGAAGAATACCAAATGAAAAAATAAAAAAGATTTTGGGTTACACTGACCTTGGGTAATATTAATACTGTACACACAAATACATAAGAAAAACTCATATATTGTGGTATAATCACTGACACAACTACAACACTTAAGAATATAGTATATCATTATAGCCAACAAAACTCCTAATCATTACAGTTTCACAGTTAAATAAATCATTACTAATGCTTACTATACTTTAAACTTCACTTTGGAAAACAGAGAAAACAAGAATATCTATTCATTATAAACACATATTTTAGTTTGTTATCTTCCTTGGTCTAAAACATAACAGAAGCACAGATAAATGCAATATGCACTGCAATAACTTTTTTTTCTTTTTACTTTACCATCATATATCTACACCAGCAATTCACTACCAGGGATCATGCACACTTCAATGAGGGTTTGCTTACCAACACTCTTGGCCGGTTGATACTGGGATGGCTGGTTGCTGGCCTGGATAAGCTTGGCCATGGAGCCAGTGGAGCCCGTCGAGAGCGTCGAGGTGGTGGACAGCGAGAGGTGGTTGGGGGTCCGGCCTAGGGTCGCCTTTTTCTTCTCTATGACCTCCTCCTCGCCCTCCGATCGCGTTCCCACTTCGTCCTTGCCGCCGTCGCTCTTGGTGGTGGAGTCACTGAGTTCGTCTGGTGGTGGGAGAGGACGCGTAGTGAGCTGTAGACCGCAGGTGATTTCCTTCAGGTTAACACTGTTCTTCTTGAATATTTTTTTTCACACACAGTATGTTACAACGGCCTTGAGCTCACTTGAGTCACGGGTCATAATGTCATATTCCCTCCCTGACCCCCACCCTCACTGGTGCCGCCTGGGAGAGGCTGGCGGGCGGGACTCACCCATGCCGTCCGACACGGTCTTGCTACGTGTTTGGAAGTTGGACTGGTCATGCCCAATCTGCGTCTCAGGCACATTATCGTAGCTCTCCAAGTTGTCATAGTCTATGTTACCTGCTGAGTGCCGTTGCAGGGTGGCTGACTGAACTC
>NW_028234420.1:11028968-11046468 GCF_977035675.1 Penaeus japonicus
ATACACACACACACAGACACACAAAAGACACGGATCTAATGTACTGTATAAAATTTCTGCCATCAAACGCACACGCAAACATGTATGAACAAGAACACAGACACACAGAGATGCATCAACACGAACCAACGCTACCAGCAACGAACATACAAACACAGGTTCACATTTACACAATGAGACACGCACACACAAAGCACTAAACATAATGTGCTTAATCATATTTATTGGTAATGACATCCAATACCATGCAAGGTATGACCTCTTCATGGAAATTTCGTTAAAAGCAGCAATGTAACGGCACTAAAAAGGCACTAGGGGATGCCCAAGCAAAGCTTTAATTGCATTTTTTTGTGAGAAGACTTTACTGAAAATCCTTGACTCTCCTTCCAGAGACCCCACGTAACCCCTGGCAGCACTGAGCAGATGCTGGCAGTGACCGCCCCTGTGGTAGAGAGAGGTGAGCGCGCCTACATACCCACGAGGTGTCTGTGTTCGTCCGAGCCGGGAGTGGTGAGGGCTTTCAACTGCTGCAGGAGCAACGGGTACTTGAGAATCCGCTGAATGGGCTTGATCAGGTAGGACTCTAAGGTCGCCGAGTGCTGCTGGCGCGGGTTGCGGGACGCTAGGAACTCCTGCAAGGCCTGGTTGCCTTCACCTGCGGAAGAAACAAGGAAAATTTGTACTTGACGTCAGAGAAAAAAAATCTTGCAATTTCATGTTTTGCACGGCAAAATATGAAGTGATAAAACACACACACTCAATAAAGTAAGTTGAATAATATGAGAATAATTTCAAAATCCTCCTGGATTTTATCTTCAGGGAGAGAAAAAGAGAAAGAGGGAGGGAGGGGAGGGAGAGAATTTGCGTATGGTGTTATTTGTCGGTTACTATGTCTCTGTGATACACACTGATAACTTAAAAATTACAGATAAAGATACCCAAAGAGAGGCTCCAGTTACAATTTCACCAATACCTCACTCCCCTTCCCAACACCCTATATCAACCTACACATCATCCCCGAGCGCCCAATTATCACCCATTAGCATAGCAGCGGCTACCTGAACTCAACGGACACTGTTAGCTACACATCGATAACTCATAATCCACTTTTCCAGCATCCGGCAATTAGCAGGTACAGAGGACAGGTAACCGGCTAAGTGATTATCTCCAAGGGGTGGGTAGCATCACCCCCTCCCCCCCATCCCTACCACAGCCGTGTCTACCCGATGACCTAAATAGATTTATATTGACGATACAGATTAAGTTCAATGGAGAAAGAAAAAAGGAGGGAGGGGTATCAAGTAAAAATGAAAAGGAAGATGTGAGGCAGAGAGAGAGAGAGAGAGAGAGAGAGAGAGAGAGAGAGAGAGAGAGAGAGAGAGAGAGAGAGAGAGAGAGAGAGAGAGAGAGAGAGAGAGAGAGAGAGAGAGAGAGAGGAGAGAGAGAGAGAGAGAGAGAGGGGGAGAGAGAGAGAAGAGAAGGAGAGAGAGAAAAGGAGAGGAGGAGGAGAGAGAGGAGGAAGAGGAGGGAGAGAGAGAGAGAGAGAGAGAGAGAGAGAGAGAGAGAGAGAGAGAGAGAGAGAGAGAGAGAGAGAGAGAGAGAGAGAGAGAGAGAGAGAGAGAAAGGAGGAGGAGGAGGAGAGAGAGAAAGAGAGAGAAAGGAGGAGGAGGAGGAGGAGAGAGAGAGAAAGAGAGAACTGCTTAAATATGCACATACTTTCGGCCATACTAACACGCGACAGAACAACGTGGATATGATATTGTCTTTAGCATGACATGTATCTTTCTTACACTTATCGAATCGACTGTTATTAAAGTGCTTCCGGCTTCTGTTCAAAGTTAAATTTCAGTCCCCGGTATATTTTCGTAAATCTTTATATGAACCAAAGAAAACTACAAATACATCCTGTAAGAAGCAAATAAACCAATAAGCTCTAAATCCCAATGTGTTGATGATGATGATGGTGATGCTAACCTCAAGAAATAAATATACCCGAGTTATTGTTATCACCATCTTTCCTTCCTTAAAAGTGTTCGTGTCATTGTTTTGCAAAAGAAAAAAAAGGAACATAATGCGGCCCAAATGACAACCGTCACGGGTGAGATTAGTCATATTATGTGTATTTAATTTTTTCTTCACTTTTTCTATCTTAAGTGCTTTTCGTCATCATCAAAACCGCACTCCACGTAACGCTTCGACGCCGACCGTAAATTTGTTCGAAGCCCTAAGTATACACACCCATAATATAAATCGGTTTTATTTTATTATTTCTGGCTCACGTTGAAGTGCTTGCATTCGTATATCCTAGTATGTTGTCGTCACGGAGGGTATCCCCCCTCCCCCCCCATTCTCCTTCTCTTCAGGACTCCCCGATTCCAACTTTCCCCTCGTCCTGGTCGCATTGGAGTTGAGGCTTGTTCAAGGTTTTTGAGACCCGTCGAATGCGCTCCCGTTTGCAAGATGGAATAATTGAAACTCGATCGAACTGGCGAGAGAGCAGTAGCGCGTGACTAAAGGGCGAAGAGGCGTGCATTTTCTTTTCTGTTTTATGAACGCGTGACCATGACTGCATGTGTATGTGTATAAAAACACTTGACCTTCAAAGGTCTCCAAGCAATAAAAAAGTAAAGAAAAATGATAAAAAAAAGTTCGTCTTCCGAGATTTGGGAGATTCCCTCTGAGCCTGACCTTGAAACGTCGTGGGATGGCAGCAAATAATAAATGCAGTGGCTTAAATGTCAAGCGCCGCGGCTATAAAAAGCAAGAATGCGTTTCTTGCCTGCGAACTTCACGGCGAGGCGAATATTTACAAAGACAACCTGCAAAATCTGAGCTAAAATCCTTTAATACTTTAGACAGAACATCCCAAGCACATTTCCGGGAAGCTGCACTCCGCCCCATTCGTGCAATGCTCGCAATTTCTGCCGAATGAAACGACGACAAGTAATGAAGATCTTTCTTACATCGACGGCTAATGACAGGGGCAAGCGCTCACAGTCTGGAACGAGTACTCTTCCTTTACTCAATATTTCGCTACGAACGTATGTTACAAACTATGGAAGCTTACCACATGGCATGCTTTTAAGCGCTAAAATATCAGTGAATATATGAGGAAAATAACATAACCGAAAATATATTTACATTTCCTGTGCTCAAATTAGATAGAACTGGACCTGACGCCCATGCTTACATAAATTTCCCACAACTACTATTCTGTTCCTTGCACGTTCTCACGTGGCTGTCCTACACCCACCCACCCACACCCACACCAACATATACGCACCTACACTCTCATTCTAACAAAAAGGACTATTAACAGTGAATCCGAACTACTGGAAACACCTAAACGACCGGAGCAAAACAACGAGGGGCCCGTAATGACTGGGCGACGCACGACTTCCGCAACGCAACTCCATCCCGTCGTTTACGGAGGGACATTCTGCTCTCCCCAAGGACATGGATTTCCTTCGGCGTCATTATGAAAAGAGCCCTTCGTATCCACTTGATTTTTTTCGCACCTGTCAATAGCTCGAACATGGCGAAATAATTATTTATTTCTCACATAAAGGTTGAAATATAATTTGAAGTCCTCTATCGGTATGCGGTGTGTGTGTGTGTGTGTGTGTGTGTGTGTGTGTGTGTGTGTGTGTGTGTGTGTGTGTGTGTGTGTGTGTGTGTGTGTGTGTGTGTGTGTGTGTGTGTGTGTGTGTGTGTGTGTGTGTGTGTGTGAGTGATAGATAGATAGAAAGAGAGAAAGAGAGAAAGAGAGAGAAAGAGAGAAAGAGAGATGTTTATGCACTTGTGTTTACATATGTTTACAATTCTAATTCATATAAAAGTGTGCGCGTCCCCGTGGGTATTACCAAACGTCTCGTAGGCGTGGCTGGCACACTGCCCTCCCACCCTTCGCGCACGGACTATCGCCTCACGTTCTTGCTGGTCATGTTCACCATCGCACTTCTGTCTCGCCTTTCCATCTCTTGCTTCACAGCTTTCCGGTAATTTGCATCCGTATGCTATCCCTCCCAAACCCCCGGCATTCCTTCGCCTAGCCCCAGGTCCCTCATGCCACTCAAGAGCCAGCAAAGCATTAAGTATTTAACTTCATGAATATACAATAATCACCGAACTTCCTTTCTAGGATCTCCATCAACGTTACCCAATCATATCCGAAGTGTACATCTTTTTGAGCTGAACTCGGTATGGAAGTTTACTTTTTCTTCTTTCTCCCTTTTCGTACGCTATTGATACCTGTACGTACTTTTATTGCAAGCAATCTATCCCCTTTCTCCTTTATCATCGACATTCCTCGTTTCTCCTTCCTTGTTACAGCCTCCCACATAAGGCCGTCATCCCTTTTACATTCTCTCCGCTGCTTGCCCTTCCGTCCCCTTTCTGGCCGGCCCTTCGACCTACCCCCCAACCCCCCTTTCTCTTTCTCCTCCGCTTCTCCTTCGCTTCACTTCATCCACCTTCTCCCCCACTAACGCATGCCTTCCTTGTTACAGAGGGATATCGGGTGTAGCAAAATATTAAAAAAAAAGGTTTTAAGTGTTGGTGTGTCAAAGTCGACCTTGACTTGGTCACGCTCCGTGATAACACGCCCCCTCCCACTTCCCCCACCCATGACCACTTGTTCGGTCCACTGTCAGCAATGTGCGTTGCGTTGCTGACTTCCTACAACGAGCTTAGGACGCAAAACAAGCGGCGAAGCGTACTACGAGCCAGGGATACCTACAAACCATGCTCTTCCGTGTGCCAGTTGCAGAGGCGTTCATTTTCCGACGAAATAAAAATATGAACGCTGCATTTCTCTCGTCAGTGTATAATTTTTCTATATATATCAACATTTACAGTGACCATATGCAACTGCTCATACACATCTACTAACAGGTGTTTTCTTACATAATGGTCGTGTGTGCACGCCTCACCTCCCTCGCCAAAAGGCTTTCAGTTCCGCAAATATCAACGCGTCTAAACCGCCGAGTGTTTATCCGCGTGTTGCAAGACCTTGCTTGATTACCTTGATGCGCCTTTTGTTTACTTGTCTCCACGTGTGATCACCCGCGTACACGAATTTCACCACACGCGCTGCTAACCAACGAAAACATGAGCTGACCACATCGGCTCGTCACATCTTATGTCTTTCATCACACATCCTCTCACAAGATTCATCTCCAATTCAAACAACGCGCTTTCTTCATAAATAACATTGACGGAACGAGTAAGAAAATATCCAAGATAGACCCGAAAGAAAGAAATTACGATGAATAAAAGAAGCATAGATAATAGGAGGGATTGCGCGAGTGAGGAGTGACGCATGAGGATGCAGGATGCCCCAGACAGGTTTCCCTCTAAAATGGAACAATGAGAGTCCACCTTCGGATCTAAGTCGTATCACTTTTATTTTGCATTTTGATTTGATTTCTACAGATAATTCAAGGAACTTCGATCAAAATTAAGGAGTAAGCGCGCATAAACAATAAGTCTCTATATGACTGAATAAATAAGTAAAACCCAGTACATATACATCTAACGCCGCACACACGAAAGGTTCAATAATTCCCTTGAAGCAATAAAGAGGCCGGTACCCCCGCACCGCGCACGAAACCCAAGAACCGCTTTCAAGAATGAAGTAGGCATGTCCCAACACCAGTCCTGTCGGCGGCCACATCGTTCTCCGGACTCGCCTGCCCTGACCCTCGCCCTCGCCCTCGCCGCGGCTCTTTGTTTCTCAAATCTCTATTATCTTCTCTCCCTAAGAGATCCTTTCTTCTTAGATGTATATTTCTCATTGTAAATGTACTGATAAAAAAAAAATATATATATATTTATTGTTGTCTTTTTCTTATCTCGTCGCTTATCTCTACTCCTTCTGGCTGTTGCTTTAGCTGCGGCATGTCTGAAGTGGCTCATCTGCTGACTGCTTTCACTTTCGATTCTCTGTATCTGACCTTATTTCTACGATCACCGTAAGTACTACAGTTTTCATCCTCAATTTATTTCTTCTAACATCTAGGTGACTAAGAGAATGGTGTACTACGACAGTGTGGACGCGAGCTCCAAGAAGAAACGGGAGAGGGCGAAGTGGAGTGAGAGGTATAGGAATGCAAGGGTGACTTTGTCCTCCGAGCGTAGAGGACAATTTCCCGAGTCTCATTCCCAGCGCCATCTGTCATCACGGCAGCGAGGTATCTGCTGTCGCCGAGCTCATGCAAGATCCCGCCAGGGTCGCCAGCGGGACGAAACAAGGGGGAAGGGACGCCTGCGGATAGGCGTTGCGTGGCTTTCCCAGCTCTACACGAAGGCCTGGCAGAGGGTCACAGGATGGCCGGCCTGCTCCCTGATTGCCGTTAGGAGCAGCGTCCTCCGGGAGGGAAGGGAATGCAGCCTTGTCTCTCCCTCCGTCGCGGGGCGGTATTAGCAACGCTTGTTTGCACCTGGGGACTGTAACTCCCTACCTGAGGTTCCCGGGAAAGCGAGGACCATCTCGACACTCCGTTACCTGCCCTCTAATGATCACTGATGCACACCAGCGGCGTTTAACCATCGAAACGGTTTCACTCCTCGGCTTAAAACCACTCCACTTCAAGGAGATCTTACTGCAAAAAATATCAAGTACGACTGCCAATACCACTGCATTAAAAATCAATAAAAATACATGCAGCGGCAACAGTTTCTCGCAAAATGCCATCCTCGCACAGACGGTGGTACTGAAACTAAGCTCTACAACACAGAACTTGCCGGGCGTTAACAAGGGGAAATATGGGAATGGGAAAGGAGTTGAGGGGCAGCCACCCTTGAAAAATGGATTGGGAAGGGTGGGGAAGTAGTGACGATACCTCCCTGTAGAGGGGCGAAGGGGAGGAGGGGAGGAGTGGCAGCCACCATAGAAAGATGGGAGGGGAAAGGGAAAGGGTGACAACTACCCTAAGGGAGGGTGGAAGGGGGACACTATTGCAAAACACGCGTCGACGGCGCCGGACAAGGATACAGCCGAACCTCCGAACAATAAATCATACCCCCATAATCATCTTTGCTAAAGCTGCGCACATAAATCAAACACTTCTCGTACATCCCCGATAACTCTCGGGTAGACTGAGGGTCGAGGGATGGAGAAGGAGTAGGGAAAAGAAGAAAAGGAGGAGGGAGGAGAACAAACAAGGTGAGGAGGAAGAGAGGAAAAGCAGAAATAAGAGAGAAATAGAAGGGAAGGAGTGTGGGAGCGAGGACCGGGCCTGGGGATCTCCCACAGCGACGCGGTGTATGCTGTGGTAGGTTCGGGTCGCGCAGATATATTACAAGTGTTTCTGCCCAAATACGAAATATAAAAAACGGCGCAGTAGGGTGACGCCTTTCTAAAAAAGGGTTAACTGTTCATGCAAATTAGAGAAGGACACCGAGGCAAAAATAATCCTGCTTCCTTAAGATAATCTCATCATAGCGATCACCGCTAATCTCTGCAACGTACAATCAGCATTAACACACCATTGATCTTACTAAGAAATTTATGAATGGATGGATTAGATCTGCCGATGCAAGAATTGCAAGGATGAAAACATAAAAGTCACTACAATGTCTGTGTTGCACATGAAGCTTAGATTGAGAAAGACTTACAAGGGAGAGTGACAATAAAAATGTATATTAAAGGGAGTAAGAGCGAGGAAAAAAGTGTGCATGGAAGTGTATGTGTGTGTGTGTGTGTGTGTGTGTGTGTGTGTGTGTGTGTGTGTGTGTGTGTGTGTGTGTGTGTGTGTGTGTGTGTGTGTGTGTGTGTGTGTGTGTGTGTGTGTGCGTGTGCGTGCGTGCGTGCGTGCGTGTGTGTGTGTGTGTGTGTGTATATATGTGTGTGTGTGTGTGTGTGTGTGTGTGTGTGTGTGTGTGTGTGTGTGTGTGTGTGTGTGTGTGTGTGTGTGTGTGTCTATATTTATATATGTGTGTGCAGGAGAGTGAGGAAGTTTGAGTATATACATGAGTACCAACGCGTGCTTATCGGTTGTACTAGAGAGAAGCCCAAGAATAAATAATCCTCGAGTGAAGAGGTTTAGCGTGAGTAAAATCAGTATTCCCACCGGCGCGCTACGAAGAGTGTTAGGCAGACGGACTTAAAAAGGGGTAAATGCCCTACAGTGGGGCATCTCGGCTCCCGTCAGCTGCTGTCCCCCCTCCCATCCCTCCTCTAGCTCCTCCCATCATCTAATCGGCCATCGACGCCCATCACCTCTCACGCCCTCACCGAAGCCTAATCACGCCTCTTCATCACCTCCTTCCCACCTGTCTCTCGCTGTCACCACTGTCTCCCTTCTCCTGCGAGCGTCTGCCGTTCGCTCTCCGTTGAAATGCTTTCTTCATTTTTTTCTTTCTTTCTTTTTCTTTCTCTTCGCTCCACCTCTCTCCCTCTCTTTTATATTTTCTCTCTCTTTTTCTCTCTTTCATATTCTCTCTCTGTCTCTGTCTCTCTCTTTGTCTCTGTCTCTCTCTCGCTCGCTCGCTCGCTCGCTCGCTCTCTCTCTCTCTCTCTCTCTCTCTCTCTCTCTCTCTCTCTCTCTCTCTCTCTCTCTCTCTCTCTCTCTCTCTCTCTCTCCCACTTTCGCGTCGATTGGCTTATCGCGGCGATATAAGCCATTATCTTATCACAATGAAGACCCCATTGTTGCCATTGAAGTACTATGATGACTACTCATTCATCTTCAACAAAAAGGCCCCATCATCGTTAAATCATCCTCACGCCATTCACTGACCTCGCAAAGAAAACGGGAAAAAACGAAAGAAAATGAAAAAGAAAAAGAAAAAAAATCAAATTACCATCGCTCTGGAGCTTAGTGTTATCGTCGGCGCTTAATGTTTTTTTGTTCGTTTGTCAGCTGGTTTTACGTCAAAGTTACGGACGGATTGTGATGGGGACCAATTGATTCGATTTTGGTGGGGATCCGGATCGGCAGTTAGATCTAGGATGAGTGTGAAGGATTCGTCAGTGAAGTGAACCGTTATGGAAAATGGATCTACCAGTAGTTTGAATATTCCCTTTCTCTTGGAAAATGTGTGGGGTTCTATCTTTCATCGCCTTGACTTTACACACACGTGGTATAAACAGATACCAATGCGACAGGCTGAGGTCTGCTCTCTCTCTCTCTCTCTCTCTCTCTCTCTCTCTCTCTCTCTCTATTTATCTCTCTCTCTCTATTTATCTCTCTCTCTCTCTCTCTCTCTCTCTCTCTAATCAAAATCTTATCAACAGAAACCGGGTTGCATTGCTGCTGCATCTCCCGCCGACGGACGCCAAATGATACGCGATGAAAGCCTCGTTAGGAACCAACGCCGAGGCAAACACCGTGATCGGCAGTGACTGCGGCGTCAACGGATATGCAAATCACTCTACTCGATAATGGCTTCGCAATTAATTTCCGAGCTTCCGAGCCTGTTCCTTAAATTGAAGTCGTTAGACGCCCTCCCTCCGTCGTTATTCCTAAAGCGAGCCATCGGGATGGCCATTTTTAGGGCAACTGAATTCACAAGACGAAAAAAAATAGATCCATGCAAGAAATCATGTTGCTGCGTCAGCCGTATTCTCGCAGTTTTATCAATGTATGCAAAATGCCTTGAATTGCAAAAGAGAGAAAATCCAGCAAACTTTTCCTTTTCTTCACCACCAAGTCCAAACAAATCGCGCGAATACGACGTTGAATAAGTCGCAAGACTGAATTTCCATTTTACGACACCGCCATCAATGAAAAATATCAAACTCCGTGGGAAACTTTACAAACTATATGTGTCAAAAATAAAGCTATTGTCACACATGCGATTTGATATTAAGTATGTGCATTAGGTTTATCGGAATTACTACAAAATCTTATTCGGAGTTTTGCATAACCCAGAATTTACAGTCATGGTGAAACAACATCACCTGTAAAATAGACTTTCATATGAAATTCACCATCTCTTTATTTTATTTTTTATTTTTTTATAGTAATATAGATATGCATGTTATAAATAAAAACAACTAAATACCACGTACAGAAATAGTACAGCGATCATTCGACCTTTTTCTTTTGTACATCACTGTAACATTGCTCTCATTACAAAGAGGAATCGCGTGGAGCCCAGCGCACCGTTAGACCGCTATCCATACGTTATGGGAAATGCCTCACTGATAGCACGCGCCGTCTGGACCGGAAGTCGCAGGCCCATCGCGCACCCCGACGTCATACCTTGATAACGTCGGTAAATCAATATCGGAGGACGATAACTCTCGCCGACACGTTGTCATCTCAAGGGACTGTGTGGTCGCGTCCAGCACCTGCCGCCGCGCACTTAATTACGAACTCATGAGCGAAGCGGCCTTGGCGGCAGCGCTGCGTGAGGACGGCAACGGCGGGTCTTTGCGATTGTCATGGTTCGGGCTTGAGCATTCCCACCCGTGTGCGCCCTCCCTTCACCGCTCATCTATCTCTTCTGTGAAAATTTGTCTCTTCTCTTCTCTTCTCCTCTCCCTCTCTCTCTATCTCTTCTTCTCTGCCTCTATCTCTTCTTCTCTCCCTCTATCTCTACTTCTCTCCCTCTATCTCTTCTCCTCTCCCTCTATCTCTTCTCATCTCCCTCTATCTCTTCCCCACTTCCTCTCTTCTCGCTCCCGGTAAGCCGTCACGTATTTGGAGGTAAATAAAAATCTACCGGATTGCTCAACGCTCGTTAAAGAGCATTAGCAATAGTTTCCCATCACGCGTGTGATTGTTTACCCTTGAGGAACACACGCAAGAAACAGAGGGAAGGAATGGGGGAGGGGGTACGGAAGGGGGAGGAGGGGGTACGGAAGGGGGAGGAGGGGGTACAGACGGGGGATAAGGGGGAAGGCAATGGACGGGAGAAGAGAAGAGAAGAGAAGAGAAGAGAAGGGAAGGCGGGAAAGTGGGGGAAGGGAAGGGAAGAGAGGCGGGAGATGGGGGAGGGGGGGGGGAAAGGGAAAAGGGATTGAGGATAAGAAAAAGGAAAGGGAAGGGTGGCATGACAGGGAAGTAAGGGAGCACATGAGTAAGGACATTCCCCTTTCCAGTCTGAAAGACAAAAAAACTCCCGCAAAACAACGCAAGAAGAAAGTACACTGGAAGGGTTATTTGCATCTTCCTTCTCCTTCTCTACCTTATTTGGTCAAGAGCCAACAGCCTTTGTCACTGGCCGAGGGAGAGAGGGGATGGAGAACTGATCGGGAGGAGAGAGGAGGAGCAAGGAGGGGGGAGGGAGGGATACGAAGAGGCAAGGAGGAGAGACGGGAGGGATGGGAGAGGAAAAATAAGAAACAGACAAGGAGAGAGAGAGAGGGGAGGGGAGGAGGAGCAAAGAACGGGAGGAGAGGAGGTGCAAGACACAGGAGGAGAGGAGGGAGGAGGGATGGAAGGGGGAGGGAGAGGGGAGAGAGAGAGAGATGGACAAGAAGGAGGGAGAGGAGGAGGGATGGAGGGGGGAGGGAGAGGGGAGAGAGAGAGAGAGGGGAGGAACGATGGAGGGAGAGGAGGAACGATGGAAGGAGGATAGGAAGGAAGGAAGGGGAGGAGGAAGGAGGGCGGAGGATAGGAAGGAGGGGGAGGAGGAAGGTTTGGGGGGGAGGGGGAGCAAGGGTGACTTCTCTGATAATTAGCTTCGGAGACTCGTTACCGTCCCTCCGCCCCCTCATAAACTCGCTCCCGCCAATACTCATCAGCCCCATTACCTCATTAGCTGATAGCAATCTCACCTCCTCGTGTCAAAAATAAGAAAAAGAAAAAGAAAAAAGGGGGGAATAATAAATGGACTTATTCACACTGCGAGTGCTCCAAGTGTCCTACGGCGAACGCGGCAATGTCCCCGTGTCCTGGTCGCGGTCAACGTAACCCAGCGGACGGCCATCTGGTGTCCTAATGAGAGTCACAGGATGTTCGGCCTTGTTTCCGCACTGTCCCAGGATGTAGGGCCTCCTCGGTGCCAATCACGCGTGTCACCGCCAGTAATACTAAACACAACCCTCTTTACCCTCACTTCCTCACACCACCTTGGGTATACTCATCATCTCCCTTCCATCTCACAACGTAGATGGGTTCTGAACACCTAAAATAATATTAATATTAGATTAAAAAAAAGTTTGACACATTCTCTACGAAGCCGAGTCAGTCGTTTATAATTGTCGGGTAAACCACGTACAATTAGCGTTTGTAATACTCTGGACTTGAAACCTGCATAGCCATGCATATTGCGCACATACCCTAAGGGTGTATTTGTTGCGTTAAAGAGAAAGTGAGGAGGAACAGGTGCAGGACGAAGAAGTGGATGAGGAGGAGTAGGAAGTAAGTAGTAGAGAGGGAGGAGAGGAAAGTAAAGAGAGATATGATAAAATAAGAAAGAAAGTAAATACACAAATTTACACATAATGCGAAAAGTAGGTGGCAATTCTACCCCTTCAACACCCTAGCGCCACCAATCATAATCGGGTCATGGCATTCTAGCTTCCATGAGTGAGAAAGAGTAGGTTAAGACAATCGTGAGGAAGGACAAGATCCGGCCATTTACATCCCAGAGGAAGACTCGCCCTTCCTGTCCTATTCACCCTATCAAAAACTTCGATTTATCTTTACAATAACTGACAACAAGCTTCTCCGGTCTCTCTCTGTCGAGTTGAAAGACCATGACTCATGAGAAGTGTATACCTTACCATCTCCATCCAAGTTACAATTATATCCGCGCCCTAAAACTACTATCATTTCCATTCAGACAACATTCTCCTAAAGCTATTTCGTGGAAGCGGTTCTCCTTTGTATGGCAAAAAATGTTGGGCGCCCTGGAGTCCCCAAGAGGAGCCCTTTCTCCATCGAGTTTCCTTCTGCTGTTGTGCCTCCTGCAGGAGGAGGCTCGGTCAGCGGTCGGGGCGGTCAATATCAAACACCTGCAGCCCCAAAAAATGCCCTCTGGTTGATAAGGTTATCAAGATAAGCCCCATTGTTTTCTGCATACGCATAATCTCGACGAAATATCCTGACTGGCACGCAGTCAAAGACGTCACCCGCCCCTCTCATGCACAACAAACAGGCGCTCTTTTGTTTGACAAACCCATGAATCGTTTCGCAATGTGACTGATGAGTGTAATAATGGCTAAGGTTGTCCGCGCCGTGACGGGGAAGGTTCATTGATGGAGCCTTCGTTGTGTGGCAACGTTGACGCCCCGTTCTTAAGAAGTGACTTTCTCGCCTCATTTCAACAAGGCGTTTGCGAAATTCAATCGATTCTTTTCATATGATGATTCTAATTAGACCCCTATGGAAATTACCCGACTAAATACGCACGAATAGGGACTCGTTTAGAAATAAAATGAAGGAAGTAAAGTCAAGATCAGTAAGCAAAACACACGCACCCTCCCGTCCCGTGCCGAAAGGCGGAGTGCGTGCCAACGTAAATGCCCTTCCTTAGGTAACCTACAACCTAAATAAATATAAAACACGGGTACACGGCTTTGGTGTTGCCGCCCACCGACTCCACGAAGTACCGCCAGGGCGGCCATGAACAGCCTTGGAGAAATGAAGGAGACTCGGCACGCCCATAGGTAGGGGCGTTTTTGCATCAGAAATATGAGGTACATATATATATATATATATATATATATATATATATATATATATATATATATATATGTGTGTGTGTGTGTGTGTGTGTGTGTGTGTGTGTGTGTGTGCGTGTGTGTGTGTGTGTGTGTGTGTGTGTGTGTGTGTGTGTGTGTGTGTGTGTGTGTGTGTGTGTGTGTGTGTGTGTGTGTGTGTGTGTGTGTGTGTGTGTGTGTGTGTGTGTGTGTGTGTGTGTGTGTGTGTGTGTGTACTAAAGTGTGTGTGAGTGTGAGCGTGAGTGAGTGTGTGTGAGTGACTAAGTATGTGTGTGTGTGTGTGTGTGTGTGTCTCAGTGTGTGTGAGAGACAGTAAGTGTGTGAAAGAGAAAGATAACTATGCACATCACACGAGTCGCTGCGATCACCCAAACGTAAGAGTTCAATCGCATTAAAACCACGCCCCAAAAATCAAGTCATAACTTCTCCAAGGTCAAACGTCGAATTCAACAACCCTTCATTCCTTTGAACATCGCCTTCAATATCGCTTTTAGTCACGAGTAAGTTCCTTTGACAGATTAAGATCATCCATATCTAATACATAAATCAAAGTAAAGACTAAAATAAAAAAAGTGTGTGTGAGAGAGAGAGAGAGAGAGAGAGAGAGAGAGAGAGAGAGAGAGAGAGAGAGAGAGAGAGAGAGAGAGAGAGAGAGAGAGAGAGAGAGAGAGAGAGAGAGAGAGAGAGAGAGAGAATGAAAGAGTGAGGGAGAATGAAAGAGAGAGAGAGAGAATGAGAGAAAGAAAAAAGGAAAGATAAAAGAATGAAAGAGAGAGAGAGAGAGAGAGAGAGAGAGAGAATGAAAGAGAGATAGAGAGAATGAAAGAGAAATAGAGATTGAGAAAGAGAGAGAGAGAGAGAGAATGAAAGAGAGAGAGAGATAGAAAATGAGAGAGAGGGATAGATAGATAGATAGATAGAGAAACAAGATCAGACAACATCAACCAAAACAGTACTTACTGGGATGTAGGACTTTTTGAGCTTTGGAGTGGGATGCGCAGAAGGAGCTGTACAACTTGAATTGGCTGGCATAGTAGAGGAAAGCGCTGCCGATGGAGAACAGCACGTTCTGTCGGGGGAAGGAAACAGAGAAATGCATTAACGAAGTCGACAAACGAGCGCGCACGGAAAGTTTAATGCGCGTGACAAGTGTAACAGCGTCTGAGACAAAGAGAGGAATGACGCTGCAGTGTACACAGTCACTGTACACGGGCTATACTGTACAGCCCAGTGAGCACACCACAGCTTCACCTCGCTTTGCTCTCCAAAAAACACACAAAAAAACGGATGTGTACTTTCAACAGCTTGTACATCAGTTGTAAAACCACATTCCGTTCTAAGATGCCCTTACAAGATATAAGAAAAAGCTTTGCAAGGATATTCCTCAGATTAAGGCATGAAGCATAAAACGAATAAGATAAATAAATACGTCAGTAAATAAGCTAATATATCATAAACTACATAAAATAAATAAGCAAATATATAAATGCAAAATATCCCTACAAAAGACATCGTGATACGTGTATTGTAGCCTTCAAAAGTCCTTGTGAGAAGATAACAATCATATTGCACGTACGCGAAAAAGTCTCTCCTCCTTAGTCCTCATATTAACATTAACAAGCAAAATATATATTATCAATTTGGATTTCCTGGTGTCATTCTCATGAAAAGTTCCAGAAAAATATATTCGAGAAAAAATCGAGTGCAAAATGTAAAATGGAAATTCTGCCAATTGACGGTTCACACCCTTGATACTGCTCATTTCAAGCGAAGAAACTGCGAGTTATGTCCTATCATATTTGGATATAAAAGTCAGTTACTGTAAAATGAGAATAATTTGAACCGACCCGATGTTCCTTTGCAAACGCCCGCTTTATTTATATAAACAATGACTGTTGCAACTCTTGATATACGAGAGTCATTTTCCTTGTATAAGATTGTTCCTATCTTTTACGTATAAACCAGATGATCTGAAGGCTTAATGCAAAATAACATAAGAGCCTGGACATAAAAGTACCAACTCTCAAAGTCCAAAAGTTACAACGGAACAAAACAAAAGCGTTTCGTCTTCCAGCCATGCAAAGAGTTAGGCTTTTCAGTCATACACATTAAGGTGACGGCTCCTTTTCTCGTGTAAACGCACCGAACAATGTCCAACACGTGGCCGACGGAGTAAGCAAGCACTGGCTCGTGGTTTCGCGAGACAAAGAGCGCACACGACGCGTTCAAACACCGGCGTCAGACCGAAACGCAAACGGCAACAACTCTGTGACTCACTTTAAACTCGTAGGGCTGATCGAACTTGGAGAAGCCGGGCTCCATGTCGAGCGCCTCCTGTAGGGCCTGCAGGAACAGCCTCTGGAAAGCCACGATCTCTCGAATGTTCCCGAAGAGCGCATTGACTTCGGCCGAGCTCAGGAACGATGCGCTCTTCAGGGGCTCCAGGTAATTTTCCAACAGGTTGTTCAAGTGCTGCAACGGGAGAGAAAGTTCGAGTTAGTGATCGTTTATAGTTGTGAATTGGGCATATACCAGAATGCGTATATAAAGGCATACATATTATAATTCTAGACTTACACATAATAATTATATTGACAATAAACAGGAGAGAGACGTCACTCATGTTTTCCTTTCACAACTAGCTAATACTGTTGCTATATATCTAGTGGTCTAGTAATGCTAGTACAGTCATGTATATAGAGATGGATCTATAAACACACATTATAATTCAAGTGATAATGTACAAAAAAGCGACAAAAGTAATGTTCTTTTTTATAGCAGACTAGCCAAGACTGTTGCTTGGAGAAGACCCTGCACAAAACACGACTTCTTCTTTCTTGCAACACAAACATCACGTACTGTGAATGTTCCACTTTTCATAACTGACAATTGTCAGATAAGGAAATGCCTTAGACGTGTTATTTCATCTGAGATACGTGACTCGATTTTACAAGAGATTAGAATAGATAGTCCTCACTGCTATTCGATACACGCATGCTAAAATACTCTCACTTATACACATGTGCATATCAGCAAAGAGACACTTCCATAAGAGAACATAAACACACACGAGGTGTAAACATACACACGACGGAAGTTACACGCACACAATCATTAGGCTAGAGGGCGTCAGGAAGGAATAACACGAGATCGAGAAGGTCGGGGAGAGAGAAAAAGAGAGAAAGAGAGAGAAAGAGAGGGAGCTAGAGCAATGGAGAGGAAGAGAGGAAGGGAGGGAGGGAGGAAGAGAGCAAAAGAGAGAGAGAGAGAGAGAGAGAGAGAGAGAGAGAGAGAGAGAGAGAGAGAGAGAGAGAGAGAGAGAGAGAGAGAGAGAGAGAGAGAGAGGAGAGAGAGAGAGAGAGAGAGAGAGAAGAGAGAGAGAGAGAGAGAGAGAGAGAGAGAGAGAGAGAGAGAGAGAGAGAGAGAGAGAGAGAGAGAGAGAGAGAGAGAGAGAGAGAGAGAGAGAGAGAGAGAGAGAGAGAGAAAGAGAGAGAAAGAGAGAGAAAGAGAGCAAGAGAGGGAGAGAGAGGGAGAGAGAGCGAAAGAGAGCAAGAGAGCAAGAGAGCAAGAGAGCAAGAGAGCAAGAGAGAGAGAGAGAGAGAGAGAGAGAGAGAGAGAGAGAGAGAGAGAGAGAGAGAGAGAGAGAGAGAGAGAGAGAGAGAGAGAGAGAGAGAGAGAGAGAGAGAGAGAGAGAGAGAGAGAGAGAGAGAGAGAGAGAGAGAGAGAGAGAGAACGCTTGCTCGGGGCGCTCGGTGCTCGGCTGGTCTTGACCCCCGATCGAAAATGCAAGTCCCACTCGCTCGCTCGCTCACTCTCGCTTCTTGCCGAGATCCCGCAAGGTTGGCAATCAAGACCATGCCCTCAAGTGCGCATATTTACAAG
>NW_028234420.1:11051468-11066468 GCF_977035675.1 Penaeus japonicus
ATATCAGTCCTTCAGGATGCGATCATAAACCCTACTACAGATAATACGAGGAAACAAGACTGCAGTTGCGTAAGGGATGACGCGCGAGATCACAAGCAGGTAGTGACTGAGGGAGGGAGAGGGGGAGGTCACCCAGGTGTCAGCAAAAACAAAGCTACAAGCGAAGGGACTCGAGGCAGCAAGGGAAGCTGGGCGGGAGACAAGCGGGCGTGGAGGAGCCAAATAAATAACGATCAGTATCTGCCTGGACAGCACGCCCCTTGACCCCTCCCCTCCACTCCCTCCCCCCTCCTCCACCTGAAGCCAATCAGGGCCGCCAACACCTAAACTTCCCTTCCTAGTTAACGCCACCGAAAAAAACACACAGAGCAGTATCAACAAACGGAGACGAAGGACACGAAGGCCAGCCGATTAAAACAGCGCAGCCCGCCCGATCCCCAGCAACCTGCCAGGCCCACTGTGGGTGCCAAGGATGAAGGAGAAGAGGCGTGGGCAGGGCAGGTCCCCCAATAAGGCCTGGCCAGCCTGCTCCTTCTAAGCCAGGGCTGCCAACTCCCCGCCAGCGACCAGGGCGAGCGCAAGCCAGTCTTAATTCATTCGGGGATCTTGATCTTTATCTGTCAGCTACCTAAGACATAGACCTGTGTGGTTCGCCCGGAGCAATGCAGATTGGCCTGCATTCTAAACATTTAACCGGGAATAAGGCAATTCGATTCTTAAAATAGAATCATTATTTCCATATTCATCTAGCTTGCAGAAGTGCATCGTAAGCTAACATAGACCTACGTACGTATGGCCACAGTAAATAATGTTACGTCATCAGCTATGCTTCAGGATTTACACCCTTCACTAACATTCAAACATTAATTCATTTCTGTTTCGGTACGTTTTGGCAGTGGAAAACCAATTTCTTACCAAGACTCGAATTAGTCGATCGTCGAGTTTTTCAGTAAAGTAAATAAACGTCCAAACATCTGGGATGACTACAAGTCTGAAATTACTTCACAAAAATGGCGTGAATGTCGAGAAAATCGGTCATTCTATCTTCCTTATTATCCACTTTCCCTTTTATTTGTCTACTTAAATCTCTTAGAATATTTTTTTCGATCTTCTTCGCTCTCTACTTTCCTTATTCAACTCTCCACTTCCCTCCCTCCCTCCCCTCTACTTTCCTCCTCCTCTCCCTTCTCCACTTTCTCTCTCTTCTCCCCTCCCCCCTCTGTCTCTCTTTTCCACTTCCCTCTTTTTGCTCTCTGCTCCTATCTCTCTCTCTTCTCCACTTCCCTCCCTCCTCCACTTAACCCTTCCTCTCCGTCCTCCATCTTCCCCTTCCTCTCTTTCCCCCACTTCCCTCTTTTCGCTTTCCCCTCCACTTCCTTCCTTCCTCTCTTTCTCCCACTTCCCTCTTTTCGCTCTCCTCCATTTCCCTCTTTCCTCTCTCTCCTGCACCCCCCCCCCTCCTCGCAACCGTCATCAACCCCGTTCATTGACAGGCACTTTACGACTGAGCCCCTTCTTTTATGTAGTTCCGGCCGGGATCTCCGTAATAAGGAAATGTCCCCCGAAAGGCGTTCCTGACCGCCATAAACCACGCGGCACAGGAATCCCCGTCACGAGCGTACCCTGAATCTTGGATCGAGAATCCCGAACCCATGAGTCTGAATTCCGATTCCCTAACTCTGAACCCCGATTCCCCCACCTAGAATCCTGAATCCTGAATCCCGAGACCCTAACCCCTAACCCTGAACCCCGAATCCCTAAACCCGAACCCCAAAGCCCCGACTCTCCAATCCCGCATCCCGAATCGCTTCCTCCTACCCGGGTCACGGCGCAAAAGTCCCTCTCGACGTAACTCCCTATTATCTCAAAGGAAGAAAGAGCGCGTCTCCTTCCTGTAACCGCTCGCTTGTTCTCTGATCGATGTTCTGCACGCGCCACGAGTGCCTCCGTGCTGACCGGGGATCTTTTCTCATTCACAAAGGAAGAGGGAGAGGGATACAGGGAGAGAAAGGGCGAGGTAAAGGAAGAGAGGGAGAGAGAGGGGAGGGAGGAAGTGAGTGAGAGAGGGAGGGATATATATATATATATAGATATATATATATATATATATATATATATATATATATATATATATATATGTATATATATATATGTATATATATGTATATATATATGTATGTATATATATATTATATATATATATATATATATATTAATATATATAGATATATAGAGAGAGTATATATAGATATATATATATATATATATATATAGATAGACAGATAGATATTGATAGATAGAGAAACTGAGAGAGAGAGAGAGAGAGAGAGAGAGAGAGAGAGAGAGAGAGAGAGAGAGAGAGAGAGAGAGAGAGAGAGAGAGAGAGAGAGAGAGAGAGAGAGAGAAATACAAAGAGAGGGAGAGAGAGAGTAAATATTTTGTGTGCAGTATGTCTGCATGACCTGCATCTCATCTCAGTCTCGTTTGGCCACTTCTTGGCAATGCAATATGATATTATGAAATGAATATTCGATTCGAGATTATCAACTTTCACATAGACAATGCAGGCGCGTGATTGGTGCGGGGGGGGGGGGGGGGGGGAGAAGTGCAGGAAGAGAGAAAGAAGGAAGAGGAAATGGGGGGAGAAAAAGTGGGTACGAAGAGGGAGGAAGCAATGAGAGGGGGAGAGGGGGAGAGGGAGGGAGAGAGAGGGAAGGAGGGAAGGAATGGGAGAGGAAGAGAGAGGTAGAGGATGAGAAAGGGAAAGTGAGAGAAAAGGGGGAAAGGGGAGAAGGGGAAAAGGGGAGAGGAGGAGGAGAGAGAGAGAGAGAGAGAGAATGAGGAATGGAAGGAAGGGGAAAAGTGTGAGACAACGTGTGGCCACAAATATTCGCGCGTGATCCCCAAGACAGTCCTTAAGTTACTAATCTTGTTGCGTGTCTTTGTTGCCATGGTAACGGTCGCCTTACCCTAGGCCTTCCTATCACCATAGTCGTTTTCGCTCTCAACTACCTGTAGGCCTAATCCCAACACCACAAAACTTGGGTTACAGTCAGTCGCCATTAAGTCCTATTGGCAAAAATCTGTAATAAATCCTTGAGCATCACAATTACAATATTTGTCCTTTGCTATCTTTCATCCTCATATGGAAAATAAAATCCTCTGATACATAGACAGCGGGCTATAATTCCTATAATATCAACCAACACGAAGCTAATCGTCTTCATAAGCCAGCGTCGCCAGCCACCAACCTCGGATGCTGGCACAGCAGACCGCGTGCAGCAGTGACCTCATGTGAAGGATTCATGCTGAATAAGTTAAACAAAACAACGAAGGAAAACATAGGAAAACACACGAATATGCCGAAGGCCCTTTCGCTATATTGCTTGTATCACACTATAGTGAAATGGCCTTTGGAATATTCGTGTATTTTCCTGCCTTCCCTTCGTTGTTTTGTTTTCAGCAGTAACCTACGTCACAAGAGCGACAGTGCACAACCTGGAAGAAGGGATGGGAAGGAGAGGGTAGACGGAAAGGAAGGAGAGGAGAAAGGGGAAGGAAAGAGGGAAAAAGATGTTGGAAGGAAGGAGATGGGAGAGGGGAAGGAAGGAGTAGGAAGGAGGGAAATAAAGATGGGGGAGGGAAGGAAAGGGGTGCGAAGGAGGGAAAAAGATGGGGGAGGGAAGGAGAGGGGAAAGGGGAAGGAAAGAGGGAAAAAGATGTTGGATGGAAGGAGAGGGGAGAGGGGAGGGAAGGAGGGAAATAAAGATGGGGGAGGGACGGAGGGAAGGAGAGGAAAGAAGGAAAGGAAGGGGGGGAAACTGGAAGGAGGAGGGGGGGTGTGTGGAAGGAGAGGAGGGGGGAAGGGGTGACACAACATTAAAGCGGAAGTCATAACAATGCATGCAAATGAGTGACGCGTGTTCCAGGGGAATGTCCCGCCACGTTACCGGGCTCACTTGACAGAAATCCGATGATCAGTAAGCCAGCATCGGAGCGACCAGAATCTAGGAGCGACGCGAACACCCGGTCCCGATAAGCCGGCGCCGGCCATAACCTTGCGAGGAAGGGGGGCACGGGAGGGGGGAGGGGTGGAGGAGGGTGGAGCGAATACTAGCGGTGTCTCGGTTACGTTTATAACGCTCGTAACGGAGCCTCTTTAGCACCTCGTCACGCCGGAAGTCAATAGCTTCATTTTTTTCTTGTAAAGATCTCTCTTTCTTACTCCCTTTCTCACAACACTGAAGCCGAGAGTGCAATGTGCAAGGTCTTATTGTCCTCTCACGTTGCAGAGTTTTTTTTAGAAGGAAACGGAAGATTGAGATGATAGGATGATACCCTGAAGAGGACGGGGGGAGAGTTGTAAGAGGAGGAAAAGGAGAAAACTGTTGAACAAATATAAAGACACAATACGGAGGAGGAAGAGAAAAATGTTTTTAAAAACAAAAACAGACAAGGATGTTACAAAATAAGAGACTAGAAAGGATGAAAAGGTGAACAGGGGAAAGAAGTACGCATTAAACGGAGAAAGGGCGCGGGGAAATCCCAAAAGGGAAAGGCAAGAAAGCAGATACGGCACATTCACAATCTGAAACCAGGAAAGCCGACTCGTTTTTCTCTCACGCGCATCCTGCTGCGAGCTAATGGAAGGAACAAATTATCTCGCAAGATTAATTTTCCTTTACTATTTTTCTAATCCCTCGCAACAATGAAACAGAGTCAAGCGAGACTCCCAACCGAAAAAGATATAGGCTTTGTTTACATGCACGGGCTACTGTTGTGAACCCGTCTGTTCCCATCGCTCAGCAACTACATAAATAACTCTTCACTGTTGGGTGGGTCATAGCACACACACTCACACAAAAACCCTTTGCTGTAGATGAGACTCTATGCTATGGCCACAGCTATCTATCTAACGCGATATTAGATCACGGGAAATCGTATTCCACGATCGGCGTTTACTTAGCGAAGGATAAACCCGACTTCATCCGGGATGCTTGCCTCGCCGCCTCAAGATGTAGGCTCTTATCAACTTCCGCCTTCGGGAAGTAGCTCTTGGGAAATGGCACGGAGTTAAGCACGGGAGGAGGGAAGGGGTCAACGGTCTTCGAAGGACAATGCAGCGGAGAAGTAAAGGAGGCAAGAGATGCAGAAGGAAGGAAGGATGAGAAGTAAGAGGCGGGGAGGGAAGGAGTGAGAGACGAAGAGGGAGAGACGTTACAGGTGAGAAGGGAAACAAAGGCGGGGAAAGAGAAAAATGAGAGACGACGAGGGAAAGAGCAAGAATAGGAAAATGAAAGCGGTTCTTGCAGGGGGGGAGGAGGAGGAGGAGGAGGAGGAGGGGATAGGGCTGCCTGAGGGCCAGCGACGCAGGTGTCGGCGGTGTTGCGGTTGAGGGGAAATGAGTCGTGTAGTGAGGAGCGAATCACGGCGAGCCGCGAAGAAACTGTGCGAGGTCGGGAGATCCATGGAGCGATCGAGGGCAGGTAAAGACCTCCGTAAAAAGATGTCGAAGGGAGGTCGAGAGGTCGGGAGCAGGATGCTGAATGGTTGGTTGGTTAGTTCCCTTCCTCCCTCCGCCCTCGGCCCTCCTTCCTTCCCTCCTCTTGAAGCGTGACCCTTGCCTGAACATCCACCACCTGTCATGCGCTCCACTCGCGGCGCGGCGACCTGGCCTAACTGTAGAGTAATTACTTGGTATTTATACACAATGAAGTTAAGACCATGATTACAAGCGCTGTTTACAACAGGAGGTAAACATTAGCGAAACGGATGAAATCCCTTAAAAAATATGCTTCTCAAAAGAAGGTAACCACTACAATTACACCAATCTAATTATACTGGTCTCTGACACCATAAAATGAAAACAAGTAATAAAAGAGCAACCGTTTAAAACCTTCCAAAACATAACGGCGCCTCATCTAGCCATTTTCCTCCCCGCAACTCATGCCATCAACGCGATGAGAGAAACCTCATGTTCACACAACATCAATCTTCATCGAGAGGCCAACATCGTCCTGATGGGCCACGTCGCAAGAGCCCGCCCTTCCTTTGCCCTCGTCTGATTGGGTCTCTGCCGCGGATAAAACACTCCGTAAACGGTATTCCCTGTTTTTGCTCCCCGGGAACTTATCTGCGAAAACAAACATGCTGACGCGCGAATACTAATGAGCAAGATCCACTCGGATCTTTAAGTGGCAGTCTTCTGTAGCTACGAGTCTCTTCCTATAATAAACAAATGGGAAGTCCTATTATTCAAATACTATATCCTAGTTCTAGATTCTCCTCCTCCTCTGCCTCCTACATGAAACCTACACCTCCTCCCTTACACAGTCTTCCTCACCGCCCCCCCCTCCCTACACACGACACCTGCCCGACCCACACACAGCGACCATCTCCTCCTCCTACACAAAGCCTCGTTCTCATCCTTTGATGGCTTTTTCTTCAGCTTCATTTCCCAAACCTGCTCCTTCATATCTCCCCCTTTCCTCGTTTTCCTCCTCCTCCTCCCCGTCCCCCACCCGCCGGCCGCCGCCGCCGCCTCCTCCTCCTCCTCTGGTTCCTCTTCTCACTCGCACAGCATCTCTTTCTTTCAATCCCGCCGCTGCGACCGGAAGCTGGCGGCGAGGTCACGCAGATGCCCTTTCGGGAGGCGGGGTTGAGACTTGGACGGTTAAATTACACACACAAAGATGCCCGATTATGAGGTTATCAGGGGCGGCGCCGCGGTTAACTGCCACCTCCTTGGTCGTGGGATTTTGGGCCCTAATGCCACAGGGAATCGCAGCTTGGAGGGCAATTAAAGCGGTTCCAGAAATGTGATTGCCATGACCCCTTAACAAGTGATATCAAGGGCGTCTATTAAGTAATCTATCCACTCTCATTTTCCAGAAGGAAAAACAGCGAGGTGATTCTTACGACCTTTTCTTGAACATTTTATAACAGTGCATCGCGGAGGGCGGCGGGAAGAAGGGGGGGGGGGATGTGACCTTTCCCTGTGACCCCTTGGCGCCGGAGGCTGACCTGCGTGATCCAGTAAGGCGGCCTAAAATGCCACACCAAAACACCCGCCCGCTTTCTTTTCTCCGCCCTCAAAATGTACACTGAATAAAGTCAAAACGTATTCTCCAATAATCAGCCATTTTCCAATCTACCTCCATTGGGTTTCGATGCACAGATCCATTATCGTTGCTTTACGTGCAACATTACTACTTGCTCAGGAATGTTGCTGTAATAGATGGCTTCCGGCAACGAAGGTCCTCCGGGCAAAAGTTATGAAGTCGAGACGAAATTGATGCGGCGCGTTAGACCCCCCTACCCCCTTCCAATTAACCTGCCGCTGCTGATCCTGCAAATCAATTCCCCTTAAACTCCAACCAAATAACAACGAAAAAAAACACCTCCTTCCTAAACAAAACAATCAAACAAAACACAGATCCCAATAGAATATCCCCTCGTCGAAAAAAAAAAATCGAAGCACCTGTCCACGAGTGAAGGCTCTATTCCACACCCTCCAAAATGGCCCACAAACCAAAATAATTACCTCTACGACAAATAAACCGCAATAATACCACCGTAACATTATCCGAACGAGATGATAAAAGCTTCCCTCGTACCGTTTACTTTTTATCAACCTATAAGAGTCTCTTCCCTCTTTCTTTATCAACTCGTCTCCGTCCACTTTTCTTTCCTCTCGCTTCCACCTTAACGATTCTCTCGGTAGGCTTTATCGGGTAAATAAAATATCCCAAACGACCTACACTTCATAGCAGAGCAACGTGCGACGGTGACCTTCTATTTCACGGGTCACGGAGTAAAGGTTTAGGTCGCGCGTCGCTCAAGGTCACCAAAGGTCAATCTCTGTGTTCTGATGATAATAATAATAATAATGAGGAGGGAAAAACGTTGTTGGGGGTCGGGGGAGGAGGAGATTGAACAAGAGAAGAGCAAGACGAAAAGAGGTATTGGATAACGAGAAGGAACAGAAGAATTTGAGGAAGAGGAGAAAGAAAAGAGAAATAAAGGAGGCTATAAGGATTGGTTGGAATAATGATAAAAAAACAATCGGGATCGGCAGGAACAATGAAAAGGACATCTGAATCGATGGGCAGGAGAATGAAATGGAAAACTGAAAAATGTAATGTAAGATAATAAATGAAAACGGAGTGAGGAAAAGACAACGAAGGAAATTACCATGGGAGTCGGAATAAGAAAAAAAGAAAGAAAACAAACACAGTAGGAAGTGAGGGCGAAGGAAAGTGGTGGAAAACAAAGGGAATGGAAACATGGACAAGAAGGAGCGATGAAAGAAGAACAGGAAAGAGAATCAGATGAAGAAGACGGAGGAAAAGAGAAAATCAATAAAGGAGAGAATGTGGCGGCTACCCCCTTGCTACTCATCGCCGCCTTCGCTGCAAAGCTGGTAACTAATTCTCACACGAAATCTGTACCATACAAAGACATCTACTCAGATATTTACGTAAGGCGTATTAGCACGTTTAACGCTATGATAACCGTTACTCTTCGCACTATTCACGTATACAAAGACACACACACAAATCAACAAGAGAAGCGAGAGTACGTGTAGGGCTCTCCACTTATCATACGAACTAAGAATGCTTGAAAAAAAAAAACATGTAATTAATCCCTAATCGCAATCCACTGGGTATTCAACGACGCCACAAAAGGTTATTCAACAAGGGGAGGGGAAAGTTATAGGAGCGATTACTTTGCATATATTGTAAAAAATGAACTATTAAACTTGGCTCGTGAATATTTTAGGGAAGCGTCTCGTAGGCGGCAGCGGCACCAGCAGCTCGCATGTAGATAGAGGATGAGTCTCATAGATCATTATCCCGCTTTAGAGACCACTTTTTTTATATTTCGTTATAGCAATGCATCGTAGAATAGGACGGTTTTAACTATACGCATAAATCAACGTAAGTTCTATTTGCCAAAGTCAAGGGGAAATGATGGGAAATGATGGGAAATGATGGGAAATCGAAATAAAGCATCACCTGTTGAGAATGTTTCGGGATACACATAACGCGCCTATGTCCAGTTGGTGTTTACATACCTTGACGTAACTCCTCTCCGTGTCGATGAGCTCGAGGATGACCTTCTTGAGTCGCTCGCCATCGCTGAGTTGGCGGGAGGGCGTCAACTGCGACTGGCTCTGAGTGGAGGCGATGGAGCCCGTGGGACTCGACCTCCGTTCGACAGGTGACCGACAGCATCCGCTCAATTCAGAGTTCTGCAGGAAAAAGGAAAAAAAATGCTTAGTTGTGAAAAGTTAGGACACTTCATGAAGAAACGCATGATCACCAAACCCTATAACTGCACGCTTTTATGGCGTTCTAATGGCCATTGTGTAAAATAAATAATACCGGAGATGAAACATTAAACCATTCGACATGGATATGACAATATTACCTGTAATCATTGATAAGCATGTCATCTGCTTCCTTTAACAGTACCAACGTGCATAGTAGGTTATAATTTCGTATTGCAAATGTTTTACAGGGGTCAGGTAATGTCACACATCCTGTGACCTCGTCATTGAAACACTGCTGGTTATCTGCTAAAGAGTAATTACACCAGAATAACAACCTCACAGCACGCATCCTAACACTGTACACATTGCACTGGATTTGAGCTTTAACTTTGCTCAACAGAAAGTAAACAAACACAAACAGGAAAATAAATACCAACGCAGCATGATTTTTCATAAGTAAAATATCAAATTTACAACCTTCTCTAACTCCCCTTTTGTTAAACGACAAAACACCTAGACATACGAAAGGCATTTCCACCTTTTCAACACACTGCCACTGGTGGGAAACAGTCACATGTCCTGGAAATCGCTACGGAAAATCGAAACCTACCATAGTTCCAATTGCCGTCAGACACCACGCTCTGAACACAAACAACTGCCCTCGGTCACAGCTAATACCATACTCCACGTATGTAATCCAAGGTGCACAAGAGGTAATCCTAGGGTAAAATTCAACGTCACACCACAGTCTCAGGAGTCGTAACTATATTGTTACATTGGAACATGACCAATAACACACGACGCTGTTTCCCCCTGATGGTTTAACTGCCGTACCGCGCTCTGGACGCCCTCTCTCTACACGGAACAGAAGTGTAATGTAAGCACATCCCTTAACAATCGCACAATGAACAATGGTCATTTTGCATTTGTTTGGGGAAATATGCACAGGACAATAGCGTGTCATTTCCTACACAGTAACGACGTACTTTTCTCCTTTCATTTAGGATGCTGCGGACTCGCATCACGAGACCAATCTCAATCCAGCTCAGGTTCATAACGCTGCCAGGCGTAGGACTTCGGGTACGTCAATCACATCCAGCAAAGACGCTGTTTGTTCTGGATATCTAACCCCGCTTGTAAACATCTAATGTAACATTACGTAGCGAGCAGGTAATGTTGTCAATAAAGTACGAAAACATGATACATTTACGATGATGAACAGCATGACAACGACATAGGCCTACTGTCTCCTCGCACACCGACATCGGGTAATCAATAAAGTACAGTAGGGACAGAAAGATTCAATATTAGATTACAAGACGTAGAGAGTCTCTTATATATCGATAATTATCAAAGGAAATGACTTAATTGGGATATGACAATTTAAAGTTTCTCTATAATATCCATCAGGCAAATGATAGCATTACCGATAACCGACATAAACAATGGGTAATTGGCGTAATGAATCATGAGATGAGCTACTGGAAAGTTTCAATATGATGGTGCCGTTCGTATGAATTCTTAGAGCCATGTTTGCAAACTTTGTTGATTCCGGTGTTTGCATAAACTACAGAAATCTACGGGATATCTAAGTTTTCCGTTAAATCTGGAAACAAAAGAAATTGACTACACAAAGAAAGAGAAGAATAAGTGACAATAAGTGTTCAGGATTCGGTTCATAATAGATAGAAACTATTGTAAAGCCACGTGATGTTCATCCGTTGTCTCCATTCCCATTCTCCTTTCTACGTGTTCATTACTCAGTCGATGCTAAACGACAACCATGATTTTCTTTTGTCTGTCTCTTTGTTTACCTTGCAGATTAGAATTAAATAACGTCACTATACATAAGCCTATAACTTCAACATTCACGAGTTCAATTATTACAGCCCCCCCCCTCCCCGTATCGCTGCGACTCGGCTACAGCGTGAGATTAGACACCCACGCGAGGTTAACTACGCGCAAACGTTCCGTTACCTGTGCAGTGCACCCCCCCCCCCCACACCCACACACCCACTGTGGTAGTTGCTTCCTCGGGTAACGTGTTGATTTAGACTTTTTAAATCATATTTTTACCTATTAGCATATATCACTCAAAAACACATTAAAAATCAAATGCGGTTGTAAATCACTGTAACGCGCAGTGACAGTCATTAAAAGTCAATTTAATCGTTGCGATCACTCTAATATTCATCCCATTAAACAGAGGCAAACGCTGGTTTACATTCGTGCAACTCCAAACATTTCCCAGACTCTCCGGCTAAAAAAAAAACACTAAATCACAAAATTAATCTAATTCTTCTTGACATCCAACAGGAGACCCGCTGCAGAGTAACCTGATCATGTGTCGTATAATCATATTTTCCTTAATTTCCATCCCGATTCTAATTCATCTACAACAATTATTCATGTATTATGCAAACACACATGTTGCTACAACAGCTTAATGCCGTAACATATCTCTTGTTCAACATCCGGCAATGGTTACAAAATAGGCCTATATCACCAAGAAATAAGTTGTTGGAAGCGTCACCCTTCAGACCGGTGTACAGTGACACACATACATGTAAGGATACACCAACTTACGCACACTCCAGCGCGTGTTCAAGTGTTCATCATGGCGGCGCGTGACTGGGATTAATTTTCGTTGCAACTCACGCGAACTTCATATAAAGCACACTTTTCGCTCGACACTTTTTACTTATTAAGAACTGTGCTACTTCTATTAATGTTTTTTTTTTTTCGTTTCGAATGCGCCTTTTCATATAAACTGTCTTAAATGGTGATTCCTATTCAATAAAATCCCATTGTTTTCACGGAAAACGTCTTTGATCATCTCGGAGATAGGAAAACGGGGGCAAAAACATTTACTCTGTGAAATAAAACAAAAACGCTGTTAGGAGGATTGTTGCTGTAATCCAATAACGCAGGGATATTTTAAGACCCACGGAACCCTACAAAGCGTATCACTGTCCAACAAAAGGTTAAACACACATTCCAAACAGCTGATGCAGCCATCGTATCGAGGATTAAAACAGTATGCAATTTGAATGATACTGTGAGTGCGCACGCGCGCGAGCAAGAAAGAAAAAGAAAAAGAAAGAAAAAAAAATGAAACGAGACGATATATCACAGCTTCCGCGGAGTCTGAAGGTTTACAGTACGATACTCATTACGTAAGAGTAACAGTATTACCCCCCATGTTATGAATCCCAGATGTGCGCCACCTGATTCTCGATAACGAAAAAAAAATTGTCATTATAATATGTCATATACGCTTACATCAGAACGTGATGGCAACGGAGAGGCTTGCACCACGCCAAGGTTATGTCGGAGAGGGAGGAACAAGAGACCCTCAGAGTGAGGTGCGGTTGCATTGCATCACCACGATATCTCACTGAGTGTGTGGTGAGGAGAGGTGAGAGAGAGAGAGAGAGAGAGAGAGAGAGAGAGAGAGAGAGAGAGAGAGAGAGAGAGAGAGAGAGAGAGAGAGAGAGAGAGAGAGAGAGAGAGAGAGAGAGAGAGAGAGAGAGAGAGAGAGAGAGAGAGAGAGAGAGAGAGAGAGAGAGAGAGAGAAAGGCGGAGGGTGTTAAGTTCGGAATAAAACATGAGACGGGAAGGGTAAAGAGAAAGGAAAGGGGAGGGAGATAGAAGGGGAAAGGGTCATCACACACGTGCGCCCGACTGCCTCGTCATATCACTAACACCCCCAGCAAGCACAAATATCCTCTCTCGCTCATGCGCACACACATGAACACACACACACACACACACACACACACACACACACACACACACACACACACACACACACACACCTTAAATGCCTGTGGGCCCATGTCAACTTGCAAGGAAATCTAAACAACTCGACCTATCCTACAGGACAAACGAACGTATGCACGCCCATCCACCCACCCCTAAAAGCAAACATCACAGGAACCCGAACTTTATCAAATTTCCTTCATTAACGAAATGTCGACATCATCGGCGATCAAGCGGCGCGGCGGCAGCAGTAGAACGCTAGTGACGATTCAACCCCCCCAGTCTAATTCATCTCTGCGTGACCTTTCCGTAACGAGTGTGCGTCCGTTATTACCGGGTTGAGTGTGACCTGCCGCTCCCCGCGGGCATTGGATTATCTTCACCGGCCGCCGCGAGGTAATCCCTTCACAACATGTATTAAGTCAGTGATAATCCGGTTAAGACCCGAGACTACCCGGCCCGAAAGAGGATGGCGATATTCATTCAAACACAGGGAGAGGCACGTTTCTTCTGCTGTAATCTATTAGGATCAGTGACCAGTCAGTCAATCAGTGTTAGAGGGAGATGAGGGGCGGAATGCGCAGGATGTCCGCAGGAGAACGTATAAAGAACCTAGAGGAGACACTTTATTTCCTAATAGAGAATTCAGTTCTCAACAGAATGGGCTACGAATCGGTTATGAGTAGCCGGGTATGGCAAGGTATGCGGTCGGTTCAACAAGTGGCCAATATATCCTTATAGGTTTCTGAAGTCGGACTTTAATAGCCTAGCAACATCCCTCCAGAGAAACAAACAAACAAAAAGGAGGCAAGTGACCACGTTACGGTAAAAGCTCTGCGTTGAAAATAGATCCCTTCTATAAACATAACCCTAAGAAGGGAGGGGGTCCAACAAAGATGACTCACCATAGTCCAGATGAGGAAGTTAATGATAAGCAAACAGGAAAGGAAGCAAACAAGGTCATTCCACGATAAATAAATAAGAAATCCAGAACCATTTAGCCGCTTTGGGAAGGAAATAATTTAGTAGATAAGTCAGTGCCTTCCAAGAAAAGGATTCTCTATAAGGGGCAAGACTCTGATTTGATTGAAAATACTTGCAAATATATATTTTTTAATATGCATGAAAATAATATGCAGCTTGTCAACATATGAACTACACGTTCCAAACCATGTATCAAAAAAGAAGCAGAAAGAAAGAAACATGATAACATTCCTCCGCAGTAATGGGTGTCTGCACGAACACCCAATGTCGCGTAGAATTGCAGAGCCAATAAACACACACGAAGGGCTGTCTCAATTGTACAGAATCCAGGTTAATAGAATCGGCCCCGCTCCATGTGCGACCTCAGTGGACACGCGATACAAGCAGGAAAAAAAGTTCAGCCATGCGTCTGACCTCCGCAGGGTAGCAATGTCTGGGATATGCATACATCATACATCTACAAACGATCAGCACCTCTTGGCTTCAAGTCAGTGACATCCACGTCTCCTTAAGTTGAAGTCCTAACAGGTCTTGCTAAGTCGGATTAAGCTTACTCACTCACTCAGTTGTCTTTATAAATAAACCTGTGTACACATCATCACCTTCACTTCTGCGTCTACACCCAGACTCGATCTGATTCCATAATTTTCTATATTTAATCCTCTATCGTGATTTCGAGGACGAGATCAAAAGACTTATCATACGGAGTCCATTCGTCAATGACAGCGAATCAGTGCCAGCGCTTAAGGGTTAGTAGAGGTGCGTTGGTAAAGGGAGGTAGGTGTCTAGGGGAGAGGTTAGTGGGGGTGGCTGAGAGGCATTTAAGCGTCTGGCAGGGGATGGAGGAGATTTGAGGAGTAGGGGTGGAAGAGGTACGTTTTTGAGGTTCGGGGTAGGTTGCCTGACGGTAGGGGGTTGAGGCTAACATGCAGGGGAGAAGGGCCAATAAAAGTTCCGAGCGCAGGCACCATCAGCGGCCG
>NW_028234420.1:11073968-11076468 GCF_977035675.1 Penaeus japonicus
CCCTCTATCTGCAGGTCACATGGTCAATGTACACAAGGTTACACAGTACCCACAACGTCGGGCACAACTACAACTCCCTTTCCAAACCATCTACTTAAAAAACAATCATCTGCATTTCTCCATGGCCATTTTTCCTACTTCTTCTAGCGACTTGTGATCCCCAATGCCACCCCGCAAACCCTCCTCGTATGCAATATGAATCATTCCATAACTAATTGCCAAGGAGTAAGAGTACTGGGGCAATGTCAGCAAGGGACCTGTGACCGGAATTCAAAATATCTATGCACCCACCCTCTTCTCCCGGTCCCTTTCCTCCCCTTATCCCCCATTACAAGCTAATGGTCGGTCCCATTTTCCCTGCATTCGACCCTATTTCATGGGACGCCTGCAGTCAATCCTCTATATTATCAGCTACCATGAATAAGTCCGACTAATCTACTCTCTTTGGCATTATCTTCCGCGATAAGGCACTTGATTCACAAGAACCGCCTTGGGACCCTCGATGCATTATCATGGGGCTAACCTACACGAGTATAACGATTTATTTCTACAACACGTGACCTATTTCATACATCTACAAAGGTAAGTGGCAAAAAAAAAAAAAAAAAAAAAAAAAATGATAATGAAAATCGCCAGCGATTGCAAAGAATTATTAATATACACAGCACGGCCGATGACCAAATGAACATGATTACATACAAGAACAAGACGGAATGCTAATACGGATAACGCACGTCATATGGAAACGCCGACTAGACTATCGCCGATAGTCTGCTAATTAGACCGGATCGTATTAATAGCACAAATATAATCTAGGTTAATCTCCATCCCAGGTAGGGGACCTCACTTCAACCACTCAAGAGCGAGCCCTTATCATTATTGGTTTTCGATAAGATGACTGGAATAACAATATCCACCTTGATAACGGTAGCGTAGTGTATGCGGAAGAATTACTGATGATACTGGTAGCTGCAAAATGATAATAAAGATAAGTACCACATGATGGTACTGGTATTACTAGTTAATATTAAAATATGATAGATGATATTAATATTACAATCAACAATAATAATAATCATCATATTCAGTCATTATCACCGGCAGTAATGATATTCATAATAATATGAGAATATCATTACTTTGATATGATAATAACAATAACAAGAAGAAAACAACAATAAAAATAACAGTAATTAGTGATCCCAAATATATATATACACACCGTGTATGATAGTAAGCCATTAAACAGAACGTTATTAATCTTGGCAACAATATCCATCGGCATGAATGACATAAAAAACACCAAAAAACGAAATCGCGATCAAAACAAGCCTGCAACAAAATCAAAGAAATGAATAACAAATCCAGGTAATGAAAGCAACAGTTTCCAGTAATCCTTGCTAGCGCCGCGTGACCAAGGGAACAGCGGTACGAGTAGCTCTCTCGGACTGAATAATGCATCCTGGGTCCTCTCCACAATACGGTGACTGCTCAACTACAATCGCCTATAAGGGGAACATACTTTTGATGATCATGGATCTAGTTCATGGCTAGACAATGAGGTTTCGGAGAATCCTATACACACAGGAGCACAAAAGATTTTTTTTTATATAGACCCTGTACTCGAGCGTTAACTGGGTTGTATATATATGCATAAGAAAGCCATGAGTTTGCCTGAATGGTGGCCTTATTCGGGATCAATATCAAAATATTCCATACATTAATTATCGATGCACATTACTCTAAACTGTAAAATAAGTTACGTTTATAATAGTACAAATACTCCAAGATAGGTGTGTGCGGGCGTCGGGTTGGGCCACCTCCCGCACGGGCACGGAGGGGACGGGGGCGGGGGGGGGACGGCTAGGGAGACGGTTAGCTGCATCATTAAAGTAGCAACAATTTGAACATCCAGTGAAGATGAAAATGGAAAGTCTCATTCTCGTCACACTTTGATCACTTGCAATCATCTCTACTACTATGCGATTTAATTGCCGTATCTTCAATAACAATGCGGTCTCATGACATGTGACTGACACCTACACCTGTCACTGACGGTTACAACAAGTATGACCTCATCTGCCTTCCGCCCGGGGACATATAGAAGGGGAAACGCGCCTACGCATGTTTGGTTCGGTTACGTCACTGTCAATGCACCAAGTAAATATCACTGGGATTTTGGGATGGCTCTGTTTATACAAACGTCAGGCAACGACTTTAAATAATTTCTTGACTTGAAGAGAATGTCGTGACTCTATTTACAAAATTGATATTTGCAAAGACAACCATGACAACAATTTAAATCACTTAAATCACGTGTCAATCACTAAAATCACACTTAAAATCCGTATTAATTTAAATTGTAAAACAAATTTTCAACCCCCATCAGCACCCACCCAAACCATCATCAATACCACATCTAACACCGGTAATATTAACATCACAATCACACCTGGCAAAATCTATAAAAGTTATTTCACTGTTCAAATTCCAGCCACAG
>NW_028234420.1:11081468-11083968 GCF_977035675.1 Penaeus japonicus
CCATGTTATTGCTTTTGATCATGACAGTGGGAAGCACGTTATTTCTCGTTGGTGTCGTTGGCGCTTCCAGCAAGTTTTCAAAATATCGTTACTTCCATTTTCATCTGTTATTAGGTACATTTGTGGGAGAATATATTAGCATAACTATATACAATTTCTGGAATGTCAATATCTTTCTTTATGGTTACTGTTTCTTTGTCCTTGCCGATACATACCGATGCGGCAGAGACAAAGAAAGTCCAATGCTCCATCTGTCTAGCCTGAAAGTCTGTGTGTAAATTCATGCTAAAAGCCTTCCACGATAAAGTAGGATATGCAAAGTTTGTTGATAATACCTTTGATAAATAAAGACTTTCGCATTTCTCTTAGTAGTGTGCGTTGCAGTTCTGCATCTCATCGACAGTGTGCTCGCCTCTCCATGATGTTTACAGGTCCTAACCGAGCCCTCGCATTTTCAAAAGGGCCTCCGCGTCACTTCCCTCTCCCCGGCCCTCATCGCCCCTCGCTCCTCGCCTTACCCTTCCTCTCCCTTCCCCTCCTCACCTTTCAGGAGGCTGCTCGCTCATAATGAGGAGCGGGGGGCGCCTCCTCCACGGGAACCCTTTTCCTTACGAGGGCTGGAAACTCTATACCTCTCAAAGGACTTGAAGATCTCAAAGGGACTTGTCTTAGTGGTGTGCATTCCGTGAAGCCTCTGTGAGCTACCTTAAGGCCGTGAATATACACGTACAGCAATGACATGACAGGGTAATAACATGAGGCAATGCTGCGTTATGACATGACTGGGGAACGTGACAGCGGGATGCTTGCAGCGTGACGTGATCAGACTGCAAGACCCCAGTGTCAATACACGAGAAAGAGGCACAGGCAAACCCAAGCACGAGTGTGTATATTAGAAGTCGTGCTCCACCTGTAGTAAATGGTCGAGAGAGGAGGGGCTACGATAGGAAGGCTAGCCAGGTGCTCAAACACACTAACAAACACACACATTCCAGCAACTAGCACGCTCTCAAACAATAACCATAGGTGCGTGGATCCCATAAACGGACTACAAGCGAATAAGCCTTACTGAATACTCCATATCAAATTATCATGGCCAGGTAACAGTGTGTGAGGGAGGAAAACAATGAGACACAGAGCCACCCGTCCCGGTGTTATGGGGCCATTTGCATTATAATGGTCACGTGCGTCATGCCACCCTGCCAGTGCCGACACACACGCAATCTTGCTCTGGGGGTTGGGATCGGGGTCGTGACACGTCGGGGACACGACGGCAATAAAAGCGTAAATCTTGATGTAAAATGTATATTGTTAACCATATGAACAAGCGACTTACTTGCTTTTTCTTGGTGGGCGAGTGGCAAGCGCAACTGAATTTGAAGTACTCCTTTCGGGTGACACTCCAAGTCTAGTGTCTGGATGCTTATGCATCCCAACGTGCCTTCTCGAGTATCTAGCTTTAAAGTTTTATTTTTTCCGTATTCTTATAGATTTTTCGTCAGATATCAGTGACTAATATATAAAGTTGACGGGTCTACGCCGAAAATATGCCTGGTTTAAAACTTTTTTCATATCAAGCTCAGTTTCTTCACAAGCTATTCATAAAATATATGTTATGTAATATTCAAAATCATGTGTTTAAATAGATATATAAATAAATAAACAGACACATATGAACCATCACATTCACAAATGCAAGTAAACAAGTTCATAGCTGACCTGACCTGACTTCCCCTCCCCTCCTCCATCTTCACACTTCCCATCCCTTTTCCGCTGTAATGTCTTCATCAATTCTCAAGACACGAAAAGGTGTCAATATGTTAATTACAACATGGAGAGATCACACCCTGGCCTTGAGCTCCCAGGCCTGGCATACCCAACCGGCGTGCCAACACACGCCCACTTCATTCATCAAATAGCCCTTTCTCCTCAGACATGTTAAGGCACTCTGATATATGACTGACACTTTTATAGCAACGATTTACAATTCAAGTAAAATTAACTTGATCGTAAATACTCGCGTCGCGGTAGACGGTCCCTCGTGAAATTTGATTCCCATGCGTATGGCGATCATTATTTTCTTAACGAACATTGGAAAGCGAGCCTATAAATACAGCTGTAAGAAGAGAAGGTCCACTCATCCTTCAGAAAACCGCGCATACGAGACGTCCATTTTAGAGCCCTTCTACGGCACCGTGCCCTTATTTAGTGCCCACGAAACCTATATCCATGAACTCTATGGGCCTTTTACCCTAGTGTAGGAGGGGGAAAGTAGATACTGTATTCGCATTCTGAAGGCTGTTTAGATAAGAGGATATCGCGCGCCAGAAATCGACTTTGTCCACGAGGCTGGGCTATCTCGCGACTGTGTCCGTAGATAGGCACGGCTATGGCTTGGGATGGATAGGCTTATATGGGAGAATTAACTCGTTTCTGTTATCTGTAACATCATCCGTATCTACACACGCACACATAAACTCATTGGCAGGTAAACTGTGGT
>NW_028234420.1:11098968-11101468 GCF_977035675.1 Penaeus japonicus
GTTTTGGATCATTTTCCATTCTGTACTTCGGAGAAGAACTTGTAGGTGTCTGGATTCCTTGATAATATTAATTGTGCAATATACATATATTTGAAAAAATACAACAAAAACAATTGAGGCAACACTTACCCTAAGAAAATTTTCAATTTCCAAGGATGAGACATTTGATCGCTCAGAGGTATCCGAGGCGGGAGGAGGGAAGCCGTCTGGACTTGCTGGCTCTTTACCTGAGGTGAATAAAGAAAACGGATATAAAGGTTATATCGTAAAAAATGGGGTTGAGTAAGGTATAACTAAAGTAAACATGATATCCTCCAGTTAAATTCTTTTGAAGACATATACAAAATATAATTTCCATTAGATAAGGTTTAAGGGCTTAAAGACGTATTGAAACCCACAGGTACACTGATGTAAGGATATAGTTTAGCAGTGTATGTAAAACACACATTAAAAAGAAGAAAACGTGTAGATTAACATGGGGACATCAGCAAGCATGAAAACACGACACACTATGAGGGTGGGATAAAACTGGGGGATTTGTAAATTTCTAGCATTGACTATGCTGCTTCTGAGAAACTTTCGTTAGTTTTCTAATGACAACATATGAAGTTGATTCCAGTCTTTGACTATCTTTCTGTAGACAGGGACTAGTAAGGGTCCAATGCGGTTGAAGTACGGAACTACGACAGCAAATGCTGTACACAGGTAGAAAAGTCTAAAAATCTCAGTATAGCTAGTGTATCTGCAGTGCGCTAACTGGGCGTAGTAGGTGCATTATGTCCACTTATAGACAGCATAGTGCATAGTCTGAAGTGATCACACTGGCTAAGATGGTGCAGCTTGAGGAAGAAGGAGATATAAAACCATACACAGCACAGCCTGCCTCCCACGGGTGTGGCGTGTCATCTTGCTGCCTGTTGTAGACTGCCGACAGAGTGAGCAGTGGGGTCTGCTTCCACCACCCAAACGCCGTCCACTAATGTTCCCTCCGGGAGTCCCTGCTGAATTTCTGCTAGCCTTACCGATGGTGACAGGTCTATGTCCTGACAAGGAGGGGCTTGAGTCCGTGCCACTACAACAGAAGGACTGTGTAGTTCCTCGGCAATTTTTTGTATATATTGTCTTGGGTGCTCTTAGGCTGTGAACCCTAGCAGACTCCCTTAATAAAGCCTGCAAATTACGCGAAGCAGGGGAGTTACTATAGGCACAGAAAACTTCGTGGCATGGAACAGTTTTCTGGGAATCACTCATGTTCAGTAAACGTGCAGGCCGTGAAACGACCTTTTTAGAATTCTTTTGGGGTAAAACGCTCGGGTGTTGGTTCCCTTCTAAGAAGTCTTGGTAGTAGGGTGATGGAGGTATGCTTAGTGGAGAGGTTACATAAAACTTATTGGTGGGGCTTATTGAATCACTCTCACTACTGCTGCGGAGGCTTTGCCGTTGCCCATGTACAGGCACCACATCTCTCTTGATGCTGTTGTACATTAAGCTATTTCTTGGTGAGAACTGCACATTTTCGCTCGTCAAGTTCAGGCTGTCTAGGTCTTTAGATATAGAGCTGGACAGCAACGACTGCCTTCTATTTTCTACAGGAGCTGATAATGGATTATCATCGTGCTTGCCATGTGTAGTGCTTCCAGATGAGGTTGTGATGGTAAGTTTAGAAGTGCAAGCAGTAGTGCTGGTGCATGTGGCCATTGATGTAGCAGCAGTTGTAGCAGTTAATACATGTTGTGTGCTCACAGCAGAAGAAGTAGGTGTAGTGTCGGTCAGGTTGTGGATGGAGTTGTTGAGGAGGGGCATGTGGATGACAATAAGGTCACGCGTGATGGGAGAGGAGGATACTGGAGGAGAGGCTCTCCAGGTTGAGGAGGGATACTCTGCAAGAAGGCTTTGCCCCTCCTCCTTCCCCTCCTCCTCCCCTGCCTGCTCAGTAGAAGTCGAAGGGAAGCAGGGGGCCAGGCAAGGTGCTGTCAAGGGCGCCAGGCACATTAAGGGTCCCGCGTCACAGCTGTTGTCCGCTGAAGTGAAGGTCAAGGTAGGTGGAACACAGCATTAGTTAGCCTCGACACTGTGCTATTGGGCCAACATTGAAGTGGACTTTGAAGCACAGAGTTGATCAAATATCACCTAGAGCTATGCTGATTGTACAACTCAAGAGAAGAAATGAGTTCAGGAGCAGCCATTTCTGCTTTCGTCAGTTGATTTTCATATAAACTAAATGCCTGTTTTGTCTAACAAATAGGCATAGTCGCTTCTGAAGTTCACCCTGATAATAAAATCAAGAAGTACCATAATTCTCTTCAAACAAGAAAACAAAAATCTAATTGGTTCTATAACGTGAAGCTCCACAAATTTCATATTGTGAGAAAGTTCATTAATTTGTTGGTTAATAAGGGTGACGAGAATAATAATAATAAAAAATACAGAATGAAAAAAAACATATCTTTCAACTGATCAAGACAACGAAGGTCCAAAAAAAAAAAATAATAATAATCAT
>NW_028234420.1:11128968-11133968 GCF_977035675.1 Penaeus japonicus
AAAAATCTGGATATATGATAATTGGGGCTGTCAGAGCGTGCCAATCCAGAAACGCTCCGGGCTGTGCGATAAAAAGGCGAATTGTTTAAACACATAAGTTTGGGCGAGTTATTTGGGCGGGGTAGGGAGAAGGGCAAGGAGGGAGCGAGGAGAGGGGAGGAGAAAAGAAGTAGGAGGGTTGTTCGTGAGTCAAGCCGAGTTCCAAAAAGAGTCGTGGCTCCCCCCCTTCTCTACCTCCAAGCCTCCCCTCCCCCCCGACGCAAGCCCGCGGACCGAGCTTCTCTTAGGTCGATAGGCTTAAAAAACAAAACATTCCTGGTTAATGAGGAGGCTCGGCTGTTCCCCCTCCCAGCATGCAAAGTGGTGTTGGAAATCCCAAGGAAAAGGAAAGTGAGGCAAGTAAACATTATTCAGATACCAAGGAACAATGCCCGTGTTGGAACAATGAAACGAGCCGTTAACCACACTATACAAGTAAACAATAGGACATAAACAATAAACAATAAACAATATCAAATCCGCACTGTTAAGAAGAAGAAGAAGAAGAAGAAGAGAGAAGCAGATGATGAGGAAGAAGGAAGAAAAAGATGACGAAGAAGAAGAAGAAAAAGAATGAAAAAAGAAGAAGGAAGAAAAAAATAAGAACAAGAAAGAAAGAAAAAAAAAACTGCAGACAAACAATAATCCCACTGATGATGAACGATAGACTGGCGATACAAGGAAGGCCTAAAGAAAACTATGAATAAGTAAATCTCCTAAGTGTTTCCTCGCTACGCCCTTTTAGCTCCGCCCCTAAGTGGAGTGGGCGTGGCCTGGAGTCTCCATTCATTGATGAAGAGATAAAGTTGGACGTGTAAAGTGAGCGGAAAGTGAAGCATGAGGATGTTGTAAGAGAGGCGGGGGTTTGGGAGTGAGGTAAGTGGGGGGAGGGGGAGGGAGGTCAGAGGGGGCATCCATGGCGGGGCACGGAGGCTAAAGAGGATGAAAAAGACGAAGAAGAAAGGAGAAAACGAAAACGAAGAAAATAATGATGAAGAAGGTGAAGAAGAAGGTGAAGAAGATGGTGAAAAAGAAGGTGAAGAAGATGATGAAGATACAATAATAATAATCATTATTATTATCATTACAATAAGATGGAGATATGAGAAGAAGGATACGAAAAATATGAAGAAATAAAAGGGGAAGAAGATGACGAACATAAAGAAGAAAAAAAGAGGAGAAAAATAAGCAGAGCGATCAAGAAAGGAAAGGAAAAAGACGAAGAAGAACAATAAAGAACAAAAGAATCCCCCCAACCACCCCCCCCTACCAACCCACACACAACAGAGAGAAGAAGAGGAAAAAAAGAATGAAAGAAGAAGAAAAAAGAATAAAAGGACAAAAAGAGAGAAGAAGAAGTAGAGAAGAAGGTTGTAGGAATAGAAGGAGAAGGGTGCTTCCCCCTTCCAGGATCTTCCAAGGAGGCCCAACGGTGAATAATGCTTTCCTTTCTCTCTCTCTCTCTCTCTCTCTCTCTTTCTCTCTCTCTCTCTCCCACTCTCGCCTTCCTTTAAAAAACCTTGGTTCCGCGATGATGGAAGCCTCGTGCTTTGTCTCTCTGAAACTCGGCCTCCCACTTTCAGCTCTGCTCTCCGTCCTGGCTTATTCCCCGAAGAAAGAACCCTTTGCGTGCGCTCTCTATCTCCCATCTTCAGCTGACCTCCGCCCCGTCTCTTGGTCTCTTCTTCGTCTCCCTCTTCACCTCCTTCGAGCTTTTATTCTAATTATGTTTCGTCCTTTTTGCGGTACGAGGTGGGGGGTTATCCGAATAGGAGACAGTGATTGCAATTGCAAGAGGGAGAATAAACATCATCATCATTATGAACGACAGCGAGAACAACAAAGAACCAGAAAATTCTGCGATTCCCACAGGCAACGTCAACAAGGTCACAGGGTCACGAGGTCAGACAGTTTAGGGAATGAAGGGAAAACAATAATAGGCAGAAAATATAAGCTATTCCCACAAGGTCACAAGGTTAGACAGTTTACCGCAAGAGAGACAAAAGTAAGAGGAAAAAGAGGAGGGGAAAAGATGAAGCTAGCAGAGAGAGAGAGCTGAGGAGAGAGAGATGAAAAGAGAAAAGAGAGAGAGAGAGAGAGAAAGAGAGAGAGAGAGAGAAAGAGAGAAAAGTGAGAGAGAGACAGAGAAAGGAGAGAATATATGAAAGAGAGAGAGAGAGATAAAAAAGAAAGAGAGAAGAGAGAGAGAGGAAACCACAGTAAATTCAAGTCGGGTGGCGGCGGTCGGGGGTGCGTCGTCGGTCGGTGTATTTTGTTTGGTTCGGGTCGGTTCGGTTTCGGTCGGTGGGTTCCGGTGGTCGTGGATCGGTCGGTATCGAGCGGTGTGTCTCGTTATTCAATTCGGTATTCGGTTCGGTTTCGGGGTCGGTCGCGGGGTCGTCGTGGTTGTTCGGTTCGTTCGGGGGTTCGTCAAATTACGGTTTCGGGCGGTTTTGTAGTTCGGTTGTGTGTGGGCGGTTCCGGTCGGTGGCGGCGGGGGTCGGGTGCGGGCGGTGGCGGTGAGGGTTCGCGTCGGTTCGGGTTTCGGTTCGCTGTGTGTGTGCGGCGGTGTGGGGTGTTTCGGTCGGCGGTTCGGTCAGTTCGGTCGTTCGGTGGGCGTTCGGTGTTCGTGTTTCGGCGGTGTGGTTTCGCGGTGTTCGGTCTCCCCGGGGCGGAGGTTTCGGTTGTGGTTCGGGGTTCGGCGGTGGTTCGGCGGGCGGATTCGCGGGTTTCGGGTCGGGTGGTTGTGGTCGGGTTGTTACGGGGGGTCCGTTTTTCGGGATTCGGTCGGGGGTCGGGGGTTGGTGTTCGTGTGTAGATCGGATTCGGTGGTGTGTGTTCGGTTCGGAATTCGGTGGTTCGTGACGAGTTCGGGGTTTCGGTCGGGTGTGTCGGTCGATTCGGCGGGTTGGGACGGTTTCGGTCGGTGTGGTCGGGGGGGGGGTGGGGCTGTTTATTCGGGGGGTGTGGTGTTGTTCCGGTTCCCGGTTTTGTCGGTCGGTCCCGGGCGTGCGGATTCGGTTCGGGGGGGTCGGGGTCGGGTGTCGTTTTCGGGAAGTTCGGTGGTTCGGTTTGCGTTTGTTCTGGGTCGGTCGGTGTGGGTGGTTACGCGGGGTTCGTGGGGGGCGGTGTTTTTCGGGTGGGGGGTCGGGTTTTCGGTTTTCGGGTGGGTGTGTTCGTCGGTTCGTGTAGATTTCGGCGGTTCGGGGCGGTTCGTGACGGTGTGGGTGTTCGTTCGTGTGTGTGGCGTGTTCGGGGTCCGGTGCAGGGGGGTTCGGTCTCTGGGTCGATTCGTTTTCGGTTCGGTTCGTCGGTCAGGTGGTGGCGTTCGGTTCGGGGGGTTTCGGTGGGGGTTTCGTGTGGTTTGCGGCGGGGGGGTTCGGGGTATTCGGTTCGGGTTGGGGTCGGTCGGTCGTCGGGTCCGGTTTCGGTGGTCACGGTACGGTTCGGTGATTCGGTCGTCGGTCCCACCAATTCGTTCGGTCTTCAGCGTTTTCGGTATTCGCGTTGTCTCGTTATAATTCGTTGGTCCGTGGCTTCGTCGTCAGCCGGTTTCGGTCGGGTTTCGGTTCTGGGGTTCGTGTATTGGGTCCGCCGTTGTGTTCGTCGGGTGGTGTAAATTCGGGGTGGTTCGTCGGGCGGTTTCGCGGGGTTGGGGTGGTTCGGGGGTTCGGGGTTCGGGCGGGTTTCGTCGTTCCGGTGGCGGTTTTCGGGTGGGTGGTTGCGGTCGGTTTCGGGTTGTATTCGGGTTCGGTATGGAGGTGTCGGGGTTTCGCGGGTTCGTCTTCCCCCTAACACTCCACCCCCCACCAACGCCCCCCACCCCCCCCCCCGCGCTGGTTCTGCCTCAATCCGGGTAACGCGAAAGAAATGCTGCCTTTCGAGACCACACAAGTTCCCTCGGGCCGTTCGGGGCGTGACGTGACGGACGCCGAACGTTCCTCTCGGGAGAACGTCGCTGCCTCGCCTCTTTAGCTGAACTCAGAGAAAGGGGGAGTTCGAAATACCTCTGTCAAGATTTCCTTCCCGGGATCCTCACTCGACGCAAATGGAACGAAATCATGAGGAGGCACTTGGTCGATTACACACACATACACAAACACAAATATACGCATAATTAATATATAATCTACATATATAATGATATATATATTTATATATTTTATATATATATATATATATATATGTGTTTGTGTGTGTGTGTGTTGTTGTTGTGTTGTGTGTATATATGTAATATAATAATACATATATGTATATATGTATATATAGTATATATGTATATATGTATATATTATATTTATACATATTTATATATATATATATATATATACATATATGTTTATATATTATATAAATTATGTATTATGTATATACATACATACATACAATATATAAATATAAATATATATTATATATATATAATTATTTATAATAAATAAATATATCTTATATATTATAGAAAAACAACATCTGTGTTTGTTAATATCATGTTATGGCAACATCAGACCAGAAAGGAAAAAAAAGCGACTGTTGATTCAGTGCAGCTCCAGTAAGTAAATATAACGGGAAGTTTCGCGTAAGGAGGGAAAAATTGTCAATATTGTCTGTACGAAGAGCCAAGACATCTCATCCTGCTTGAAATGAGGACTGTGACCTTGGGGTCAAAATCTATTCCTCGCACGAAAGACAACAGGGTCCAACACCACATGTCTAGTAAGGGACGGTTGCGTGATTGTCATCATTATTGCCATTATCATCATCATGACGTTATTAACAAGACTATTAGCATTACTATTGTAATTATTATAACTATCATTATCATTATCATTAGTATCATCATCCTCATCCCCATCCTCATAACTATTATCATCATGATTATAATAATCATCATCATGACATTATTAACAAGGCTATTAGCATTACTCTTGAAATCATCATAACTGTTATTATTACTAAAACTA
>NW_028234420.1:11141468-11153968 GCF_977035675.1 Penaeus japonicus
TCAAAAAAGGTCCATTCACGAGAAAAAACGAAAAAAAGGGGAAAAAAAATCTTCAAAATCCAATGAGAGTTGATGCGCTTATAAGGAGCGAGTTTTCAAGTGGCAGAATTTACCGCCCAAGGAATCCGGTCCATAGAATGCTGACTGCGATTTATCTTTTTACGGTTTCCGAATATTTGGAGAAGGAAGGCCCCGGGAGGACAGAATTCCATTCAACTGCGATTCATTTTCTTTCAATGGTTGGATGGAGAACGATACTTTTTTCCCCTCGCCTCAGGAGCAACGGGGGAAAATGAGGTGAGAAATTCCGGGCTAATAAAAGAGAGAAAAAAAAGGTGGGTATCTTTTTTTTCATCTTTATTTTTCTTCGTTACTATCTCTCTCTCTCTTTTATAAAGCAACAAAATTAAGAATTCTTCGCCATCATCGTCACCTTAAGACGCGGATGCAACCGACACACTTGGCAGCCTTCTCGCATGACGTGACGAGACTTCAAAGTGGTCGACAAGCAGCATCCAAGCAGAGGTAAGTACTCACTTCACCTCAACCATGGCAGTATTTACCCCCTCCCTCTCCCTCTCCCCTTCCCCCTCCCCTCCTGTACCCTTTCCACCCTCCCTCGCCCTTTGCACAATATACCACATCCAGCCTTATTAAAATTTACCCCCTCCTCTCTATTTCCCTTGTCTCCCTCCTCCCCCCCCCTCCACCCCACTGCAGCATCCTGCGCCTCTGGTTAAAAGGAATATCTGTTCCTCCTACATTACAGGCTCTGACTCGTTCCCTTGTCGAAGGAGAAAACAGGGGGAGGATTACAAGCGTGCGAGAATTGCCAGGGGCGGTGGCGAGTATGCTCTGGCGTTGAGTGCAGCCATGGGTGGAGGCGGTGGGGAACTGGGAGTTGGGGGGAGGAGGGCTTAAGAAGAACAGAAGAACGAACATCAAGAGTAGTGCCTCTGGATGCTAAAGAATGGCGCAATACCCCGCTGGAAGGAAGCTTTCGAAGGGGCTCTCCTTATCAAACCTCCGCCTCTTTCCCACTTTCGAGGAGGTTTCGAAGGACGTTCTCCTACCAAAACCTACGCCTCCTTCCCGTTCTCGAGGAGGTTTCGAAGGACGTTCTCCTTATCAAAACCTCCGCCTCCTTCCCGTTCTCGAGGAGGTTTCGCTTTTCGCAGGACTTTTTCCCCCCGTCACTCTCCTCGCGGCAAATCACAGATCTTCCCTCATCCATCACGTCCGGCAACAACCGTCTCCTTTTTCCTCGGGCCTCGTTTATCTCAGGACTTATCAAGCGTCTAATACATGTCTGGGCGGAGCTGCAGTTTTCTTTTGTCAACCATATGGTCTCCGTCGGCGATTTTGGTCTTGCTTTTCTCCTGCGGTAATTTCCTATTGTTGGGGGAGGCTCCTTCTCTTGGTCTTTCTTTTAATCTCTTTTCTGAATCTCTTTTCTCTTCGATCCCTATTCTCATTTCTCTGTCTGGCTGTGCATGTTTGTCTGTCTGTCTGTTTGCTTGTCTATCTGACTGACTGTCCGTCCGACATCTGACTGCCTTCCTATCGACTGTCTTTTTTCTTAGTACAATATTTCGTGAAAAAAATCCCGTTTTTCTCCCGAGATCCCTCTCTCCTCCTGGACCTCACCCCGCCACCGGGACAAGCGCCTTCCGAGATAACAGCCAAAGCCTAAACAATGGCCACAATATCTCGCGCCCTTCCCCGCACTCCCGCAGCCGAACCCGCACTCCCTCATCCCGCACCGGTGTAACAGCGACCCTGCTTCGTCGCATGCAAAATCAGGTCGGGATATTCTGTCATGCTGGGAGCGCTCGGTTGGAATTTTTGCATGACATGAAAAACAGCCATTTGAAGTCTGCTCCGTCACGCAATGCAACTGCCGCGACGGATATTGCCCTCGCCGTTGTCTCTCATTTTAGTTTCGGAAAACGCCCCCCTGCAAAATACTGTCATTGCTTTATGATACATACACACAAATCAAAGGCAACCCAGTGACACGCACGGCAAATTATTCCCAAGCGTTTCTGACATTATCTTGACGTCATTCTTATCGTCCCGGCGTCTCCGGACTTAATCTAAACGTCCCCACGACATGACATTAATGACGCTAATATCAACCTGCCTTCGCTCTAATGCAGTCTGCGGGTCATTGTGGTAGAAACGGACACGACCTTCTGCAAACAAACAGAGGTGTCTCGCACGCTGGAATCGATCCTGAGTTCGAGTCGCTTGTTTCCTGGCCACTGTTCCCTCTCCCTTATTACCTGCTCTCTCTCTCTCTCTCTCTCTCTCTCTCTCTCTCTCTCTCTCTCTCTCTCTCTCTCTCTCTCTCTCTCTCTCTCCCTCTCTCTCTCTCTCTCTGGATACGCGTTAATTTCTGTTTTGCTGTTTAACGTCCAATGCTCCCCGTTTAGTGTCATTCGCATTCATATTCAGATCTAAATGTTTGCCCTCACCAGTGCCACACATCTGCGTCGAGCAAGTTCTCCTCGTCGTGCTCTCCCCTTAATTCCCATTACTTCCCCCTCTTCACCCTCCTCTTCACATCCCCTCGTCTGAATCTGTCATTCTGTTCCCCTTTCCCTTCCCACTTCTTGTAAAGCATTACAATTCCACGGCGAGTTTACTTTCATTTATTATATATTTGTTCATTTTTACTATTTTTTTTTCCCTGTGCGATGCCGGATATTTTCTTTGTGATCAATCAAAAAATATTCAGTAGTTCCCTCTCATGGCACTCTTATCTTCTTCCCCTCTTTAACTTCTGACCTCCATGCCCGCTCCTTCCGATCAAATTCTATTTTCTGCTCCACCTGCCCACCCAGGTCTCCTTTTTTCACCCCCCCCCTTCCCCTCCTCCTTCCACTTTCCCAGTGACTCGGAATCACCCCTCCCTCCTCCCTCCTCCCTACCCCCTGAACTTAACTTTATCTCCCTACCCTCATAATAGCGGCACTGAGGTACAAATCCTTCATTTCTGGTGTGTTTTCTCTATGTCCCCTTCTCCTCTGCTTCTTCATCTCACCATCATGATCTTTCCTTCCCTCTCTCTCTTACTTTCATCAACTTTCCTTCATGTCTCATTCGAGTATCATGTTATCTATTCTCCCCATGTTTCTTTTATTCCATCCTTCGCTTGTGCCTTTTACTCATTTCGTCCTCGCCCTTAATCGCCCTCTTTCTCTCTTTCTCCCGTTCTTTCTCTTTCTCTCTCTCTCTCTCTCTCTCTCTCTCTCTCTCTCTCTCTCTCTCTCTCTCTCTCTCTCTCTCTCTCTCTCTCTCTCTCTCTCTCTCTCTCTCCTCTGTCTCTCCCTCTCTCTTTCGCTCCCTATCCCCCTCCCATGCCTTCCCCTATTTTCCTCCTCCCCTTCGTCGTCCTTGTGCATATTCATCTCCGCCGCCCGTTTCTCGTCCTCACATTCTCCTCTTCCCGGGCGCCTACTCATCCCTACTCCGCTCACTCCCCCTACTCCTTCCCTACATCCCATGAAGGGTTAAGTCGACTGTCAGATGCAAATCTCTCTCTGCACCTGTCCATCGCAGTGCGCAAAGCGTGGCTATCGTGATATATGGTACAATAGGTTGATAGGGTATATATGTTCATTGGAGGCTATTGAACCTTTCATTGTAAGCTAGTTGTCAAAATTATTTTTGTTAACAGTTCTGTTGCTAGAATTTCATCCAACAAAGAAAAATATCTTTTATGAATGAATATGGTAATGTGTACTACAACTAGGGCAAAAAGGTAGAAAATAATCACGGTCAATGCGATTTTTCTACTAACTAAATTTCTCCCCCCCTCAACCCACCCACATACCCCTCTTTCCATTTTCTTGAAAGGTGTTTCCTTCTATTTCCAACTACCTCACACATCTCTGTCAACTAAGACCGTAAGCTATCGAGTCAACTGTCATTATTCTTTCCCCAATCGGATTCCTTTCGAGGATCAAGAGTGCTCGGAATATCCCTGTGTGCAAGTCTGCTGCCAACGCCTCTTAATCTTGCTAAATGCCCTGTTCCCAGAATGGCTTTTTATGTACGTAATCACTGCTTCGCGCTCCCTTAGGGCTGTTCGCTCCTCGCGCAGCCTCTCTTTCTCTCTCGTTTAACTTCCTGTCGCTGTTACTGCCTCTCACACGACTGGGCCTCCGTAGCCGTCGTGCCATCTATCTCACTGATAAACACGACTGTTGTCATGGTCAGCATTAACACTTTATTACCTGTCGTCGAAACCGTTTTCACGACCTGACCTTGTCGCTACTTGCTAAAACAACTCCCTATTATCTGCTCGTATAATCACCGTTGGTATGGGATTACTCCTATTCATGAGTACAGTAATCAATATCATTAGTTGTCTACGCCGTTGTATCTCTGGGAACTACGAATAATACCACGCATTATTGTTGTAACTGACTTCCCAATAATACCAATTCCATATGTCTGCCGCTGAGCAAAGAAGGAAGTTAACATTAAAGCAGCTAAAATTCACCAAATATCTTAAAAAAACAAACCGATCCTTCGCACAAATACAGCTTCCTGGTGGTTTCTAAAGCCAGCCATCATAATTTCCAAAACACCACCACTAGTTCCCTTCCTTGCGCTACATCACTCGCAGGTGACTCCCAGCCATTCCTCTCACCTCAAAACCGGTTCTGTTCGGAGGAACCATGAATAATGAATGTTGTTCACATCCCTATCAGGCAAAAATGCGTCTATTATAACAAACACTAGAAACTAGCAAAATGTTGGTATAGCAGCGTAGATTTATTTCCTTTACTTCCTTTTTAGTGAATTTTAATGGTATTCCGTTGTTGAAATATATAGTGACTTATATAAGGCTACTGTCGTAAATCAACTGTCAAAGAGCTCACAAAAACTTATAACTCTCTGAAAAAATTATGAAATGAGCAGGTAGCCTCTATTCTGCAACATTATAATTCATTTTCTTATGTGTGCCTCATACGCAGTTTAGATGATGAACTACTAAGCATATTGTATATTTCGCATTTCCTATCTAAATATATAGCGTAACATGTCTCTAAGGTAAACATCCATTGGCAACTTTGTTTCATTTCAGGACCGGATCAAGAGACTAATTGATAACAGTTTAGTTTAGTTCTTTATTTACCACCCTGGCTAACAGCACAGGCATGGAAAAGCTTTGATGCATTGATGTTGAGTCATGACATTATTGCTAACAATGTATTACAAATTAAGGTAATAACATGTTTATATTCTCTGAATTGATAACAATAAAGTAAATGTGGGTTGTGGTGACCGTAGAGTTTATTCACACATTTATGTAATACTGTGCGTCGCGCAATTAGAGGGTAAACGGTAGATAGTAAAGGGGAATACTTCCCTTTGCTTGCAAATGACCTCTTTAATACAAGTTATTTAATAATTTCCAACCCATTCCCAATATCCTCATCCTCTGCCTATCTATTTTTTTTTCCTGTCTGTCTACCTGTTTCTCTCCCTCCTACTTTTTTTCCTTCCTACTTTCTCTCTCGGCCTTCGCCTCCCTCCCTCTCACCCCCCCCCCCTTTCTCCTTGATACGTTTCCTTCCTCCGCGTATGATATTACACTTACGATTTGGCCCTTTATGTTGCGCTACAAATTCGCATTAAAAGCCCGCCGCCTTTCCAGGAGTAAAACGCCTTTCCCTGGGGCACGTCCGCTCGTTGCCCCCCCCCCTCCCTCTGTCACCCCCAGCGCCCTCCTTTCTCCCGCCTCCATTCCCTCGTCCGCGCCAACTGCAGTTCATTTTTTCTCCTTCGGGTTATCCTGTTCTCATCTCCCTTGTTGTGTTAATATTCTTTCCCTTTGTATTTCTCTTCTTTTGTCACCATCGTGAACACAATCTCTGTTAATCTCCACTCTTTTATTTCTTTTCTTTTGTTACCATCGTTAACAAAATCTATAACTTTTTTCCTTATCTTTATGAGCTATCCTCTGCAGCTTTGAAAAGAGAATGTGACTTTTAGACTCTTCATTCGCATTTAACTTGGCATTTACGCCCGTTGCTGTCGTCCACCGGTGTCGTCTTTAAACACTCAGGTTCATCCTTGTTTCTGCAGCGAATCCGGTCGTGTTTATATAATTACTGCTTAGTGTGATGCTTTATCTAGCTGGCATGGCTATGTCAATGCTATTCACAACACGTGTTACTTCTTCCAGAGAGAACGTCTTGACATGGCAGAAGTAATCTTGAATTGTGTAGACCATCACCTGGAATACACATGGTTGAATACATGCCAATGCCGTAGATATATACATCATATAAAGATAAGACGGTAAACTAAGTAATAATCATGATAACGACCATCATCAGAATAAATATAATGAGTTGCAAGAAAGTTGCAACAGCCTTGCGGCTCGTATACCAAACAAAAATGCTTGCACACAAAAACGCTATACCCATTAGTCAGCTCCGTGTCTGTTTGCCGAGAAGACGAAGGTTTACTTGGACAAACACATGTTTTGCTGGTTATCGACCCTCACGCTCAGGTTATCAGATTTATCGGCGACTGGTATTTTCCCCTCTTTTTTTCGAGGGGCTTTCGTTCGTTTCTCATACAATTTTATTCCCGGATATTTATTTTTCCTCTTTCAGTTTTGGGGGTTTTGGAATTTCACTGGCGTTTTGGTATCTCAACTTGTGCATATTGGCATTTGCATATTTGTCTCTACATCTATATTTTGCATCACTTATGTAAACTAACATTAATTTTAATGCATGATGCAACCATGTCTAAATCCTCTGCCCTTTCTTCGCCTTGCATTTGCCTTCCCACATACTTCTTAACGATTTACATTCCATATTTTACCGCCTCTCTTCCATCTCCACACTTTCACGTCTCTTCAAGTCACCATCACTCAATATCTCCCACTCCTTCGCTTTCTCAACAATCTCCTGCGCTTTCCTATATCGACAATCTTATTTTCGCTTACTCCTCCTTCGTCACGCTTGCCGCTCGACATTTGTTTTCGCCCTAATTTATCTCCACGTCTTCTCTGTAGACGTTATTTGCTCTACACATAAGATACTCTTGCGTATGATACAATTGGTGATAAAGTACGGATGGCAGTAAGAGATTTATCGAAGATTCAATATTTTTCATGAATCTCATCACTCATTCGTTATACTGTAATCATCACGCACACAAATGGATGTGTGTGTGTGTGTGTGTGTGTGTGTGTGTGTGTGTGTGTGTGTGTGTGTGTGTGTGTGTGTGTGTGTGTGTGTGTGTGTGCGTGTGCGTGTGTGTGTGTGTGTGCGTGTGCGTGTGCGTGTGCGTGTGCGTGTGCGTGTGCGTGTGCGTGTGCGTGTGAGTGTGCGTGTTTCCAACCCTTCCCGTCCCCGTCCACATTCGGTGCGTGGGAAAACTCCCCACAGGCATCATCGTCTGTCGTGTCCTGAACAGCATGTAATCGGATTCTCTGCCCCGGTGATCAATGGGGGTCCGCTAACATGCTCATTGCGAAGTACACAGGCTAATAACCATGGGCGTGGGAGAGGATGGAGGTGGCCGGATGTACTGCGAAATTGATTTGCAATGTTGCAATGTTACAGTCGCAATGCTAATAAGGGACGGACGTGATTGCTTGTCAGAGATTACGTCATAATCACTTGGCTGTTGAAGAGTCCAAGGCTTGGGGATGCGACGGCGTTAGGGACGCTGGCTTTAAGTTCGTAGATATTATGGTGAAACTTGATGTAAGCTTCCATGTAGCGGAATTTTCTTTTTCATGCTCCTGAAAACTTCCAAAGTTAGCAAGATAAAAATGAAGACACGAAACTATATTACCGAAAATTTTACTCTCTTTCTCTATCTCTCTCCAATCCCCTCCCCTCCCTCCCTCCGTCCCTCTCTCTCTCTCTCTCTCTCTCTCTCTCTCTCTCTCTCTCTCTCTCTCTCTCTCTCTCTCTCTCTCTCTCTCTCTCTCTCTCTCTCTCTCTCTCTCTCCTCTCTCATAAACACCTACTCGCGTGCACACATTCTCTATCGCTCCCGTCCCGACGTCCTGGCTGGCTCGGACAACAACGGATACCTAAGAGTCCCTTTTCCAGTCGACGTAACACGCCAGGCCCTTCTATTCTTTACGAGGATGATGAATATATAACTCTACAACACACCGCTAGTAGAATCTGCCTTTTTAGTAATAAAAAACAAAGTACATTAAGAATCTGCCTTTTTACAGAATAAAACGGAATAGGCGGGTTCTCCCTGTTTATTTGAATGCCTCTCTAGCTACTGTATAGTCCCGGCGTCCTTCGATCCGGTCTATGGCGCCCCATTCCAAGGGCTATCGAGAGTCCTATAGCCAAGGACTTTATATCCTTTAGCCTAGTCGATTGCACTCCATCACCTCCGGAAACATGAGATCCTATCCTACCTTCCTGGAGTCCATCCTAGCGTCCCCGTGGCCACTTTAAGACTCTCGCAATCCACTCTGGAAATCCTTAGGCCCACTACCGCGTCCCCAAGGCGCACTCTAATGTTTTCCAGCCATTTATGAATTTCCCTGCGCTCGACAGGTGCCCTGCGTTCGGCATCAAGAAGTACATCCTGATGTATGTGCTGTACATATCGAAAGGAGACCTTCTGCTATTGAGCATTTCACTCGGTGTTGGCTCAGAGGATATATTCTCAAGCTATGCTGTATATAAATATATCTGCAGGATCGCGGGCCGCGGTTACCGAGGGCAAACAAGGGGGCCTCCAACGCAAACAATGTGGATACGGGAGAACATCTATATCACTAGCGAGTCTCTTTTACTCTCTCCTACTCTCGTTCTTCTACACACACACACACACACACACACACCTCTCCGAGTGGTATACCCTGTTCCGTGCGCCAGCTACCGTCCTAAATGTCTGATCTGTTCAAACACTTTCAAGTCATATACGTGAAATATGCCTATAAAGAACAAGTCGTGGCACAGTGCCATGAATTATCTTCCAGCCTCGCAGCCACTCTCTGATGGAGTCTTACTTCACTATGGAAATGAGCGCAACACCCTTTAAGCCTTCATTTATGTTTTTTTTTTTTTCTAATCTTTTAAAATATCCACTCATTGCCTGTCTTTCCTTTCTCCTCCCTCTTTTACTTTTTTCCTCCATCCCCTTGTTTCCCTTCCTCTCCTTGTTTTCTCTGCTTCCACTCTTCTCCTCTTCTACTTCTTCCTACTCTTCTTCTCCTTTTCTTCTTAGCCCCCTTTTCCTCCTGATTCTCCTTCTCCTTCTCCTTCTCCTTCTCCATCACCTCCCCCTCTTCTCCCTCTCCCTTTCCTCCTCCTTCTCCTTTTCCTCTTCCTCTTGTTTTTATCCTTCTTCTTCTTAGCCTCCCCCCTCCTTCTACTGCTCCTCCCCTTTCTTTTCCTTTTCCTTGTCCTCCTTCTTCATATCATTATTCCCCTTTCCCTCCTCCTTCGTCTTCTTCTTCTTCTCCTCCTTCTCTCTTTATCCTCTTCCTCCTCCTCCTTCTTCTTCTCTCTTTCTCTTCCTCCCCCTCTTTTCGCCTTTTTTGCTCCTCCTATTCCTAATCCTCCCCCCTCCTCCTCCTCCTCCTCTTCCTTCTCCTTCTCCTCCTTCCGCTTCTTCTTCTCCCTCTCCTCCTCCTACTTCTGTTCCTCCATTTTTCTTCTTCTCCTTCTCCTTTTCCTCCTTCTTATCCTAACTTCTTTCTCCCTTTTTTCATCTTCTTTCCTCTCCTTCTCCACATTTTCATTCTCCTTCTCCTCTTCCTAATTCTCTTTCTCCTCCTTCCCTTCCTGCTTCTCCTGCCCCCTCTTCCCTTCTCCTTCTTCATCTCATCCTTCTTTTTTTTTCTACTCCTCCTCCCCTTTCTAATTCACCTCCTCTTACCTTCTCCTACTCTTTCTTACTTTTCTTTTTTTTCTCTTCCTCCCCTTCACTTCTTTCCTCTTCCTCTTCTTTTCTCTTTCTCATCCTTCTCCTTCTCTTCTACTTCTTCCTACTCCTTCTCTTCTACTTCCTCCTCCTCCTCCTCATATACCATTCTCTACCTCCTACTCCCTTTCTTGCTCCGTCTTCTTTTCATTTTATTTTAATTTTTCTTCTTTCCCCTTCTTCTTCTTCTTCTTTTCCTTCTCCTCATCCTCCCCCTTCTCATTCTCATCCTTCCCCATCTCCCCTTTCTCTTCCTCTTCCTCTTCCTCCTCCTCCTCCTTCCTAACTGGCCAACCTCCCAACTGATGCCACATTTCTTTCCCGAAGATTTACAGTCGTCTCATATATAAATTTCGTCGCCTGTTCAGAGCCTCAGAAGAATTTGGAACCACTGCAATATGTCCACGAAAGGTAGGCGTCTATAGCCTTTTCCCGATAGCTCAATGTGTGGAATTCCTACCCGCGAGAGAGGGCGCGTGGCATCTAATAATACAAGACATTTGTACCTACTCGCCCCTATGAGACACACGCACGCGTTCATATGTCTACACACACACACACACACACACACACACACACACACACACACACACAAACACGTTCAAACACACGCGCGCACACACACACACACACACACACACACACACACACACACACACACACACACACACACACACACACACACACACACACACACACACACACACACACACACACACACACACACACACACACACACACACACACACACACACACACACACACGTCCGCATTTCCCCCTTATCCCCAGACATTCTTCAGGAGGTCAATTTGGAAATGAACCATTCAACTCATTTCTCACAGGCGGTGATGAAGTCCTGTTGCTCCACCTTGAGATATGAGGCGTCTTGTTTCCCAAAGAAAGTCGAAACCTTTTTTTTCTTTCTTTCTCCCTTTCTCTCTCTTTTTCTTTTTCTCTTGACGTAACTGCCCCGAGAGGATTTCAATTTTCTTCCTATATTCCACTTTTTACGGTCTTTTTTCTTGCCATTTATTTTTATTTTCGTTGCAGTGGTTGTTGTTGCTGTTCGTGTATTTCTAGAATATTCAATAATAAACAAAAAAAGTGAATAATACCTGGACACATCAACGTGAAGATACGTCACGTGATCGCAACGACACCATTTGAAAGATATATTATCAGGCTTTATTACCTTGTACATGTGATTCTTAGGATTATACACTAAATAAGTATATATATATATTCTTTTGAAAGTATATGGAGACTTAAATCACTCTTTAGGAAAAAAGAGTACACCCTTGTAGCCACTCGAAATAAACTTCTCCCTTCCTCTGTTTTTTTTTTTTTTTTTTTTAAGGCTATTGTGAGAGCGAGCCACAAAGTCTACATCCGTACACATACATTTTCCTCCTTTGTATCTGGAGCCCCGCACATGACCTTCGTAAAGAGACCATTATCACACACCCTGCTTAGCACTCTTTTGTCCCCATCTCCACATCCCGTGAAAGGACGCATCCCTACATCCCACGTCGTAATCCCTGACTCGGGACTGACACAATCCGCTCCACATCCCCATCTCACCGGCGATGCGACACATAGGCGTTGTCATAGTGATGACGCACATGTAGCAAAGGCTTCCGTTGTCTCTCCCCCTCCCCCATCCCTATTCTTATCCCCCTCCCCATCCTTATCCTTATCCCCCCCTCCTTCCCTTCCCCTACCCCTGTCTACCCTGCCTACCCTTACTCTAAACTTGCCTCAATTTTGTTTTAAAAAGCGATCCTCATTCTTTTTCTCTGACTCGTTTACTCTAACGCGTACACATTTATTTTTATTCCTACCGTATTTCATATAATGGTCAGAAACTCCGGAAATAGCCAGCTTTGGCCAATTAAACATTTGCGTAGCATTTTCCCCTCGAAATAAAGTCATTGCGGAATTCGATTGAAAAATGATCACCCAAAAATTTCAAGCCGAGGCATATTTCCAAACCGAATTTCAATACAAACATACGGATTTCTTTAAAGAAAGACTAAATAAACCTAAACTCCATTTCGGAATCCCTACAGAAATGTCATCATGGCGGCATCCCACCGAAGTTCGTCTGACTCGAGCGGCAGTTTCAAAAATTATTTCCTGGGAGAAATTTGACGTCTAAGCTTAGTAATACGGGCCGAAAGGGTCATCAAATGAGAGGAATGATCCCGAGGGACGAGGACTTTTATGCCGCCTTTTAAGACCTGTTTGATGTTTATTCATTATTCGAGCTCCTGACATTTTATTTTTATTTTTTTACGACGACTGCAATCGACCCATATTGATCCCTAACCCCTATGCGCCTATGAGAAGGCAGGGTGATGCTTTCTGTCTTTCCCTTTGCTTGTCTCTCTCTCTCTCTCTCTCTCTCTCTCTCTCTCTCTCTCTCTCTCTCTCTCTCTCTCGCGTTATCTTTCTCTCGTTATATGCCAGCCTACTTCACCCCTTCCCTTTTTCGTTCCCCTTTCCCTTTCCCTCTCTCTCCCCTATAACCCTTTCCCCCTCCCATTCACTGTCTCCACCA
>NW_028234420.1:11161468-11163968 GCF_977035675.1 Penaeus japonicus
CCCTTTTTTTGGCCCCCCTTCCCCCCCCCGGGGGGGAACTAGCCCCCCGCTCCGGGTGACCTTTTTCCCGAGAGAAAAAAAGCTCCCCGGTTTCCCGGGGTATTCCCCTGTTAATGTGGGTCCCAAAAACCTTTTTCGGGGAAAAAACTAGGGAATTTTTAAAGAAAAGGGTTGGGGAAATCACCCAAAAACCCCTCGCCAAATTTCTAAAAAGGGGATGGAGGGGGGGGGGGGGGAGGAGGGGAGAGAGAGGGGAGGGGGGAAGAGAGAGGGGAAGAGAGGGGGGGGAGGGGGAGAGAGGGGGGGGAGGAGGGGGGAAGAGAAAAAGGGGAAAAAGGGAGAGGGGAGGGGTGGGGAAGGGGGGAAAGGGGGAAAAAGGGAAAAGAGAAAAGGAGGGGGGAAAGGGGGGAGAAAGGAAAGGGGAGAAGGGGGGAGAGGGGAGAAGAGAGAGGGGGAGGGGGAGGGGGGAGAGGGGGAGAGGGGGGGGAAGAAGAGAAAGGGGGAAAGGGGGGAAAGGGGGAAAGGGGGAAAGGGGGAAAGAGAAAGGGGGAAAGAGAAAGGGGGGGAAAGGGGGAAAGGGGGAAAAAGGAAAGGGGAGAGAAAGAGGGGGGGGGGGGAAAGGGGGAGAAAAAAGAGAAAGAAAAAAGTAAGAAAGAGAGATAGAAAAAGAGAGAGAAAAAAGGGAGGGGGAAAGGGGAGAGAGAGGGGGAGAGGGGGGGAGGGGAAGAGAGAAAAGGGGGGAGGAGGAGGGGGGGAGGGGGGGAGAGGGGGAAAGAGAGAAAGGAGAGAGGGGAGGGGAGAGGAGGGGGGAGGGGGGAGAGAAAAGAGGGGGAGAGGAAAAGAGGGAGGGGGAAAAGAGAGGGGAGGGGGGAGAGGGGGAGGGGGAGGGGGGAAAAGGGAGAGGGGGGAGAGAGAGATGGGGGGGAGAGGGGAGAGGGGGGAGGGGGAGAGGAGAGAAAAGGGAGGGGGGGGGAGGAGAGGGGGGAGAGAGGGAAGAGAGAGGGAAAAAGGGGGGGGGGGGGGGGGGGAGGGAGAGAGGGGAAAAGAAAAGGGGAGAAAAGAAAGAAAAAAAAGAGAAAGGGGGAAAAAAAAAGATAAGAAAAGGGGAGAAAGAAAGGGGGTAAGGGGGGGGAGGGGAGAGAGAGAGGGGGAGGGGGGGAAGAGAAAAGAGAGAGGGGGAGGGGAGAAGGGGGGAGGGGGGAAGGGAGGGGAGAGAGGGGGAAAGGGGGAGAGGGGGGAGAGGGGAGGAAGGGGGGGAAAGAGGGGGGGAGAGAGAGGGGGGTAAGGGGGTAAGAGAAAGGGGGGGGAAAGGGGGGAAAGAGGGGGGGGGGAGAAAGGGGGGGGGGAAAAAGGGGGGGAGAGGGGGGGGGAGAAGGGGGAAGGGGGGAGAGGGGGAGAGGGGAAAGGGGGAGAGGAGGGAGGGAGGAGGGGGCGGGGGGAAAAGGGAGAGAGAGAGGGGGGAGACGAGGAGAGGGGGAAGGAGAAAAAGAGGTGGTGAGGGGAGATAGGAGGAAGGGCATGAGAGAGAGAGGTCGGGAGGAGAAAAGAAGAGAAAGAGAGAAAGAGAGAGAGAGAAAGAGAGGGAGAGAGAGAAAGAGAGAAAGAAAGAGTAAGAGAGAGAGATAGAATCGACAAAGCCAGTTTCTCCTCTAACTGTAACTAGAAGTTAACGAATATCAGCGTTGTGTCTTTCCCTTAAGTTTATTTATCGTTTCCGACTCCTTTCCAACTCCACACATTAACTGGCTTTTTCGTCTAAACTTCTTTTAACGCTTCCTTATCCTTAGTCAAACAATTTCCCTCTCCACCCCCAGTTGCAAAAGAAGGAGACGAGAAAAGGAAAGAAGGAAAAGAAGTAGAAAAATAAATAAAAAAGATACTGAACATCGAGAAAGATAAGTTAGTGATGATGATAATGACCAAGAAAAAGAAAAAGAAAAAGAGAAAAAAGAAAGAAACAACGAGTAAAACGATAAAACCAGGAAAAACGTTAATGTCCGTTACGTTAGGGTAAGCTGGTGTAACGACCTTGTGGTTTATGATGATCTTTGAAGCAAGCTACAATTTTATGACCAAAGCGTTCCTTTTAAAGACTAACAGATGCTGTTATTATTAGGAAAATATAGCCTCATATCGACCATAATAAAATGATATTTACGATTATGATGACGGCAATTTCACTGCTGAGGACGGTTAAAATGATGACGATGTAATAACAATAGTAATAATAAACATCCTTTTAATGGCAACACCAGCTTCAAACCAGAGCATCCAGACCACAGCATCTCGTTATCCCCGGAAGGTCACTGGAAGGTCAAGGTCAACGAACCCTCCCTCCCTCCCGCTCCCCTTCTCCCCGACTAGCTCCCGGCTCCGGCGTGACCAGTCCCGAGAGAGGAAGCTGCGTTGTGCTGGGTCATCTCCTGCTTGATGTAGGGTCGCCAAAGACCTTTTCTGTAGCTACGACTCCGCTGTCCAGAAGACCAAAGTGGCAATCATC
>NW_028234420.1:11168968-11173968 GCF_977035675.1 Penaeus japonicus
TACAAGGCACACACAAGCACACATTAACACAGCGCGCACGCCGTTCCAGTTAATTAACGCCGTCATTGCAAGAAGTTTCTAATTTACATTTCAAAGACTTTTATCCACAGAAAAAAATCGAAAACGTGGTGTGGGACGAGATTATTTTCTTATAGGTACTCAACATAAAGATGATCATAACTTAGCACTTTAAGATACCAGCGTTACCTAGGGGGAAAGGTGAATGGAAGAAATCTAATGAAAATGAAAGAAACTACTATAAACAAACAGACAGACAAAACGAGTGCAAATGAGGGAGAGAGAGAGAAAGAGAGAGAGAGAGAGAGAGAGAGAGAGAGAGAGAGAGAGAGAGAGAGAGAGAGAGAGAGAGAGAGAGAGAGAGAGAGAGAAAGAGGAGAGAGAGAGAGAGAGAGAGAGAGAGAGAGAGAGAGAGAGAGAGAGAGAGAGAGAGATGGATAGAGAGAGAGAGAGAGAGAGATGGATAGAGAGAGAGAGAGAGAAAGAAAGAGAGAAAGAAAGAGAGAGTAAGAGAAAAGGGAGAGAGAAAGCAAGAGAGAGTGAGACAAAAAAAAACAAAAAAAAAACATGAGAGAGCACATGCAAAAGCCGACAGCCCCCCCATACACACACACGACAGCCCCCCCCCTACACACACATGCACGCCAGCAACTGAGTCAATAAAATCTTCTTACACCCTATACATAAACATCCAGCTGCCGTAACACGCGTCCCAGCGAGAGCCCGCGGGGAAGTTTACACGTCCGAGCTGCGACTTCATCACCCAACTTCGCCCAGGTGAGCAATGGCGCGTGGAAGTTGGAAGTGGCGTCAGTTAAATTCAAGACAAGATGAAGAAGTAGGAGAAAGAGGAGGAGGAGGAGGAGGAGGAGGAGATGGAGGAGGAGGAGGAATCCCTCACAGATGCTCGCATATTTCCCTTCAAGAGGCTAAACGATCCTCACCCTTCTTCCTGTCCGAGTAGGATTAAAGCTGAGGACCACAACACCAGGAAGGGAATCACGGCGGGTGGGCGGAGGGGCGGGCGGAGGGGGCGTGGATGAAGCTTCTTCGTTTCAGCTTCGCGGTGTGCTTCATGAGTTGGATGATGCCACGACTGGATGCCAGGAAGAGAGGTAGAAGGACGGAAGGAAAGAAGAAAGTGGAAGAGAGGAAGAAGAATTGAAGAAGGAAGAAAAAAAAAAATGAAGTAATGAAGAAAAAGGAGGAGGAATGAAAGAAAAAATATATAGATACTTAAAAATAAAAACAAAAAAAGAAAAAGAAAAAGGCACGTACTTGTGGAAAAACAAATATGTACATACTTCAAAAAGTAAAAAGAGAGAGAAAAAAAAAAAAAAAACAGCAATCAAAGCCACGCATCATCCCCACCACCGCCATCACCATCACCTGCATTTCAACATACGTAATACTGTGCAATTTCGGGAGATCCCACACGCTTCACGCCCCATCGCAACCTGCCATGGACGTTCCTTCGTTAAATTTGCACCCTCCCCTCTGGCGCTGTTGCAATCCGAAAAACAAAAAAAAAAAAAAAAACGGGCGCAGTGTGTAAGCTGACACTCCCAAACTTACTCAGTCGGACACTTTAGCGACTTTCCAATGAGTCATGTGATGTATTATTACCCTGCCGCCCTCTCAGCTTTCTGGAGACGGTGGGAGGGAGGGAGGGAGGGGGAGAATGGGAGAGAGAGTGGGAGGAAGGAGGGACGAAGGAGGGAGGGAGTAAGGAAGGAAGGAAGGAAGGAAGGAATGAGAGAGAGAGAGAGAGAGAGAGAGAGAGAGAGAGAGAGAGAGAGAGAGAGAGAGAGAGAGAGAGAGAGAGAGAGAGAGAGAGAGAGAGAGAGAGGGAGGAGAGAGAGAAAGAGGGGGAAAGGAGAGAGAGAGAGAGAGAGAGAGAGAGAGAGAGAGAAAACAGATGGAGAGCACAAGAGACCACACGCAAAACAAAAAAAATACCCAAGCTAACCGAATCACCCAAAACAATCGCCATTAACTAATCTCACAAATCCAAAATTCATTTTCTTGACCACTGAAAGGCAACGACATAAATTTTACCAGTTAAGCCTGGCGCTCTCTGACCACTTTAACAATATCATGGCTGTTTACTTGGGAGTCTTTCCCTCAATCACTATCATTATCACCTTTGCATTTATAATGGCCACGTTTACAATGTGTAATTAGTACACAATGATTATGAAAGTTATATAATTTCGGTCCGTGTTGAAAAGGGCTTTGATATTGTACCTTCGTAAAATCTGATATATTTGATAGACTAAGTCATTAAGTGAAGCGTTCATTCCTTTATATAATATATCATTCTTAAAATCACAAAAGCAATAGTTGTAACTGACGTTTTTCGGTGTAACAATTCTATCGGAATTACGTAAAACAAATGTAACAAGTTATTAATTTTCATTCATGCCTTTTCTATGTTATCTATCTCCACACGCTTTTCATGATTTTCCTTCATTGATAAATATAAAGGAATATCATCCAATTCAGAAAAAAAAGAAGAATCACGCGATCTAATACCCAAGACAAAACAAAGACACACACGCGAGCATACATAGACCCACACGCAAACAAACAAAAACATACCCAAGCTAATCCCGAATCACAAACACACATCCACACCTTCACCATCATCTCACAAATCCCAAACTCATTTTCTCTGACCACTGAAAGGCAACGACCATAACCCTTTTACCAGTGAAAGCCCTGACATCTCATGACCACTTTAACAATATCCAATGCGCTGTTTACTCTGGGAGTCTTATCCCCTCAAATCACTACTCCATTATCACCTTTGCATTTATAATGGCCACGTTTACAATGTGTAATTAGTACACAATGATTATGAAAGTTATATAATTTCGGTCCGTGTTGAAAGGCCTTTGATAATGTACCTCGTAAAATCGATATATTTGATAGAACTAATTCATTAAGTGAAAGACGTTCATTCCTTTCATATAACTATACATCATTCATATGTATATATCTGTATGTCTAAATATACATATCTATATATACATATACATATATACCCACATACGTGCTTATATATATATATATATATATATATATATATATATATATATATATATATATATATATATATATATTTAAGATATATATGCATACATACATACATACATACATACATACATACATACACACATATATAAATATATATATCATATATATATATATATATATATATATATATATATATATATATACATGTATACATATATACATATACACATATATGTATGTATGTATGTATGTATGTAAGCATGTATGTATGTATAGATGTATGTATGTATAGATGTATGTATATATGTATGTATGTATATATGTATATATGTATGCATGTATGTATATATGTATGTATGCATGTATAGATGTATGCATATGTGTATGTAAGCATGTATGCATGTATAGATGTATGTAGAGATCTATAAAATTATGTCTGTCTGTCTGTCTGTATGTATGTATGTATATATAATTGTATCTGTCTGCCAGTTTATATGTGTGGCTGTATATGTATAGAAATGTTTATATCTCAATGCAACAGAGATAATTTCCATCGAAAAGACTTTTTAATTGGTGAATTAATACACAGCAATCCTGACACAGCCGTGCAGACATTCCAATTAAAAATCTCTTGAACTGCCGGAGAGTTCGTTCATCTGTTTCAAACCTTCATTACTATTCAATAAATCTTGTACGTGTACCAAAATTCCTGTATGCTTTAAGACAGGCGAGGGGGGAGGGGGTGGGGGTAGAGGAGGCTGGGGGGAGGAGGGAGGGTGAGAGGGGGGGATAATCTCTCTCTATATATACACATCATTTATAATCACGGTCGAAGCTACATTTGAACGCTGTTAGATAGATCAGAAGCCTATAGATAAAGACAAACATAAAAACAAACAAACAGACACACGAACGAGCATACTTAGACCCCCACGCAAATACAAACAACCCTGCACAGACAAACTCGCAAACACACGCGCACACAGAGTAGTGCTTGCATCACACACATCATCGCAGGATAAACATCACCCAAATGACGTCAAAAGAAACAAACATCACATCATGAAACATCAACATGAAACGCGCCCATCACCACCGTAGGCAACATACCAGGACGACCATTATTATTATTATAAAAAAATATATATATAATAAAAAGAGATGACCATGAATTCAGATTCTGGGAGTATTCCAAGTTTTACCGTTCATTAGAAAGAAAAAAATATATATGCCGCCCGTTTAATTTCGGCTGCGGTCATACTAGTCCAGCCCTTTTATTTGTTGTTGTTGTTGTTGTTTTTGTTGTTGTTGTTGATGATGACGCTAATGAGATTCTTTTGTAATTACACTTTGAGGATTTTGAAATTTCATCGTGACACTGCCGTGACTTTAAAGTAATAGTGTTAATGATAATAGTAATTATAATAAAAATAATGATGATGATGATAATAAAATAATGATAGTAATGATAATAAAAATGATAATTATGATAATAACAATGATAATTATGATCATAATAATAATATTTATCATTCTAATAATGACTATGGTGATGATGTTAACAAAAAGTAATAATAATAATATCAACAATAATAATGTTGATAAAATGATAATAGTAATATCAGTAAGAAAGAAAAAAAGATAAACAATAATAATGATAATTATAATAATAGTAATAAAAACAATAATACCACCAATTATAGTCATCAGTATCATAATAACAATATCAATACTAATCGTCACAATAATAACCATTAGTAGTTTATGTAGTGACAATGACAAAAATAACGACAGCAGCAACAGAGATAATGATAATAAAGAAGCAAAAAAAAAAAAAAAAAAAAAAAAGCGCCCAACCTCAAGACCCAAGACTCAACCCCGACAGCATCCGAACTCCGGCGGTACCTTCGAAAGCTCCTCCGCCCCTTTGCCTCCCAGAACCT
>NW_028234420.1:11178968-11186468 GCF_977035675.1 Penaeus japonicus
CAGCAATAATAGTAATGATAATAAGTAATGGCAATACTAATAATGATAATAATAACAGCAATAATAGTAATGATAATAAGTAATGGCAATACTAATAATGATAATAATAACAGCAATAATAGTAATGATAATAAGTAATGGCAATACTAATAATGATAATAATAACAGCAATAATAGTAATGATAATAAGTAATGGCAATACTAATAATGATAATAATAACAGCAATAATAGTAATGATAATAAGTAATGGCAATACTAATAATGATAATAATAACAGCAATAATAGTAATGATAATAAGTAATGGCAATACTAATAATGATAATAATAACAGAAATAATAGTAATGATAATAAGTAATGGCAATACTAATAATGATAATAATAACAGCAATAATAGTAATGATAATAAGTAATGGCAATACTAATAATGATAATAATAACAGCAATAATAGTAATGATAATAAGTAATGGCAATACTAATAATGATAATCATAACAGCAATAATAGTAATGAAAATACGTAATGGCAATACTAATAATGATAATAATAACAGCAATAATAGTAATGATAATAAGTAATGGCAATACTAATAATGATAATAATAACAGCAATAATAGTAATGATAATAAGTAATGGCAATACTAATAATGATAATAATAACAGCAATAATAGTAATGATAATAAGTAATGGCAATACTAATAATGATAATAATAACAGCAATAATAGTAATGATAATAAGTAATGGCAATACTAATAATGATAATAATAACAGCAATAATAGTAATGATAATAAGTAATGGCAATACTAATAATGATAATAATAACAGCAATAATAGTAATGATAATAAGTAATGGCAATACTAATAATGATAATAATAACAGCAATAATAGTAATGATAATAAGTAATGGCAATACTAATAATGATAATAATAACAGCAATAATAGTAATGATAATAAGTAATGGCAATACTAATAATGATAATAATAACAGCAATAATAGTAATGATAATAAGTAATGGCAATACTAATAATGATAATAATAACAGCAATAATAGTAATGATAATAAGTAATGGCAATACTAATAATGATAATAATAACAGCAATAATAGTAATGATAATAAGTAATCGCAATATTAATAATGATAATAATAACAGCAATAATAGTAATGATAATAAGTAATGGCAATACTAATAATGATAATAATAACAGCAATAATAGTAATGATAATAAGTAATGGCAATACTAATAATGATAATAATAACAGCAATAATAGTAATGATAATAAGTAATGGCAATACTAATAATGATAATAATAACAGCAATAATAGTAATGATAATAAGTAATGGCAATACTAATAATGATAATAATAACAGCAATAATAGTAATGATAATAAGTAATGGCAATACTAATAATGATAATAATAACAGCAATAATAGTAATGATAATAAGTAATGGCAATACTAATAATGATAATAATAACAGCAATAATAGTAATGATAATAAGTAATGGCAATACTAATAATGATAATAATAACAGCAATAATAGTAATGATAATAAGTAATGGCAATACTAATAATGATAATAATAACAGCAATAATAGTAATGATAATAAGTAATGGCAATACTAATAATGATAATAATAACAGCAATAATAGTAATGATAATAAGTAATGGCAATACTAATAATGATAATAATAACAGCAATAATAGTAATGATAATAAGTAATGGCAATACTAATAATGATAATAATAACAGCAATAATAGTAATGATAATAAGTAATGGCAATACTAATAATGATAATAATAACAGCAATAATAGTAATGATAATAAGTAATGGCAATACTAATAATGATAATAATAACAGCAATAATAGTAATGATAATAAGTAATGGCAATACTAATAATGATAATAATAACAGCAATAATAGTAATGATAATAAGTAATGGCAATACTAATAATGATAATAATAACAGCAATAATAGTAATGATAATAAGTAATGGCAATACTAATAATGATAATAATAACAGCAATAATAGTAATGATAATAAGTAATGGCAATACTAATAATGATAATAATAACAGCAATAATAGTAATGATAATAAGTAATGGCAATACTAATAATGATAATAATAACAGCAATAATAGTAATGATAATAAGTAATGGCAATACTAATAATGATAATAATAACAGCAATAATAGTAATGATAATAAGTAATGGCAATACTAATAATGATAATAATAACAGCAATAATAGTAATGATAATAAGTAATGGCAATACTAATAATGATAATAATAACAGCAATAATAGTAATGATAATAAGTAATAGCAATACTAATAATGATAATAATAACAGCAATAATAGTAATGATAATAAGTAATGGCAATACTAATAATGATAATAATAACAGCAATAATAGTAATGATAATAAGTAATGGCAATACTAATAATGATAATAATAACAGCAATAATAGTAATGATAATAAGTAATGGCAATACTAATAATGATAATAATAACAGCAATAATAGTAATGATAATAAGTAATGGCAATACTAATAATGATAATAATAACAGCAATAATAGTAATGATAATAAGTAATGGCAATACTAATAATGATAATAATAACAGCAATAATAGTAATGATAATAAGTAATGGCAATACTAATAATGATAATAATAACAGCAATAATAGTAATGATAATAAGTAATGGCAATACTAATAATGATAATAATAACAGCAATAATAGTAATGATAATAAGTAATGGCAATACTAATAATGATAATAATAACAGCAATAATAGTAATGATAATAAGTAATGGCAATACTAATAATGATAATAATAACAGCAATAATAGTAATGATAATAAGTAATGGCAATACTAATAATGATAATAATAACAGCAATAATAGTAATGATAATAAGTAATGGCAATACTAATAATGATAATAATAACAGCAATAATAGTAATGATAATAAGTAATGGCAATACTAATAATGATAATAATAACAGCAATAATAGTAATGATAATAAGTAATGGCAATACTAATAATGATAATAATAACAGCAATAATAGTAATGATAATAAGTAATGGCAATACTAATAATGATAATAATAACAGCAATAATAGTAATGATAATAAGTAATGGCAATACTAATAATGATAATAATAACAGCAATAATAGTAATGATAATAAGTAATGGCAATACTAATAATGATAATAATAACAGCAATAATAGTAATGATAATAAGTAATGGCAATACTAATAATGATAATAATAACAGCAATAATAGTAATGATAATAAGTAATGGCAATACTAATAATGATAATAATAACAGCAATAATAGTAATGATAATAAGTAATGGCAATACTAATAATGATAATAATAACAGCAATAATAGTAATGATAATAAGTAATGGCAATACTAATAATGATAATAATAACAGCAATAATAGTAATGATAATAAGTAATGGCAATACTAATAATGATAATAATAACAGCAATAATAGTAATGATAATAAGTAATGGCAATACTAATAATGATAATAATAACAGCAATAATAGTAATGATAATAAGTAATGGCAATACTAATAATGATAATAATAACAGCAATAATAGTAATGATAATAAGAAATTTGGCAAATACAAATTTAATGTAAAAAAAAAAAAATTTTTAAAGTTTTTCAACCATCCCCGGTTCCCATTGTTTCATTCCCAAGCCCTTTCTGGGGAAAAGTTAAAACAGCCCCTGGAAACCAAAAACACCTGGAACACACCGGGAAGGGTCCCAAAAATAAAACGAGTGCCCTGGAAACTTTGAACGCTCGATGAAGTGATGTTAGACCATAAGAGATAAGAAGCGAATCGTGCGAGAGTCCTGGGCCTGGCCGATGCTGTGAAGCTGAAACCGAACCTGTGAAGCTGAGACTGGGGATGTGAGCCGTCCTGAGGTGCATGTAATAGCGCCTATATTTAACACAAATGTCGATTTCTTTTGAAATGCTTGGGGTGTTGTGTAGTCATGGAACATGTGGGATGAAGTGAAAACCATCCTGCATCCTGTGGAACGAAAATATGTAAGATTTGCATCTATGCTGATTCAGATGGTGTGTCGTGTGAACGCATGTGCTGCCGTGAGAGCCTGGAAAGTACATTATCTTGTCTGTTTAAATCATACGATGCATCCTGTGCAAGTCAGACTTATGTGACTATGCTTTAAGTTCTGCAAGCGTGAGAGGCCCTTCAAATGTAAAAAAAAAAGCTTTTCAGACAGAGGAGTTGCATTTTCAAGTAGGAATGCATAACAACTGGAACAAAGGCTGAAATGCTGTGAGCTAGAATAAAAATCAGGTACAATTTGAACCTGGGACACAAGATGTGCTTTCAAGCTTAGCATACAGTTGTAGTGATATGCATCTACGGCTAGACCTAAGAAGTAAGCTGATTAATAACATGATCCAACAAAAAAACAGATGTTAGTGCGTGAGTACTGGAGTCAGTTACATAATGATCAGCTTTAGGATCCTCGCTGTTAAGAAGAAGGGATACAAAAATACCATAACTCCCGATACAAGAAAACCCTGAATACCTATAAGACACAAAGTACTGAGAAGACTTGAGACACCCTTGAACCTCAACTTGAGAAAATGTATGTCTGCCGAGGTCAAAACCGATTTATTGAATATAAAAAACACACAGGACAGACACCGAATAAAACTGATCAAACAATACTGAAAGTTGCGCACAACAACAATCCTGTTCCAATAAAAGTGCGAAACCATGCGGAAGACAGACCTCAGGGAAAAAGCTGTGAACGAAACAAACTACAAAGGAAAAGTTGCAATGAGGTCAATCGCAGAGATGAAACTAGCCCATTATCTGAGTGGACAGTAATGCCTCGAACTGAAGAAATGCCAGATTCTAGGACGTTTAGATGAATTGTTGGAGATTTAGTCTGAATTATTCATCCAGAACATTTAGTTTTATCTGAAAATTAGATAAACATCGTCTTATCCATTTTCGTTTCCTTTCTTCGAAGTAAATCCAAGTAATATGCAAAGACATCGTCTTATCCATTTTCGTTTCCTTTCTTCGAAGTAAATTCAAAATAATATGCAAAGACCATAATAGTCTAAAGGCCTTTGATGCAGGAGTGTTCCTCGTATTTGGATTACACAAAAATCCAATGTGCGGTAGAACTGTGAAGTATCTTAGATAAACTTAGGACTCACGGGTTGTCGAGTGACATGCAATCGAACTGCGGGGAACCTTGTAGAAGAGGTGATGATTATCTAAAACATGCGTTGCTGTGTGACTTACGTGAAATGTCATTTTGTATTCGTATGAAGTGGGGATTGGTATTAACAATCTATATGACTTCTATATAAGGCACAGGCTGACTTACAAATGAGACAAAGATTGACTTACAAGTGTTGATGACTTGCTGATGAGGTGGTGAATAACTACTCACATTATGTTGTTCTAGGCGCTTTATATAGACAAGACCTTGCGTACCTCACATGTAGCTGCTACTATGTCAGATGTGGTGACTGATATACACAGGTTTTATGAGGTAGAGTGTTGACTGACTTGCACGAAAGATGTTGAGGTCATGAATATCATGAATTATACTGTACTATTGAGTGACACATATCAAATACCAAATCTACTTACACGTGACATGATGAGTGACCTTACTGAGTGATATACGTACCACACACGTGGAAAAACTCACACAGAATGATTTACACAATATGAAGACCGATTCACACCCGCCTACCCCCCCTACCCCTCCCCCCTCTTATTTTATTTTGGTAACTTACGTCTTACGCGAACCAACCACATCTTCTTCTTCTGCTCAGCTCACAAATCACCGTCGTAAACCACATGAGGACGACAAAAAAGAGAAAAAAAAAGAAAATGAAACACCCCACCCCTAATACAACAAGCTGTACACGTTCTCGTTAATGTTGAGTGACGACATATACACACGGGCCTCGGAGACAAAGTGCCGCGGGCCTGCGTCCTGACACCAGCGCCGACCTGCCTAGGGGGAGGGTGGGGGGCGACCCTTGCCTAACAATACAACCTAATTATATTGTGCTAGATGGAATCACCGGTGCTATTGTCTCCCCATAGTGTATTCACTTTCCTTCACACATAAGCAGTTTATTTTCCTTCATGCAATATTCCTCCATCCCGAAATACTACACTCTCTTCTAGACACACATTTATTTTTCCCTTTCTCGGGATAATTTTCTCCATAAAACATCTTTTTTTTTCTCTCCCCGCATATTCTTTCTTGCTAAACGCTTCCCTCGCCCTTTTCCCTCAAATTGCATCGCTCTTCGTCCTCGCCATCGTTACTTCTTATGGCTTTGGACCTGCACCGTGCTTCTTATCTTCTTCAAACTACACGATAAATCTCATTTTGGGGGCATCCTATCTCATATAGTTTACATAGTAAACTATTTTCCCCCATCCCCCTAATAACCTTCCTCACTCCCTAAATACTACTCCCAAATCATCCAAACCCCGCCCTCTACCCTAAAGCTCCACCTACATTCTCCTAAGCCCCGCCTTCTACCCTAAAGCTCCACCTACATTCCCCTAAGTCCCCCCTTCTACCCTAAAGCTCCACCTACATTCCCCTAAGCCCCCCCCCCCCACTTCTACCCTAAAACTCCATCTACATTCCCCAAAGCCCCCCCTTCTACCATAAAGCTCTACCTACATTCCCCCAAAGCCCCCCCTTCTACCCTAAAGCTCCACCCACACTCCTCTAAGTCTCTGTGGCTCCCCCGCCCCTATGCCGAAGCCCCGCCCCACACCCAAACACAGGATCCCCATCCTCCCGCCACCTACGCCTCTAAGCCCCTTTCCTTTCCCATTATCTCGTGCGAACCGACGTTACCTCATCCTTTTGAGATGCAAGTAACCACTTGCCTCAATAAACTTGCCAAAGTCGTGCTCCTGTATCCTATTCCCAACCTCTGGACTTCTCCCTGAACGTATACTCCTTGCTACCCTTTTATTCCTCATCCCTCACCCAACTCCTTTCTTCCTCCGTCCTGCTCACTCCTTTCCCCTTAACCCCCTCTCCACCCCCGCCACCTTGTTCCCCCCTTGCCCTCTCCCCTCCTTCCCCCTCGCCCTCCCTTTAGACACACACACACAACACACATACACACAACACACACATACACACAACACACACACACACACACACACAACACACACACACACAACACACACACACACACAACACACACACACACAACACACACACACACACAACACACACACACACACACAACACACACACACACACACACAACACACACACACACACAACACACACACACACACACACACACACACACACACACACAACACACACACACACACACACACAACACACACACACACAACACACACACACACAACACACACACACACACAACACACACACACACA
>NW_028234420.1:11193968-11218968 GCF_977035675.1 Penaeus japonicus
ACGCGACCCCCCCCCTCCTACCTCTTGCTTCATTAAAATGGGGACGGTTGTCTGTGAAAGGTTGGGGTGAGGTGTGCATTGGGGGGCAGGGGGTTGGGGGTGGGGGAAGGGAGGAAGCCAAGCCAGCAACAAGGCCTTCGCGAGTCCTAAATATATGTATATATACACATTATACGTGTGTGTGTGTGTGTGTGTGTGTGTGTGTGTGTGTGTGTGTGTGTGTGTGTGTGTGTGTGTGTGTGTGTGTGTGTGTGTGTGTGTGTGTCTGTGCGTGTGTGTGTGTGTCCTTGCCCGATTCCTGTAGCATCAACGCGACCATAAGCAGATTCCTACGGGACTCCACGAAGCTTGACGTGGGTTGAACGACATAAACTTTGACGAAACAAAAAAAGAGAAATAAAAATCAAGAAAGAAAGAAAGAATCTTGAGGTGAAGTAAGTTGAAACACAAGGTATAGGCGTACGTAGGCCTACAGCTATTTCTGACGTACGTAAACTACATTAAGTCACTGAATGATTGTGATGGTAAAGGGTGACGTAATTATAACAGAAAAAAAATATTATAACAGTAATAACTGTGACAATGACTGTTGTGAAGGTATAACAGTACTGATAATAATAACAACAGTAATAATATCAATAATAGAAACAGTAATTATGGTCATAATAATAATACTAATAACACTAACAACAACAATAATAACAATAATCAAAATGATACTGCTATTAATTATGATAATATCAGTAATGACAATGATAATAACAAGGATACAACACAAATGCAACAATGGAATCGAAAAAAACACCAAATTCATGACATTTAAAATATAGATTAAAATAAATATCGTCACAAATAAATTATGTTCAACAAAGCCAATCATTTTAATCTAAATAATAATAATGATCATGGTAATGATAACAGCAAATCATAATTACAATAATACAGAAAATACTGATAATAATAATAATAATAATAATGATAAAATAATAATAGCAATACTGATAACAATAATAATAGTAATAAAAATAATAATAGTAACAATAATAACAATAATAGTAATAATAAGGGTAATAATGATAATAATAATAATAATAGTAATAACAATAATGGTAATAATAATAATAATACTCACAATACAATTGTAAAGCAACAACAATCATAACTAGATATCATTATCATTGTAACAGCATTAATATATGTAGACTTTATTCTATCCTTATCATTATCATGATCATTGTTATCCTTACAATTTTTAGACATTATTAACCTAAATGTTCATATCTATAACGACAAGAGGATATAACAAATAACACAAAGAACAAGAACAAGAACGGTGATGATGCTTTTAGTAATAATTATACGACTATTACTACTTCTACTATTACTACTATTACTACAAACAGTGAAAGAACAATACAAAAGTTAGCACAAGTAATAAGAATACTATCAACACTACTTCTACTTCTATTAAGGATAACGAAAAAATAGGAAAAGATTGAAGATAAAAAATAAACAACATTGACAAGAACATAACATGGCAACTCGGATAAAGAACATGGATTCACTTCTGTGTATAACCCGTTGTGGATTCAGGTGACCAAAATGACGTGGAGAACAAGAGAACAATAAAACATGAACAGAAAGAATGAGTATAATAAACAGAGAACATGAACAACAACAAAACACATCAAGGACAACATAAATAACAAGAGTAAACAATAACAAGGACAGAGACAACTTGAACAACAACAATGCCACGGATAACATGGACAACAACATCAAAGGTAAACATGAAACAACAACTGCATCAAAGATAACAGCAACAACAACAACGGGCAAGGATAAGAGAAACACCACCACCGCCAATACCACCATCAACAACAGCATCACCAACACCACCATCAACAATAGCACTACCAACACCACCAGCAACAACAGCATCACCAACAACAAGAACATCACCACCAACAACATCACCAAGAACAGCATCACCAACAACAAGAACATCACCAACAACAGCATCACCAACAACAAGAACATCACCACCAACAACATCACCAAGAACATCACCACCAACAACATCACCAATAACAGCATCACCAACAATAGCATCACCAACAACAAGAACATCACCACCAACAACATCACCAACAACAGCATCACCAACAAGAACATCACCAACATCCTCTCCCTTCCACCCAAGTCAACCAACGCGCAATCCCTTGTTGCCAAGCGAACGAGAGAGGGAGAGAGGCCGAAGTCCAGCTAGGACTACTGTACCTCCGCCCTGCGCCTTGCCTCACGCCCACCCTCCGCCCTGTCTCACGCCCACCCTCATACCTGCTGCTGTATGGGCCAAGTGTACACTGGAAACCCAGCGTTCCAAGGAGCATATACTTTATTTTTTTCTCTCTTTTTTATGTGTTTTTGCTTTCAGGCAAACAATGAATCTCTCTAGAATATGCCAAGGGGATTGTTCCCTTAACAAAAGGAATGATATGCGAAAGATGAAAAGAGCGAGACGCAAAGGAGAAAAAGAGATGCATAAAATAGTGGGAGGAAGGGGAACAGGGAGAGAGACGGAGAGCAAGAAGGTGAGAGGAAGGGAGGAAGGGACTGAACCAGGGACACAGAGGCGAGTTGGGATAGGCACATAAACAAACACAAACAAACACAAACACACACACACGCGCAGAGAGAGAGAGAGAGAGAGAGAGAGAGAGAGAGAGAGAGAGAGAGAGAGAGAGAGAGAGAGAGAGAGAGAGAGAGAGAGAGAGAGAGAGAGAGAGAGAAACGAGAATGGAAATAGAAATAAACTTTCAAAAACTGACAAAGAATACAGTAAGTTCGCAAACAACATTCTGGACAAAAGTTTTCGAATTTCCTGTTCACAACATCGACGAAATAGTTGGGCAATGAACACGACAGCACACGCCCGCCAAGACCGCCAACACGTGGTCGCTCTCTTTACGACAAGGTGACGCCTTTTAGTCAACAAGTCATACCATAGGGCAACCACAAGACACATCCTTTTTAGAACCACAAAGCGATATTTCGTCCACAAATCGTTAACCACAAAGCAAATTTTCTATTACAAATCTTCACCCACAAGGTAACATTCCTATCAGGAATCGCCAACCACAAGGCAACATTCCAACCAAAAGGCAAAGCAACATTCTTATCACAACCACCAATCACCACCAAAAGACAACCACAAGGAACATCCTCTTGCACCACGACAGCGCATCAACCGAGAGCAACAATAATATAAATCCAGCAATCCCATTTTTACAATACACAGCAATCCCCCCCCCTCCCCCCACACACAGCAAATGCATATTCACTCGCCTATCCAATAAAGTAATACAGTACAATGCGTTGCAAAGTGACATTCATTTCACATGTCCCCTCGCGGTGCCTCTTGCCCCAAGAGGAAATTGATATTCAACAGCCGCCGATTTCAAAACAAATACAGATTCCAAGCCAGTTCGTTTGTGTGCGTGTGCGTGTGTGTGTATGTGTGTGTGTGTGTGTGTGTGTGTGTGTGTGTGTGTGTGTGTGTGTGTGTGTGTGTGTGTGTGTGTGTGTGTGTGTGTGTGTGTGTGTGTGTGTGTGTGTGTGTGTGTGTGCGTGTCCGAGAGAGAGAAATCTGGGACAGGCCAGGTATTTTGAGACGTATGTATTGTGAGAGATGCTCCCTCGAAGAGAGAGAGCCATAGCACAGCCCTCCTGTTACCTGCTATCTATTTGCATAATTCTATCTGTCTGTCGGTTTGGCTTATCTGTGTATTTTGGTTCTAATCTTTCTCTTGGTAAACTCGTGTATAATATTTTTATTCTCTCTTTCTCCTCTTCTCTCTCTCTCTCTCTCTCTCTCTCTCTCTCTCTCTCTCTCTCTCTCTCTCTCTCTCTCTCTCTCTCTCTCTTCCTCCTCTGCTTCTCTCTTCGCGGTTGTTGAAATATGGGCAAAACCAAGCCGGAAGGAAAGTCGGCAAGAGAGGTGAAAGAGGTGAAGGAACGGAAGGAGGGAGGAAGAGGGAAGAGAGAAAGATAGAGAGATCGAGAGATAGAGATAGATAGATAGATAGATAGATAGAGAGAGAGAGAGAGAGAGAGAGAGAGAGAGAGAGAGAGAGAGAGAGAGAGAGAGAAGAGAGGAAAGAGGAGAGAGAGAGAAGAGAGGAGAGAGGAGAGAGGAGAGAGGAGAGAGAGAGAGAGAAGAGAGGAGAGAGGAGAGAGAGAGAGAAGAGAGGGGAGAGAGAGAGAAGAGAGGGGAGAGAGAGAAGAGAGGAGAGAGAGAAGAGAGGAGAGAGAGAAAGAGAGAGAGAGAGAGAGAGAGAGAGAGAGAGAGGAAGAAAGAGAGAGAGAGAGAGAAAGAGAGAGAGAGAGAGAGGAGAGACAGGAGAGAGAGAGAGAGAGAGAGAGAGAGAGAGAGAGAGAGAGAGAGAGAGAGAGAGAGAGAGAGGGAAAGAGAGGAAAGAGAGGAAAGAGAGGAGGGAGAGGAGAGAGGAGAGAGGAGAGAGGAGAGAGAAGAGAGAGAGATAGAAGGGATAGATAAATAGATAGACAGTTAAATAGATAGAGAGATAGATAGAGAGACAGATAGAGAGAGAGGAGGTGTGGACGGACAGAAAAAGAGTCTAAAGCGATCGTAAAAGAGGTAAAGGGAAAAGCCATGTAATTGCGAAGAGTAAGTGAGATAAAATAAAGAACGCGGAAGAAGGGAAGGGGACGATAATGAGAAAGGGAATCGAGAGAGAGAGAAAGAAAGAAAGAGTAAATAGAAAAGAAGATAATAGAGAGACACATATATTGCATAATGACACTTCCCCCCATTTTCGAAAAAAAGGGGGGGGGCGAGAGGAGCAAGAGAAGAAAGAGGAGGAAGGAGAGAGGGAGGATGAGGATAAGGAGGAGGAGGAGGAGGAGTAAGAAGATGAATACAAAGAAGAGAATAATGATAATGATGGCGAGGAAGGGGAGGAAGGGACAGAGCAAGTAAGAAGGGAATGTGAGCGATGAAAGGAGAAAAAAAATGACACATGATAAAGGAACTGGAAACGACAACATATGAAGACTTCAAAAGGGGAACGAACGCCAAGTATAATGATGATGATGATGATAAAGAGGAAAAACGTATAACTGGTAATCAGACTTAAAAATAAGAGCGAAAAACTACACAAAGAAAATATGATAATACCATGAAAAAAAAATCAGAAAAATAGAGAGAAATACAGAAAAAATAACCACCATAAAAAGAATAGTGAAAGACCCCCCCCTCCCCAACCAGTAACAAGGAGCAAGGAAAATGACAAAAATAAAAGGGCAAACGAAGGGAAATAAAGATGGAAGAACCGTCGGAGGAGAAATGGCAAATGAGATAGTGAGGAAAAGATGTGGAATGAGATGGTGCAGGTGCAAGGGGCGCCGCGCATGGCGATAAGATGAGGCAATGTTCAGAGGACGGAGGAGGAGGAGGAGGAGGAGGAGGAGGAGGAGGAGGAGGAGGAGGAGGAGGAGGAGGAGGAGGAGGAGGAGGAGGAGGAGCAGCAGCAGAAGAAGTAGGAGGTGGTGGTGGTGGAGAAACACATCAAAACCGACCATGCACAGAGTAACAAACAACAATCATTATAAACAAAAAATTAAAATATATAAACACAATTGAAAAAAAAGAAAAAGCAGAAAACACCAACACCAACACGAAAAGAAAACGAAGGACGGAAGAGGAGGTACATAAAGAACAATGGCGGATGGAAGAGGAAAGAGATAACGAGCCAAAGCAAGGACATAAAAAATAGGAGAGAGGGCGGAGGTTTCAAAAGGGGGTGGGGGAGGTACACATGGGAACGACGCGAAATGCTAAGGAAAAAGGCAGTAAGAGGGGTAAACGGAGGAAACTTGAGGAGCAGAGAAAATGGAGGAGGAGGAGGAGGAGGAGGAGGAGGAGGAGGAGGAGGAGGAGGAGGAGGAGGAGGAGGAGGAGGAGGAGGAGGAGGAGGGGAAAGAGGAAGAAAAGGACGAATGAAACAAAAAGAGAAGGAGGTGGAGAAAAACGGAGCAGAGGGGAAACATGAGGAGGAAAAGGAGAATAAGAAATAAAAGCAAAATGTACCATGTGAAAAAACAAACAAACACACAAGGACCAGAAAAGGAATAGGATATGTAGATGTGTGGCAAGCAATGCATAAAAAAGAAAAAAAGAAATAATCAGAAGAAAAACTGAAAGAGAAAGAGAGACACACCGAGAATACGAGTCTAAAGAATAATAATGAAAAGCGGTTTAATAGAAACGGAGACACAAAGGAGGGGAGCATAGGAGGAGGAGGAGGAGGGGTGAGGTGGGGGAGGGGAGCAAAGGGTGCAGATGAGAGGCGAAGGGGAAAGTCCGACTATGATGGGGATGAAGATGAGGGGGATGAGGAAGAGGAAAAGGAGAAAGAGGATATGGATGATGATGTCGATGATGATGATGATGATGATGATGAGGAGGAGGAGGAGGAGGAGGAGAAGGAGGAGGAGGATGTGGAAGAGGAGAAGAAGGAGGAGATAAGGAGAAAGAGAAGAAAGTGGAGGTGAGGAGGAGAGGCGAAGAGGTAGGAGGAAGAAAAAGTATGTGGAGGCGACGGAGGGATATAACGATGATAATGATGATGATGAGGAGGAGAAAGTGCGGTAGGAAAATAACGAGATAAAAGAGAAGTAGGAAAAGCACAAGGAGAAGGAAGAGAAAGAGGAGGTACAGCAGAAGGAACACAAGAAGGAAGACATAAACGTATTGATCTCCTCCAGGTTTTGCATTAAAAGTTCAGTTGATAAGTTTATGCGTCCCTTTTTCAAATCGCCTTGTTTGTTCCATCAATCTCCATCCCACCATGACTTCTTCCATAGACAGAGTTGATTACGTCATTCCGCCATCGCCACATCGGCTCAGGGAGGAGGGGGTGGAGGAGACTGAAGAGGAGGAGGAGGAGGAGGAGGAGGAGGAGGAGGAGGAGGAGAAATAAGTGGAGGAGGGAGGAGGGAGGAGGAGGAGGAGGAGGAGGAGGAGGGGGAGGGGAGGGGAGGGGGAGGGGGAGGAGGAGGGAGGAGGGGGAGGAGGAATATGAGGAGGAGGAGGAGGAGGAGGAGGAGGAGGGGGAGGAGGAGGAGGAGGAGGGGGAGGAGGAGGAGGAGGGGGGAGGAGGAAGGAGGAAGGAGGAAGAGGGAGGAGGAGAGGAGGAGGGAAGAGGAGGAATAGGAGGAGAAGGAGGAAGATAAAGAAGTGGTGGAGAGGAAGAAGGAAAAGAAGGAAAAGAAGGAGAAGGATATGGAGTATGAGTAGAGAAGGAGGAGGAATAAGAGCAAGGTGAGAAGGAGGAGGAATGAGAGCAAGGGTAGGAGAAATAGCGGACGAGGAGGGAGGGAAAGGAGAAGGAGAAGGAGAGGGAGAGTGTGAGGGAAGGGGCGACGACGCGAAGATAAAAAAGGGGCTCGCGAAGGAGAAAGACGAAAGCGAAGAGCGAGAAGATGACGAGGCTAAGAATAAAAACGGCAGAGACCCGACGACGGGGACGCGCACTGGAAGAGAGGCCGGGTTACGGAGACAAAAGCGAGGCGAAAGGCAGGCAGTACGACCGGCATTCCATCCCTCAGTTCCCCTCAAGGCGACCAAGAAATGAATCTACAAGACTGAATAGCTCCTCCTCCATCATTCCCCTCCTCCTCCCCCTCCACCTATCCACCCATCCACCCAACCAAGCACCCACCAACTCAAACACCAACCCACCCACCCCATCCATCTACCTCTCTACCCACCCACCTACCCACCCACTTACCCAGCCATCCATCTCACCCACCCAGCTATCCCACCCGGTGTCTCGTAGTCGCTGAGCCGCCCATCACAAGAGCTCCCTCCGCCCGCATCACGTATAGATTTTGATGAAAAGTGTGGCGAACGCGGGCGGGAACTGTCGAAGTGATGGACACCTGACGAAGGTGAGGGAAACTTGAAGAGCCTTTGAAAAGAAATGGTTATTCTCCCTTTTTTCTCAACCTACCTCGTCTTCATATATAAATATGAGGACCATTTCTAACATCGAAATTAATAAAAGTGTTTTTTTTTATTCACAGTGAGAAAAGATGAGAACACGGAAATTACTTCCGATTAAACTGCATAACGGAGACTATACCGTGAAATGTTACCCTAACTGCGGGGACCAGCACTAAAATACGGAAACAAAATCGGAAAATGCAACAACAAATAAATAATGTCCCTGTACTTTTTTCCCTTTCATGGCCGTCATACAGCTTAAGTTTTTTTCCCTCTCCTCATTCCGGCACTCTAAATATCTGCAGTATAATATATGCAACACCTCCAATGCTATGAAAATTTCACTTATTATGTAAAACTTCGAACACACGTCTCTCTCTCTCTCTCTCTCTCTCTCTCTCTCTCTCTCTCTCTCTCTCTCTCTCTCTCTCTCTCTCTCTCTCCTCTCCCTCCATCTCTCTCTCGCTTTCTTTCTCTCCCTTTCTTCCTCTCACTCTCCCTCTCACTCTCCCTCTCCCTGTCCCTCTCCCTCTCCTTCTCCCTTTCCCCCTCCCTCTTTCTCTGATAAGAAAAGAACCAGCCAGACAAACAAAACAGGAAGAATAACAAGTACGGCAACCAGAACAAGGAGGACCCGGGCCGTTCTTGGCAAAGTACCTGCATATATTACAGGTCGAAGATAATAGCCTTTTATTCTCATGAGGAGGATAAGAGGAATTAAGAGAATGGAAAGAGAGAGAGAGAGAGAGAGAGAGAGAGAGAGAGAGAGAGAGAGAGAGAGAGAGAGAGAGAGAGAGAGAGAGAGAGAGAGAGAGAGAGAGAGAGAGAGAGAGTGGTGAGAAGAAAGAAATATACAGAAGAGAAGAGTAACGGGTATAGAGAACTGAGCAGTGGGAGATAAGATGAGGAAGACAGAAACAATAAGCGGCAAGGAAATAAAAACAGAGAGAGGATGGAGAAAGAGAGAAGAGTACAGCCATTGGCGAAATAAGCCGCACTGCGTATGGAGGGGACTAAGAGCTGTAAAACCGTACCGCTACATATACATATATATTCTTTTTTCAGCCCATCCATTGATAAATTTACCATTTTTATCTTTTTAGTTTACCACAAACGGTGACATAATACAATACCAACACAAAATATGGCATTATTGCTCCCTTAAAACAAGGAAAATCAGAAAAAAACAGATAGCAGTCCGGGAAAATAAATTGGTCTGAACCGACCTGAATGCCACTTCCGACGTGCACCGCTTGAGGAGAGATCTGAATGCCCCCTTCTGGCCTGAATGAACCACCACAGCAGATTATCAGGAGATCAAGAATGGTGAAAGGCGCAAAAGCAAAAACCAAGCATCGCCTCCGTGGAAGAGGAGGATGGATTTCGATGGTGACTCTTTGTTAATGGTGATGACTTGTGGTGAAAGAAGGTGGTGGAGAGATCGGTGATTTTATAAATGCATTGTTAGGAACTGATTAATCTGTATGTGTTTATATGCATATATATATATATATATATATATATATATATATATATATATATATATATATATATATATATATATATATATATATATATATCCTATCTCGAAAGATACTTTTTGTTAGTGAAATACTGAGGCTAAGACACAAACATACACCAACAACTTCGTCTCCAACAACTATATACAGTAACTGATTTTCCCCCAGAATATTTGGACTACTTTAAAAATATATTCATATTTCTGAGTAAGCATATCATATTTTTTTATAAATGAGTAAAGACGACAAGTGACTGATAACGTTTTTTTGTGTATCCCTATATTTCTCAATTTCTCCTCTACCTCAATCTTACGAATGTCACAAATAGATAGTCAATCTTAACATAAATCTTCATAAAAGGTAAGATTTTTTTCCTCCTTCCCTCGTCAGCTTATCCAAATGCTAAACGTATCTTCCTTACACAAATACACCTTCATCCTCGTATTACAAAGAGGACGGAGACGATTACGCTTGAGATGAAAGCGTCAGATTGCCTGCAGTGGAATCTGACATGTAGATCCGCCAGGCTTTTTCCCAAGAGAAATAACCTAAAGAGGTTTGGAAAAGGAGAGAGAAAAGACGAAAGAAAGAAAAGGAGAGGAAAAAAATAGAGCATATACTCAAGCACATGCATACACATAAACACACACACACACATACACACGCGGGAGCACACATATGCAAGCACAAGTTCACTTAGTTACAAGGAAGTACACCAACAGCAGTTATGGAAATGCCGACCCCCCCAAAAAAAAAATATCAAGGAAATAAAATCAAAGAAATAATTTCATGAATCCGTCTAACCAAAGAAACTAAATTTGCTGAACACACGATATTTGTAATTCTGAGTAGACGGCACAGCATCACACCCTCTCGCACCCCCCCCCCCCAACGCCTAGAAAAAAAATCACATCCCTCTAACACAGCATTCAGCTTAGATTCAGTCCTTCCACTGACTCACCCTCGACTCACGCACTCAACCATCACCCGCGCCCTTGACTCAACGCACCCAACTCACACGCCTCGCTCCCTCGCAACCCTTCGCCCCTCTCTCCCTCAACGCACACTTTTCCCTCCTCACTCAACGCACTCTTTTCCCTCCTCACTCAACACACACTCATGCTCGCACTCTCTCCCCTAATGGCACTTAAATCTCAATAATGACTTTCTCATGTTGATGATACTAATGGCAGCCAGCGCTCTCTTCCGGCCGTGGCGATGGGGGGGGGGGGGCTCTCTGGATGAATGAGGAGAAGCGATGGGAAGAAAGAGGGAAGGAGGAATGAGGCGAGGAAAGAGGAAAAGGGAAGAGGAGTAAGGAAAAGGGGAATGAGGTGAGGGTGAAAGAAGAATGAGGTGAGGAAAGAGGACGAGGGCGGGAGGCAAGGGAGAAAGAGGAATCAGATGAGGAAGAGGAATAAGGGAAAAGGGAAGTAGGCCAGGGAGAAAGAGGAATGATGTGAAGAAGGAGGAAAAGGGATTGAGACAACGGAGAAAGAGGAATGAGGAAAGGAAAGAGGAAGGAGGAAAAGGGAATGAGGCAAAAGCGATAATAGATAAGAAAAAAGGAATGAGTAAAGAAAATGGAGAAGGGGGAAAAGCGAACAAGGTGAGGGAGTGGAGAGAAGAGAAAGCGAGGTAAAGAAAGACAAGAAAGTGAAGGAATGAGAAAATGAAATGAGGCAAAACAAGGGAAAAGCAATAAGACTGAAGTGAAACGAAGTGAGATGAGGGGGAAATGATGAGGCGGAATGAAGCAAGGGAATTGAAAATACAAAATGAAATGAAGCAGGAGAATTGAAAAATGATTAGATGGAAATGATCATGAGGGGGGGGGAGGGGGGAATGAGGCAAGGGAGTGGAGAGAGAAAGGGGAAGAAAAACAAACGAATGAAGGGAGAGAGTGGAAGACGGAGAGAAGGGATGTGCAAGGTTACGATAATGCAGAAGGTCTAGTATGAGGAATGAAAGAAAAATGAAAATGAAGAAAATGAGAATGAATAATGGAATCGAAAGAAAATAAGAACAATGAGTTGAAGGAAGGAATAGGAAAAATAAGTGAATAGAAGGAGGACTAATGAGGAAAAACGAAAAAGTGTACGAGAGATAGAAAGCGAGCGAGCGAGCAAGAGAGAGAGAGAGAGAGAGAGAGAGAGAGAGAGAGAGAGAGAGAGAGAGAGAGAGAGAGAGAGAGAGAGAGAGAGAGAGAGAGAGAGAGAGAGAGAGAGAGAGAGAAGGCACGCGTGTACGCACGAGTGTATACAGTGTTTTCATTAGCATATAAATATTCTCTGAATATACAAAATTAGTCCCCCTAAAAATGAGACACGCATACATAAGAAAAATACCAATATAAAAGTTAGAGTCAAGTTTGCTAAATTAAGTAAGCAAGCCAGAAAAAGTCAACGATACATCAAGCAAAAATTAAATCCTTCAAAAAAAGAAAAGAAAGAAAAACATTATGTAAATGTCAACACGGCAACACAGCAAGGCACACAGCCACCAGCAAGTACAGAAATGTCAATAGAATTATTTACTAAAGGTCAGTGGAATAACACATCATAAAGGCTTTAAAAGAATGACATGATGTGTAAATGAGAAAAACAGTATGCATGTTGGAATTTGGATTTACACGCAGAGAAAATCAGCGGCGGGTGAAGGGATTCTCGGTTTGCCTAACATAGCTAATATACCAAAAGGTCCCGCGGCAATCAACACACCATCTAATATTCATGATAACAAGAACAACAACAACAACAAGAATAATAATGATGATAACAATAATCAGGTATGCATAGGATCCCTATCTATAGCCCACGGAAGACTATTCCTTTCCAAACACGGAACATCAGAACCCAACACCTTCAAAGGATATGATATTCATGCGAAGGACAGGCCGGGCCAGCGTTATCCCTCCTGCAGAGACCAATGCAGTATTATGTGACACCATTTCTCTCCCTTCCCCCCTTCCCCTCCCCAACTCCCACCGCAATCCCCATCCCTCCTCCCCTCTCGTAGTCCGCACCTTCAAAACCCCCTCCCGAAGGATCCCCTCTCCTCCTCCCTAAGGATGCCCCTCCCCCCTCCCAGTAAGCCCGAGCCAACACCACAATACACACATTGTTGGCTGGCCCGACCCGAGCGCTCCGCCACAGGGCCGCTAGCCTCCCTCCTTGGTTATCCTTTTCAGGGTAATATTTGCATTAGGAGAACGGGTTGCAATTCCAAGGAGAGGATAAGGGATGCAGAGGATGCCGGAAAGAGGAGGGAGGGAGGTGGAAGGGGGAAGTAGGGAGATGAAAGGAGAAGGTAGGGAATGGGTGGGGGAGGAAGGAGAAAGGAGGAAGGTAGGGGGTGCGGAGGAAAGAGGAGGTAGGGAGTGAGGGGGAAGAAGGAGGAAGGAGGAGGTAGGGAGGAGGAAGGAGGGAAGAGGGAGGTGGAAGGAGGAAGGAAGGAGGTGGAAAGGGGAAATAAGGAAGAAGGGGGAGGAAGAAGGATGGAGGAGATAGGTGACGGTGGGAAGGAAGAAGGAATGATGATAGTGAGGAAATTAGGAGGAAGATTGAGAATAACTAAATCTTTCCTCACGCCCCTCCTCCCACGAAAATCAACGATGTTCCCATCTTGTTTAGTTTTTCCTTTTTCCTCTGTCGGTAGTTCTATGTTGTCTCTCACTCTCCACTCTTTTCTTCTTCTTTTCATCTGTATTATCGCCCATGGTCGTCTGTATTCTATCTACCAATTTGCCAGACTCGTCAGCCCTGTGTTGGCTTGTTTATTCGTTTGTTTACCTGCCTGACAAGCGCTCGTATATTTAATGCATGATAATCTAAATGTGTATATTTGCTTCATTTCATCATTTACTCAAACAACCGATAAATTGCTTAACTGAGTTTTCCCCTTTACCCGTGCATGTTTTTATGTATGCTATAGCATCAATTTTTGCTTGTAATTACGTTAAAAGACGGGGGGAATAATCAAATGATACTCAGGCACACACGAATACACACGGGCTTACACGTACGCGTAAACACATACACACACACTCAAACACACACACACACACACACACACACACACACACACACACACACACACACACACACACACACACAGTGTGACCAACGTCAGGTGCTGCTGACAAGCAGTAATAATTCATTAGCAACGTTATCAAAATAAGGTCTTTACCTCACGTTCGTGCAGCGATGTGTGGCGGTGCGTAGGTAGGGGGTGGGGGTAGGGTGGACAGGAAATAGCAGGCACGAACAAGGAATAAGAAGCAGGCAAGAAGAATAGAGAAGGAAAAGCAAACAGGAAGAACGGGAAAGGAGAAACAGGCAGGAAGAACGTATGTATGGGAGTAGGAGAGAGAAGCAGACAAGAAGAACAAGAGAGGGAGAAGCAGACAGGGAAAACGTATCTGTGGAAGTTGGGGGAGAGAAGCAGATAGGAAGACCGAGTGGTGGAACGTAGCGGGGAGAAGCAGACAGGAAGAACGGGGAAGAGAGACAGTCTGGAAGAACGGGTGAGGGAAATGGGGAAGAAAAACAGACATGGAGAACGGGAGAGGGAGAAACAGGCAGGAAGAACGGGAAAGGGAAAGGCAGAGAGGAAGAAAAGGAGTTGGGGAGAAACAGACACAAAGAACGTGTGGGGGTGGAGGGAAAGAAGCAGACGAGGAGAGCGTGGGGGGTGAGGAAGCAGGCAGGAAGAACGAGGAAGGGAGAGGCAGACTTGGAGAACGGGCGGGGGGGGGGGGGGGCAGGGGTGGAGCAGTAGGAAGGAAGAACCTGTGCGCAGGGTTAGGGGGGCAGAAGCAGACTGGGAGACCGGGCGTTGCGTGGGGGGGGGGGGAGAAAAGCAGGCAGGAAGAACGTGGAGTGGGGGGGCAAGCAGGAAGGAAGAACGGGCGGGGGGAGGGGGGGGGGAGATTATAGGTGTGTGTGTGGGAGGCGGCAGACTGGGAGAACGTGTGTGTGTGTGTGGAGGAGCAGACAGGAAGAAGGGGAGGGAAGAAGACGCGGAGAATGAATGCAGCGGTATCATCCAGGGAGAAGTTGCGACGCGATGTGACAGTGAAATGAAAAATGCAATAGCGTGAAGTTACTGTGCGGTGTGGCGTGTGGCGATGTGCCGGAAAAGTGTTCTAGAGCGGAGAGAGATGAAGGCGTTAGTGAGGAACTGATGATGTTGCCGTCTAAGTTGTTCGAGGATCGCAAAATAGGTTATGATAATGTCAAATGTGAAGGCGGCAGGAGTGTGGCGTGGATGTTTTAGCGTGCGGTTTTGGCGTGGCGTGGCGTGGCGTGGCAGGAGCTTCGCTTGATGTTTATATCAGCAGTAAGCTAGTAATTCTGTCATCAGCCCGTTCGCATGCAATCATGCAGGTGTCAGCGGGTACATGAGGGCGGTCGAAGGAACGAAGACCTTGTCCTCGGTGGAAATGCCTTTGATGTCCTCAGGGCAAAAAGGCGGAATGAAAAGGTGCGGGGAAATGGGTCGAGTGCTTGAGTGATCGCGGGGAGAACGAAGGGAAGTTCTCTGCTTGCGAAGGCGAGGGGAAGAAAGGGTGGTGATGTGAATGCAAATAGTGGGAGTTTGCGGGTGGGAGTGGGAATGAATGTGTGTGTGTGTGTGTGTGTGTGTGTGTGTGTGTGCGTGTGTGTGTGTGTGTGTGCGTGTGTGTGTGTGTGTGTGTGCGTGCGTGTTCGTGTGTGTGCGTGTGCGTGTGTGTGTGCGTGTGCGTGTGCGTGTGCGTGTGCGTGTGCGTGTGCGTGTGTGTGTGCGTGTGCGTGTGCGTGTGCGTGTGCGTGTGCGTGTGTGTGTACATGAATGTGCGGCAGCGACTACATATGAAGATAGAAGGAAGAGGTGGGAGTTGCAGCATACTTGCGGGACTGCGCCTGGGCTGTTTGATTCAACACATGCAAGCAAGATAATTTTTCTCTCTTTCTTTCATTCCTTCTTTTTTGCCTCACGCGGAAAATCGATGTCCTATATTGCCCTTCGCACGCAGGCTCCCTCCCTCTCCCCCGCGCGAAGGCCGCTCGCCTCCAGATCGCCCGCAACTTGGTATGCGTCGCGGCGCGTGTTCCCAGCGCAATCCCGGATCGGACATCGCGGCGGCCGACGTGCCCCGGGTGCAGCCGCGCAGCCATGACCTTATTTTTCGTTAGCTTTGTCAAGGTCAGAGGCAAGCGCTGGGAGTGGGCTTCGAATGCGTTTCCAGTCTCACAAAGGGATTAGTGAAGCGGTCGTATTCCCCCCAAAAAAAAACATTCCTGTGATAACTACACATCTAAGCCTCTCTTTTTAAGGCTCTACGTTCGTACTTATCAAGTTTTTTTTTCATATATCAACAACATACCAACTACGAAAAATGTTTATATAATAATAATGCTAATAATCATAATAATAACGAAAAGATACTGAATAAACGGTCTCAGAAACCACCCACTTTACCATACCTAAGCCGAACGCAAAAGTCCGTGTCTCTATAAACCTTCCGATAACAGAAACCCATATCATACCGTGACAAAACACCATAAATGGACCAGTAATCATAACAACCTCCATATCCCCATACCCCTTCCCCCACCCCTACCCTAGAGGGCCAAGCTGTGGGCAGGGCGAGGGAGAAGGAGAGGGGAAGAGAGGGAGAGGGAGAGGGAGAGGGAGAGGGAGAGGGAGAGGGGAGGGAGAGGGAGAGGGAGAGGGAGAGGGGGAGGGAGGGGGAGGGAGAGGGAAGGAGAGAGGGGGAAAGGGGAAGGCAAAAGGGGTGAAGGGAGGGGGGGGGGGGAGAGAGCAGACGACATGCCGTAACGTGAAGTTGTTGCTCCTACTCTCCCCATGGAACCCCCTCCCCCCACCCCCCCACACACGTGATCGATACTTGGTCCTCGCGTCGCCACCGCCGCCGCCAACACGTTCCTCCACCTTGTTACAGACGAAATGAAGTGATAAAAAAGATAAAAGATGATGAAAGAATGAGAAAGAGAGATCGTGAAGAAGAAGAAAAAAAACAAGGAGATAATCGAATAATATTCTTTACTGACTTGGATTATCCATGCATATTCGCTTCATTTTCATTCTCTCTCTCTCTCTCTCTCTCTCTCTCTCTCTCTCTCTCTCTCTCTCTCCCTGTCCCTCTCCCTCTCCCTCTCCCTCTCTCTTTCTCTCTTTCTCTCTTTGTCTCTTTCTCTCTTTCTCTCTTTCTCTCTCTCTCTCTCTCTCCCTCTCTCCCTCTCTCCCTCTCTCCCTCTCTCCCTCCCTCCCTCCCTCCCTCCCTCCCTCCCTCCCTCTCCCTCTCCCTCTCCCTCTCCCTCCCTCTACCTCTTCCTCCCTCCCTCTACCTCTTCCTCCCTCCCTCTACCTCTTCCTCCCTCCCTCTACCTCTTCCTCCCTCCCTCTACCTCTTCCTCTCTCCCTACCTCTATCTCTCCCTCCTTCTAGCTCTCTCTCTCTCCCTCCCTCTAACTCTCTCTCTCCCTCCCTCTCTCTCTCTCTCTCCCTCCCTCTCCCCCTCTCTCTCTCTCCCTCCCTCTCCCCCTCTCTCTCTCTCCCTCTACCTATCTCTCTCTCTCTCTCTCTACCAGTCTCTCTCTCTCTCCCTCTACCAGTCTCTCTCTCTCTCTCTCTCCCTCTACCTGTCTCTCTCTCTCTCTCTCTCTCTCTCTCTCTCTCTCCCTCTCCCTCTCTCTCTCTCTCTCTCTCTCTCTCTCTCTCTCTCTCCCTCTCTCTCTCTCTCTCTCTCTCTCTCTCTCCCTCTCTCTCTCTCTCTCTCCCACTACCCCTCTCTCTCCCTCTCTCTCCCTCTACCTCTCTCTCCCTCCCTCTACCTCTCTCTCTCTCTCTCTCTCCCTCCCTCTCCCTCTCTCTCTCCCTCCCTCCCTCTACCTCTCTCTCTCTCCCTCCCTCTACCTTCTACCTGTCTCTCTCTTTCCCTCTACCTACCTCTCTCTCTATATATATACCAGTCTCTCTCTCTCTCCCTCTACCAGTCTCTCTCTCTCTCCCTCTACCTGTCTCTCTCTCTCTCTCTCTCTCTCTCTCTCTCTCTCTCTCTTTCTCTCTCTCTCTCTCTCTCTCTCTACCTCTCTCATTCCCACTACCGCCCTCTCTCTCTCCCACTACCCCTCTCTCTCCCTCCCTCTACCTCTCTCTCCCTCTCTCTCCCTCCCTCTCCCTACCTCTACCTCTCTCTCTTTCTTCCTCTGCCTCTCTCCCTTTCTTCCTCTGCCTCTCTCTCTTTCTCTTTCCCTCTACCTCTCTCTTTCTCCCTCTATCTCTCTCTTTCTCCCTTTTCCTCTCTCTTTCTCCCTCTACCTCTCTCTTTCTCCCCCTACCTCTCTCTTTCTCTTTCTCTTTCCCTTTAACTCGCTCTTTTTCCCTTTACCTCTCTCTTTCTCCATCTTCCTCTCTCTTTCTCCTTCTTTCTCTCTCTTTCTCCCTCTACCTCTCTCTTTCTCCTTCTACCTCTCTTTTTCTCCGTCTCCCTCTCTCTTTCTCCTTCTCCCTATTCCTATCCATCTTCCCCTCCCTTCCCCCCTACCTTTCCCTCTCTTTCTCCTCCACCCCCCACCTCTCCCTCTCTCTCTCCTCCGCCCCCTCACCTCTCCCTCCCTCTCCATCCTATGTACCCCCTCCTCCTTCTCCCTCTCTTTATCCTTTTCCACCCTCCCTCTCCATCCCCTACCTCCCTTCAGAAGTCCCCTCGCGCCGGCAAAGGTGTCTGAGCTTCCCCTGCCTCCCTGTCATGCTCGGCCACCCACTTCTTCCTCGAGGGAATTGCAGGACAGGGCGCGTGGGAAGAGAGGGGAAAGGAAAGCGAGGCGTTGGGTGGGAACGGGTGTATAGGGAGGGGGTGGGGTAGGGAGTGGGTAGGGGGTGGAGAGCAGGCAAGGGGAAGGTAGAAGAGGCGTAAGCAGAATAGGCAAGACACAAGGTCAAGTTGGCAAGGGCGGTGGTGGACGGGATTCGGTTCAGCTCGGTTCAGCTCGGTTCGGTTCGGTTGGGATTCTACAAGCTTCCTTCGACTTCGACTTTTAACCAATCATTACTTTTCTGCTTCATTTTCCCTCGATTTCATACTTTATATCCAATCCTTACTTTGCATTATCCTCACTTTGCACTATCTTCACTTTATCGTTATGATTAAACCCTTAGGCTTCCGATCCACTAATTTTCACCTTTACGTTCTTGTGAGTTTCATTCATCCCTCTGAGACTTTTAAGCTTCAGAACTTATAGAGATCGAGTTAAAAAGATATGAGAGGTAGATAAAAAATGAGTCGATGAAGGAATGGGAGTACGTGTATGGAAAATGAGCATTTAACACAATAAACATTATAAACTGAATACGCTTTATAAAAGAGGATTTTCAGAGACGACGATCAAAGGAAATCGACGATTATATAGAATATCTCAGATGGATAGAGACCGATTCTTTTATACACACAAACACACACAAACACACACACACACAAGCAAACTTTATTTCGTGGCCGCGATGGTCACCTAATAACCCGAAGGCTGACCTGCGACAGGCAAATCCTTGTCGACAATCAGCCATCCTTCAATTAACTCCCCATTTCCCCATATTGTGAGGACAGCTGAGACTGGCGAGAGAAGGGTCATGATGGCGAGGAGTCGTGAGGGTACAAGAAGGGTCGAGATGGTGAGGGAAGGGTTTGTGATGGTAAGGGAAGAGTTGTGATGGTGAGGAAGGAGTCGTGATAAAGAGGGAAGAGTCGAGATGGTGAGGGAGTGTGGGTATGTATGTATGTATATGTATATGTATATGTATATATATATATACGTTTATCATACACGTACACATATATATATGCAGACAGATGTGTGTGTGTGTGTGTGTGTGTGTGTGTGTGTGTGTGTGTGTGTGTGTGTGTGTGTGTGTGTGTGTGTGTGTGTGTGTGTGTGTGTGTGTGTGTGTGTGTGTGTGTGTGTGCGTGTGCGTGCGTGTGCGTGTGCGTGTGCGCGTGCGTGTGCGTGTGCGTGCGCGTGTGCGTGTGTGAATGAAATAGATAATTGCAACTTCTTAAAAGAGAAGATAAGCAAACTGCCACAGCAAGCCAATTCATTCGCTAGGAACAAAGTATTTCCTATATGGTAACTCTGACAACTCAAATTCCAATCTAAAGAGAATTATGGTTCCCATGACAACGGCAGAGACGCATGTGTGGGACTGCACCGCACTACCTGTGGACTCATTCATCTCACCTGAGGAGAATGACCGAGCTGTGTTGTGAATGGCCGAATTCTGTTCCTAAACAGCTGATTGGCAGCCCACTTTATAAATGAATGAATCAGCTGACCAAAAATATGCAACGTCATTCCCTGAACGACAAAATTATTTAATATTTTGCCTTAGTATTGTCATTCGGCCATCGATCTTTTAACTATATATATGTGTATATGTATGTATGTATGTATGTATGTATGTATGTATATATATGTATATATATATATATATATATATACATATGTATGTATATATATATATATATATATATATATATATATATATATATATATATATACATATATGCACACACACACACATATGTATGTGTGTGTGTGAGTGTGTGCATACATACATATAAATACATACATATACATGCATACATATAAATAAACACACATACACACGCAAACACGTACATTCAAAGTTCGAACTCACATACACATCAGCCGATGATCTCTAGCTCTATCAATCCATTTCGTATAGACTAATAAACATATCGGCATATAAAGACCAGTATCATCCCTGCGTCTCGCTTTATCCCACACGAGAGAAACAGGTTCGAGCGGATGAGCTTGCGGCCAACCTCGCAATAACCCCATAATTCAGTAAGCAAGAACCGACACCTGTCATCTAGCCGCAATCTCACAGTTACAAAGGCTAGATAAAGTCTCCAATACAGCTCTTGCCGTCTGCGGATCTCTATTTTGGGACTCTGGAAGAGCGCCATCCTTTAGATAACCATAAAAATCCTTCACATATTGAAAGTCTTCGTCACAGACCGGAAAGACAAAATGCCAAAATTACGAGAAGTGATATTACGATTGTGTGTTTCCTCTCACGCGAACGTTGGTTCTGCGCAGAGGATAATTTTGTTGTATTGTTTGCACTGAGGTCATCCCCTGGCACGAACTCCCTCTCATTATATTATGCAGCTTATGATTATCAAGTTAGGTGAAAGAAAGGACTTTGCTCTCCACGCTAACCAAAAAGCGAAACCGAAACTTTTTACAGTTATACCGTTTACATTCTGTCTGACGTCTTTGTGCTAAAGCTCCTCCACCTAACTACAGTTGAAATATAAATACCCTAAATAATATAACAATAACTCTAATAATAACAAAAGCCACAAGAATAATACTAGACACACACAAAAAAACGCATACGATGTCGACGTTTACAAGAGGCCTACAAAGATTTCCCCTCCAGACTCCGAACGCAGAAATGCAATCGAGCCCAAAACAGCACTTCGAAGTTTGAAAGGAAGTTCTCAAGGACGCGAAGTATAGGGAATCGCTCTCTCAGCTGACTGGCTGGCGAGGCTCGAATCTTGTTTATGTCCGGCCTCTTCTGGGTGAGGCTCTTTGATTAAAGTTGTTTATCAAATAATGCGTGCGAGGGAGGGGGAGGACGGGGGGAGGGAAGAGAGGGAGGAAGGAGGTAAAGAAGGAAGGAAATATATATGTATATATATGAATATATATATATATATATATATATATATATATATATATATATATATATATAAAAGAAGGGAGCAGGTGTCGTAGAAAAAGAAAGAGACAAGAATAGAAGAGACGAGAAAGAAAGAAAGAGAAAGAGAAAGAGAAAGAGAAAGAGAAAGAAAGAGAGAGAGAGAGAGAGAGAGAGAGAGAGAGAGAGAGAGAGAGAGAGAGAGAGAGAGAGAGAGAGAGAGAGAGAGAGAGAGAGAGAGAGAGAGAGAGAGAGAGAGAGAGAGAGAGAGAGAGTAATTTATCTCCGATAAATCTGTGCGGGGACGGACAGTAATTCTGCTGACAGCTGACACGCAGGTCACTTTTGCCTTTTCACTCTTTATTTTCCCAGATACCCTTCCGTTTGACTGTATTTTTTTTTTCTTTCTTTCTTTTTTTATTTTTTTTTAACGGGACAAGTGGATCCACAACAAAACCTTTAAGAGAAGTCAACCCCGCATGAGCGTTTCTATCTTTAGACGTCATTAAAAAGGAAAAAAAAAATCTTCATAAAAAGGAGGGAAAACGCAAACAACCAAGAAGAGAGAGAGAAAAAAAAATCAATAAACGTCGCATTCATCGAAACCCAAAGACAAACAAAGCTCAAACAAAAGCTTTCCAGAAAATCCATCGGGAGAGGCTCGGTTAACATTTCTACGCCATGTCACCCGCCGCGGCTCGATCTCGGCCTGCTGAACCCAACGACCCCTGAGTTCATTACTGTCTCTCTCTGCCCTGACCTGCTGTCTTCCTTCGCCTCTATCCTCTGCTGGCACCCTGTTTTGGCCTGCTCCTCTGCTGGGTCTGCTCTTCCTACTAGGCTCTGTGGCCGTGTTATGGGTCGTGTTAGTTGTGATAACGGGTACCGTGTGTTACTAATATGCGATTGTATTGTTGCAAGGTTAATGCAAAGTGCGTGCGTTCCAGGTTGAAATAATAACACATATTGGAGCAGGTCTGGCAATAACTGGAGGTGGAGCTCAAAAAGAATCCATTTAAATGACTGAATGAAGTCCAAAGTGCTTTATTTATTTTTACCATAATAATTCATAATCTGACAAAGAATATACGAGTATATATCTCATTGATATATGCTCCTTTAAAAGAAAAAGAAAAATAAATGCTTCAGAATCTCGTGTTGCTAGTTGCACAGGCCGCGTTTCTCTCGTCGGCCTGACAACCGTGGCTCAGTGTCCCGAGAATCCCCTTGGTCCCTCGGCAATAGCAGTGCCACTGTCACTTTGCCCCTTTAGCTTGGTACCCTTAGCTTCGAAAGTCTGTTACTTAGGCATGTTCCGTCCCCTCACGCTGGCATCGTCTGTCTGTAAGCTTTTCGTGTCCCAGTCTTGGCACTTTGCATTCGTTGAAATGTATGTGTCGTCACTTCCAACAGAAGCATGGTCTTGGCATTTTCGGCATTGGTATGATAACGGCATTTCTGTCACTAGCATGACAGTAGTGCTTTCGTTAGCGTTCTAATCAAATGTTATAGAAGTGAAGCCTTACAGTGTGGCACAGAAGGAATGTGTTACTTTGTGTCACTTGATACGTGCCGTAACACTTAAATGGACGCTCCACAAACTCCATTCATCATTATTCTTCACAAGATGCCTTTCGTACAACCTTGTTATTGTCAATTAAGACGAAACTACAGCGGACCCGATGGCACTGGTTCTAATTGATAAAGGAAAGTTAGTCCTGGAGTGAGTTGCCATTAGATGAAAGTTGATACGATAGCCTCGTGTCAAGCAGATGCAGCGCCCGACCCGGAATCTTCACCACTTTCAAAAAATACTTATACAAGGAAAGAAAACTCCAAAGACTCTGAAACAACTTCATTCATTTTGGGTAATATATACGGCGAGGCAAACTCTTGGGGGCTACAATTTACCTTAATATAGGCAATATGCTGCAGTGAAATTGAAATAAAAATCTGCAACAAATTTGACTCCCAAAAATTAATTGGAAAATGTTGCCTACAAATAAAGAAATAAAGAGAGAGAGAAAGAGAGAGAGAGAGAGAGAGAGAGAGAGAGAGAGAGAGAGAGAGAGAGAGAAATACATAGAGAGAGAGAGAGATAATGAGAGTGAGAGAGTGAGTGACTGCGAGAGAGAGAGAGAGAAAGAGAGAGAGAAAGAGAGAAAGAGAGAGAGAGAGAGAGAGAGAGATGGGGGGGGAGATCCATATTTGCTGAGATTTCTTCAATTCAGATCAAACACACCAGAAATGAGTCAACAAATTCTCCAAAAATCTAAACGACGGAGGGGAAGAGGCGCATTAAAAAATATTCTGCCCAATCAAACTCTAATCAACAATCTCAAAAAACAAGAAATTTCAGGAATGTCCTTAGCATCAACCATCGTTAACCGACTTCAAACAATCACAAACAACCGCGAGCAACCTCAAAACGACAACCAACCCACCTCAAGCCCACCGCAACCAACTCTCTCACCCTCACCCACCCAGGCCAGAGGACGAGGGTTGAACGCGCGCCCGCAACTCCCGTGTTTCAGAAGCGGGCGGTGCCTTGAACTGAGCAGCTCCGGCTGGCTAGTCGTGCTGTAATATTCCCGGAATTCGGTGATGAAATCTGAATTCAAGGACCTCAGAAAGTGGCGGCGGCTGGGGGAGGGGGAGGGGGAGGGGAAAGGGGAGGGGAGGGAGGGAAGGGATAGAGTGGGGGGACTGGAGGAAGTTAGGGAGGGAGGGTGGGGAGAGAGGGGTGTGGTAGGAGGAGGAAGGGTAGGGAAGAGAGAGAGAGGGCAGGAAAGGGAGAGACGGGAGGAAAGGGAGAGAGGGGGAGAAGTAGAGGGAGAGAGGGAAGAGAGGGGGGCGTGGTGGGAAGGGGGAGAGGAAGAAGCCTAAAGTGAAGTACCCTCGACGGACTCCGGGGCGAGGAAATCCAGCGTATTGCTCGGTCGCCGCTGCGTTTAGGGGCCGCGTTCTCGAGGAGTTCGTGCACGCTTTATTCAGCATTTATTTCTTTACTTATTTACTTATTCATTTATTCCTTCACGATAAATATTTCTTGTTTTTCCCTATTTTCCATTGAAATCGTCGTCATGCAGGCAACTTCCACCCTCATTTCCTCCCCCCCTCCTCCCCTCCCTCCATCGCCCCTGCCTCAATGACCGCTCTCCTCCATTTTTGGTTATTTATTTCCTTTCTCCGTCATCTTGTCTTCGTGATCGTCTGACAGGAAAGAAAGAAGTGAAAAAGAGATGAATAAAAAAGAGAAAGTAAGATGAGAGAAAGAAGGAAACAAGAAGGAAAGAAAAATAAAGAAGAGAGAGAAAACATAATAGAGAGAAAGAAAGAAAAGAGAAAGACAGAAAAAAATAAATGAAAAAAGGAAGAAAAAAAGAAAAAAGTGTGAATGATAGAAAAGAAAGAAAAAGAAGAAAACAAGAGACAACGAAAAAGAGAGAGAAAGAAAAAAAAGGAAAGAAAAAGAATGGAATCAAAATAAGACAAATAAAAACGAGCCGTGAGTTATACGACGTTGGCAACAGTGACGTTTCTCAAGTGCACGCCGGGGGGAGGGGGGCATGGGGGGAGGTGGAGTGGAGAGGTAGAAGTAACTTGAAGGTGTGGCGGCTTGGAGGTCAGAGGAAGAAAAGGACGGGGTTAAGGATGGAGGAGAAAAGGGAGGTGGGAAACGACGAGGGGAGAGGGTGAAAATAAGAAAAATGGATAA
>NW_028234420.1:11241468-11243968 GCF_977035675.1 Penaeus japonicus
CTCTTTCTGCCACCTGGGTCTGACATCTCGGACACACTGCCAGATACGTGTTTTTATTGACTGTTACACACACATACATACACACACACACAGACACACACAGACATGTTTATGTGTGTGTGTTTGACTGTATGTGTGGGTGGGTGGTTGTGCGCGTGTGCGTATGTTCTTTTCACTTTCTCTTTATCCTAACAGTTATTATGAACCTTGACTGCTCTGAAAAAAATATATGCAGATTGCAGATTCATTTGAATATTTACTCTGCGTTGTTTAACAGTTAACAAGGGTCTTTAGTAAAATCAACACAACCGGGATTATTTGCAGCTTAATTTTAATGTCATGCAACGCACAACACTTCTCTTTAGATCTCTGCATTTTCTAATCACTCCGGAAAGAAAGCGAAAAAATGAAGAAGAAAAAGAGATTAAGAAACACACAAAAAAGAGAAATAAAGAAGAAAGACGAAGATAAAACGAGATGAATATATATATAAAAGAGAAAGAAAGAGAGAAAGAGCAAACAGAAACGAAGATAATCCGCCAAAAAGCAAAACGAACACAAAGGGCCAGACGCGATTCTTTGTCCCCGTTCTAAGAACCTCCACAACCTTTCAACCGCCGCGCAAACAATAACCGTAAGCCTTCTCGCTGATATATAGAACGCAGAACAAAATGCACTAACAGATAACACCGTGGCTATCATCTCCCATAATATAGTAACCCCTCTCCCCCTCCCCCTCCCCCTATCCCCAGCACACACACACACTTTCTGGGTCTTCCCTCTTCGCTTGAGGCACTTGGCTGAGAACGCTGGCCCGATAGCAGTGACGGTAAAGGGATTGGAAAGGTGTTTTCGTGTCATAGGGAGGGACGGAGGGAGGGAGGAAGAGACGGAGAGAAGGAGGGAGGGAGGGATAGAGAGAGAGAGAGAGAGAGAGAGAGAGAGAGAGAGAGAGAGAGAGAGAGAGAGAGAGAGAGAGAGAGAGAGAGAGAGAGAGAGAGAGAGAGAGAGAGAGAGAGAAGAGAGAGAAAGAGATTGACTGAGCGGCAGAAGAGAGACAGATAGAGAGAGAGAGGCCATCGAGAGTGGCAGAAGGAGAGAGAGAGAGAGAGCAGAGAATTGCAAAGAGAGAGAGACGCAATCATTGAGCTGAGGCAGCTGAGAGAGAGGAATCAAATTGAAATCGCACTGCGGGATAGCAAAACCCTTATAGTCCAGAGAGGCAAGAGAGGCACATCGAGTGTGGCACTAAGGGTTATTCGATATAAGGCATCGAATTGCAAATTGCAAGACTGACGCCAATCATTTTGTAGCTGCAGGCACTGCTGGGCACCAGGAATCATATCACAATCGCTTCTGCGTGGATAGCAACACCCTTGTCGCACACTTCCTATCTCGAGGTATTAGACATATTAAAAAAAAAAAAAAAAAATATCTATGAAAAAATAAAATAAAATAAAAAAATAAAGATACTTATCAAAATGCAATGCAGACAATACCTCAAACATTAAATAAATTTGATCAGACAAATAAATCGTAAATAAAATATGACAGACGCTCGAGGTAAGAATTTGCAAAAAGACGAAAGGTAAAATGAAATGAGAAAATCAGGAGAGCGGAAAGAAACGAAAATGTCAAGAAGAGAGAATAAACGACAGTGGAAGAAGCGACGGTGATGAAGATGAGGAGAAAAAATAGAAGAGTAAAGAAGAAGAAGAAGAAGAAGGAGGTGAAAAGGGGAAAAGAAGGACAAGAGTAGGGAAGAGAAGAGGAGGAAGTAGGAAAAGAAGAAGGAGGAGGAGGAGAGCAGGAAGAGAAATAGGAGGAGAAGTAACAGGAAGAGATGAAGAAGGAGGAGGAGGAGGAGGAGTAGAAAGAGAATAAGATAATAAATAAGGAAAGGAGGACGTAAAATAAAAAAGAAACTAAAAAGCTAAAGATTAAAACGAAGAAAAAAAGAAAGAAGAAGAAAGAGAGGGAGAGGAGGTATAAATGAACGAGGAATAAGAACAGAAAACCAGTCGTTAAAGCAAATATGGGGAAATAGAGATTGAGCAAGATAGGAGAACAAGAGAGTAAGAGAGAGAGGCGAGAGAGTAAGAGAGAGAGGAGAGAGAGGTAGGCGGAGGAGAGGGGGGACAAGGCATACAGAGACAAAGTCTACCTGTACTTTAAAGCTGAGGATAAATCTGAGCCTCTGTATGAGATCGATGAACTGATATATAGATATCCTCTCTCTCTCTCTCTCTCTCTCTCTCTCTCTCTCTCTCTCTCTCTCTCTCTCTCTCTCTCTCTCTCTCTCTCTCTCTCTCTCTCTCTCTCTCTCTCTCTCTCTCACTCACTCACTCACTCACTCTCTGTGCATGTAAACAAGAATAGTCATACATACAAAGTTATATATAAAAACGTAAATTCGTGAGTATACACACACACAAACACACACACACATACACGCACAACACACACGCACACAAAGATCAAGCAAGCAAAAGAACACACC
>NW_028234420.1:11251468-11253968 GCF_977035675.1 Penaeus japonicus
AACTCAACGTCCTTGAAGGAGAAATTTCTGTTTGCGTCGGCACTGATCATCGTTTTCTCTCCCCTAAAAAAAAAGTGAAAATAAGAAACTGCGAAATTACTTCACCCAAATTAAGGACTCTGCCAGTGAGAACAGCGAGGAGAATTTCATACCAACTCTCTTATAACCGCGTTGTGATTATTCCAATCTCGCCACGACGGGTGTAAAGTAACCTATACTTAATACTTAATACGATAGGTGAAAAGTAACTCAAACTTAATACTTAATTCCCAGCACAGGAACAATCCCAAGTACGTAATGTACAACGAGAGGGGAAGAACGCAGAAAAAAAATCGTCTGCCCATGTACTTAACGAGGGCCTGCGGCGTCGGGCGTGTGGATATTAGCAGAAGTGTCGGGGAGTGGAGAGGGGGTTGTGTAGGAGAGGGGGGAGGAGGAGGGAGGGGGGGGGCGAGAGCTGCAGTACTGGAACTCAAGGTAGTTAGGACGCGTAGTTCGAGAAGCTGCTTGCAAGGTTATTTGGAAATTTAATCAACGGGAAGCACACTGATCAAAGATATTCGTTAGATTAATTTGGCGAGATTTATTTATCCCTTTTGATCTTTTTTTAATGCCGTGAGCCGGAGCGACGAGGCCGATTCTTTAACTTCCGCGTGTGAAAAGGGGCGTGGCCGAGGAGGGGGGGGGGCGGGGAGGACTGATACCAAGCCATCCGAATTTCATTAAAGAGATGAAAGTGCACCGAGAATCTTTGCTGTTCGAATATCCCCTTGTACTTATTATCATTACTATATTATCTTATTCATGGGATGCAATAGTAACTTATGTTGGTATGTTACTTTGAAATATCTATGTGTTTCCGACACTACTATCATACTCATCGTTAATTAAAGACTCGAAACAAATACACTGTCCTTTAAGTCATTCCATGCTATTTTATTTGTTTCTCCCAAGTGCTCGACCGCAGCACAGTGTATCATTGTTCATGCACAGCCTGGGCACGTGGGCACGCAGGCAAACACTGAACATGTTTTGTTTTTTTTCTTTCAAGATTGTGAATGTTAACAAGATTTCCGCCAGTTTCAGGGCACGTGTACTACGCTACCACATACTGCTATAGAAGAAATGCACCGATTCACACTTTCAGCTACTGTACATTCAAAATCCGGTCTTTATTTATTTATTTATTTATTTATTATTTTGGAGGGGGGTTGTGTCCTGGGTAGACCAACCTCCCAGGTCACGTGTCATGAGCGGCAATAGTCCGGAAGAAGGAGGTGGTTCCTTGGCGGTGGTTGCTCAAGCGGCATGCAGTGCCTCGCTCTACCGTGTTGCAGCGTGTCATGCACTCTGCCGTTACCTTGTCACTGTCGCTGAACACGGCACCCTGGGGCTTGCCACAGGGCACAACCTTGACGCTCCGTTCCTTCATACCTCCTTCACCGCTTTCTCGCTCGCTCGTTGTGCCACCGTGACACTGTGGCCGCGGCACCATCGCCTCGGATTTCCGGGGCCACGACTGGTACCTCACCACCTCGGTCAACACTCTCTGCTCGGACTGTCTTATCACCCTGTCCAAGTTCCTCAGCTCCCTGTCAAGTCTCCTCAGGTTCCTGCTAGGGTCTCTCAGGATCTTGGCAGGATCGCTGAAATCCTTGACATGGTCCCGAGATCCCTTGCCATGGTCCCTCGAGCGCGTGCCGTGCTCGCGGGGACTCTTGGAACGGTCTTTGACGCTCCTGTCATACTCCTTTGTGGCCGAGCTACGCTCTTTGGGGCTCTTGCTAGGATCCCTGGGGGGCTTACTGTGGCTTCTAGAGCCACTGCCATGAACTCTAGGGCTCCGGCTGTGGTCGCTAAGGGCACCGGCTTGGTCTCTAGAGATCTTGCCATAGTCACCGAGCGTCTTGGCATGATCCCTAGAGCTCCTGCTGTGATCCTTAGAGGCTTTCCCATGACCGCTAAGAGTCTTGCTGGAACCTCTGCCATGATCGCTAAGAGCCTTGCTGGAAGCTTTGCCGTACTCATTCAGAGTTCTGCTAGAACCCTTCTCATGATCGCTCGGCATCCGGCTAGAACTCTTGCCATGGTCACTGAGGGCCCTGCTAGAACCCTTGCCATAATCACCTAGTGTCTTGGAGTGGTTTTTAGAGCCCTTGCCATAGTCACTCAGAGCCTTGGGATAGTCCCTAGAGCCCTTGCTGTGATCCCTGGGACTCTTGCCGTAGTCACCATGGACTTTCGCATGGACTCTAGGGGCCGTGCCATAGCTGCCATGGTCCCAAAGGTCCCTGTTTGGATCCTTCCAAATCTTGCTGTAATTTAGCTCTTCGCTAGGATCCCTGAGGTACTTGCCCTGGTCTCTGAGGCTCCTGTCAAGGTCGGTAAGGTCCCAGGGAGGCACCTGGCCTAGCCTCATCAAGGTGGGCACCATACAAGTACACACTTCTTTCTCTTTGACCTCCACCTCATCCGACTTTGTATTCAGAATAAACTGTTT
>NW_028234420.1:11261468-11271468 GCF_977035675.1 Penaeus japonicus
CTCCCTTCCCCTTATCCCCTGCTGGAAAGAGGTGGCGAATGAAAGACAACCTTCCTAGTCTCACCCCACTTTCCCAAGCCCCCCCTCCCCTTCTCCCCAGCTAAATAGAGGTGGTGAATGAGAGACGACCTTCCAAGTCTACACCCCCGCTTCCTATATCTCCCTCCCCTTTCTCCCCTGCCAGACACGGGGGTGGAAATGTGTGGGTTTGGGGCGGCGGGAGAGAGGTACAACCCTGATGATGCAGCGCTATACTCTCTCTCGCCCGCCGTCCGCCCACCCACCCACAGTGCCGTGCATACCTACTCTTTTCACCCTGGTCGGTTCGCTGGTTCCTCCTTCGTGCGGAAGGGTGCGGCATGAGGGCCCTTTGAGAGGTCCCCTGAGCAGATGACATGTCACCTGATTGAGTAGAGGAAATGGGCAATCTGTATATCAGAAGTGAACATCAAAACATGGCAATGAAAAGAGTGGGTGGGAGTGCGGTCCCTCGGGGGAGGGGGCAGGGGAGGAGAAGGGGGAAGTGCTACCACGAGCCACTCACCTTAAAGCAGCCAGGCTCATTGGTGCGTCAGCCTGCTGAAGGTCGCTGCTGCTGCTGTGTCTCTCTCTTTCTGTTTCTGCTGTTCATAGCCTTCTCTGTGGCCATGCTACCTACACTTCCTTCTCTATTTTCCATTACCAGTTGCTTATGTTAGCTACCTATCTTTAATACTGCGTAGGAAGGATGCTGCTGTTATTGATATTTCAGTTACAGCCTCGGGCCTTCTGGGTGCTGTCAATACTAGGATGAACGCAGGTGTTACTACGGATGTCACTACCCAAGCACAAGAGGGGTATGGCCAGACGAGCGCTGGATTGCCCAACCGCATGCGGAAGGATTTAGTGATTATTCTTGGGGAAGTTGTATGGTTGTCTTATCAACTGGCATTTACTAAGAGATCTAAAGTAAATGCTACTGCAGCCACCAGATAGCTGCCTCTCCCACACAGTCAAAGGGTTGTGCAAAAATCATAGAACTGGCAACTATGTCAGATCTTTAGCACGGACTTTGTGATCATCCTAGCAGCACGGAGCCCCCAGCAGAAACCGCAAGAACATTTAATTCAGGAAGGATAAGCATACCCCCAGGCATATGGAACACGCGAATCCTTAAACACTGAAGCTACTTTACCATAACAGGGCACATTTCCTTACTGTCTATATAATACAAGATGTATATGAAACAAGCCAAAACGTCTCAATTCGCGAGATTCAAACACGTCATATGGTAGTTAGTAACGCAATGCTTGCAGCTACGTGACCAATATCGCGATAAGCACACGGAAGCTGGCTATACTGTCTTTCCCATTCTCTTTCTCTCACACACACGCACGACTTAAGCGTCTGTCATGAAAACAGCCATGAATACTAGCATTACATCATAACGATGGAGCAAGACATAACTTAAATTCCAAATGGATGAAGACTAGGCCAAAATCTACGGGGTCGTCACTCCGGAATTCGAGATTACGTCAACTAGTGTCGCAGCTTATGAAGACCTTAGCACAGCATATGGTTTCCGTGCAAGGGGATGTCTCAGGACGTGCGGAGTGCATTAACGCAGTTACTAGTAGCGCCTCATTAGTGCAAGGCTTAATTGGAAGAGCTTCCTCTCTATGTAAATTGCATGATTAATTAATGGCTACGACTGTCAGGTTGCCGCGTCACCCGCTGTGGGAAGCGACTCCGGCGGAGAAGAATGGGAGTGTGTGCGTGTGGTGGCGCGGTGCACACATGTTTGGCCATACGAAGATGAAGACACACACACAGACACATGCACACAATGCACGCGCAGAAATGCGTACGTGCGTGCGTACGTGTGTATGTGTGTGTGTGTATGTGTGTGTGTGTGTGTGTGTGTGTGTGTGTGTGTGTGTGTGTGTGTGTGTGTGTGTGTGTGTGTGTGTGTGTGTGTGTGTGTGTGTGTGTGTGTGTGTGTGTGCGTGTGCGTGTATGTGTGTGTGTATATGTATATGTATATGTATATGTATATGTATATGTATATGTATATGTATATGTATATGTATATGTATATGTATATATATATATGTATATATATATATATATATACATATATGCATATATACATACATACATACATACATATATGCATACATACATACACACACACACACATATCAGCAGTGCCATCAATACCATTATCACGACCACGATCGACATCAACATCAACATTATAATAACTGCCATCATTCAAGTGAAGAGAACGCTTCGGAAACGAAATCAAAATCAATAAGAAAATGGCAGATGCAACTCAGATCAGCACTCAACAGCAACGTCTTCCATCAATGATAATAATAACTGTTTTCTTTTCCTCTGGGCTGGTACCTGGGGGTGGGGAGTGGGGGAGTAGGGGGTGGGGGATGCATGTCAACCCAACTGGAAGTAAGACGATCACAGAGAGGAAAATACCCGAGGAAAACAATGAAAAATATGCAATGCTAGAGGGAAGAAAAAAAGGAGCGAAGAAAGATAAAGGGGAACGCATTATTATAGCAGTTGAGAAATGCGCGCGCGTGCGTGCGTGTGTGTGTGTGTGTGTGTGTGTATGTGTGTGTATGTGTGTGTGCGTGTGCATGTGCGCGTGTGTGTGCGTGTGCGTTTGCGTGTGTATGTGCGTGTGCGTGTGAGTGTGCACGCGCCGGTTGCGTGTGAGTGTGTGTTCTTTTGTGAGTGCACATAATCATAGCCATGGAAGCTAATAAGGCCCATATTCTCGTCCGAAAATGATCAAATCCAAGAAATAATTAGCGCTACCCGAGAAAGCCAACAAATGATCAAAAGGCATCACAAAACAAACAAACCCAAGAATACACGGAATTATTACAGCTACGGAGAAGGCGGCCCACCCCGCTGCAATAATAACTGAACCAAAATGACTGCTACTTCCAGAATCGCTTTACGAACGGTCAACACATTGTTCTTCGGTCTGCACCCTCGACAATGGCGGGTTCGGTTGATTCAAGAAATCTTTGTTGGATAATAAAGGAGTAGCGGGCCCTGAATGGTGAATATAACGCGAGTTGAAAGGAAGAGAAAGTGTAATTATGCATTTGCGGGAGAGACTAAGAGGAAGATGAACGTGGAAGTGGGAAAAATGATAAAAGCCTCCTTATGTTAGAAAGCTCTTGCACACATGGATATGCATGCACTCACAGACACAGACACAGTGACAGTCACAGACAGACAGACAGACAGTCACACACACACACACACACACACACAAAGAAGCACACAAGGAACGCGCATGCGTTGTAACAGAGAGACAGAGTGAGAGAGAGAGAGAGAGAGAGAGAGAGAGAGAGAGAGAGAGAGTGAGAGAGAGAGAGAGAGAGAGAGAGAGAGAGAGAGAGAGAGAGAGAGAGAGAGAGAGAGAGAGAGAGAGAGAGAGTGAGAGAGAGAGAGAGAGAGAGAGAGAGAGAGAGAGAGAGAGAGAGAGAGAGAGAGAGAGAGAGAGAGAGAGAGACTATGATCTTGCTTCTTTCCCGGTCACTGGTGTAGCCTCTTTCCCGGTCACTGGTGTAGCCTCTTTCCCGGTCACTGGTGTAGCCTCTTTCCCGGTCACTGGTGTAGCCTCTTTCCCGGTCACTGGTGTAGCCTCTTTCCCGGTCACTGGTGTAGCCTCTTTCCCGGTCACTGGTGTAGCCTCTTTCCCGGTCACTGGTGTAGCCTCTTTCCCGGTCACTGGTGTAGCCTCTTTCCCGGTCACTGGTGTAGCCTCTTTCCCGGTCACTGGTGTAGCCTCTTTCCCGGTCACTGGTGTAGCCTCTTTCCCGGTCACTGGTGTAGCCTCTTTCCCGGTCACTGGTGTAGCCTCTTTCCCGGTCACTGGTGTAGCCTCTTTCCCGGTCACTGGTGTAGCCTCTTTCCCGGTCACTGGTGTAGCCTCTTTCCCGGTCACTGGTGTAGCCTCTTTCCCGGTCGCTGGTATAGCCTCTTTCTCGGTCACTTGTGTAGCCTCTTTCCCGGTCACTGGTGTAGCCTCTTTCCCGGTCACTGGTGTAGCCTCTTTCCCGGTCGCTTGTGTAGCCTCTTTCCCGGTCACTGGTGTAGCCTCTTTCCCGGTCACTGGTGTAGCCTCTTTCTCGGTCACTTGTGTAGCCTCTTTCCCGGTCACTGGTGTAGCCTCTTTCCCGGTCACTGGTGTAGCCTCTTTCCCGGTCGCTTGTGTAGCCTCTTTCCCGGTCACTGGTGTAGCCTCTTTCCCGGTCACTGGTGTAGCCTCTTTCCCGGTCACTGGTGTAGCCTCTTTCCCGGTCGCTTGTGTAGCCTCTTTCCCGGTCACTGGTGTAGCCTCTTTCCCGGTCACTGGTGTAGCCTCTTTCCCGGTCACTGGTGTAGCCTCTTTCCCGGTCACTGGTGTAGCCTCTTTCCCGGTCACTGGTGTAGCCTCTTTCCCGGTCACTGGTGTAGCCTCTTTCCCGGTCACTGGTGTAGCCTCTTTCCCGGTCACTGGTGTAGCCTCTTTCCCGGTCACTGGTGTAGCCTCTTTCCCGGTCACTGGTGTAGCCTCTTTCCCGGTCACTGGTGTAGCCTCTTTCCCGGTCACTGGTGTAGCCTCTTTCCCGGTCACTGGTGTAGCCTCTTTCCCGGTCACTGGTGTAGCCTCTTTCCCGGTCACTGGTGTAGCCTCTTTCCCGGTCACTGGTGTAGCCTCTTTCCCGGTCACTGGTGTAGCCTCTTTCCCGGTCACTGGTGTAGCCTCTTTCCCGGTCACTGGTGTAGCCTCTTTCCCGGTCACTGGTGTAGCCTCTTTCCCGGTCACTGGTGTAGCCTCTTTCCCGGTCACTGGTGTAGCCTCTTTCCCGGTCACTGGTGTAGCCTCTTTCCCGGTCACTGGTGTAGCCTCTTTCCCGGTCACTGGTGTAGCCTCTTTCCCGGTCACTGGTGTAGCCTCTTTCCCGGTCACTGGTGTAGCCTCTTTCCCGGTCACTGGTGTAGCCTCTTTCCCGGTCACTGGTGTAGCCTCTTTCCCGGTCACTGGTGTAGCCTCTTTCCCGGTCACTGGTGTAGCCTCTTTCCCGGTCACTGGTGTAGCCTCTTTCCCGGTCACTGGTGTAGCCTCTTTCCCGGTCACTGGTGTAGCCTCTTTCCCGGTCACTGGTGTAGCCTCTTTCCCGGTCACTGGTGTAGCCTCTTTCCCGGTCACTGGTGTAGCCTCTTTCCCGGTCACTGGTGTAGCCTCTTTCTCGGTCACTCGTGTAGCCTCTTTCCCGGTCACTCATGTAGCCTCGTGCCCGGCCACTGCTGTAGCCTCTTTCCCGGTCACTGGTGTAGCCTCTTTCCCGGTCACTGGTGTAGCCTCTTTCCCGGTCACTGGTGTAGCCTCTTTCCCGGTCACTGGTGTAGCCTCTTTCCCGGTCACTGGTGTAGCCTCTTTCCCGGTCACTGGTGTAGCCTCTTTCCCGGTCACTGGTGTAGCCTCTTTCCCGGTCACTGGTGTAGCCTCTTTCCCGGTCACTGGTGTAGCCTCTTTCCCGGTCACTGGTGTAGCCTCTTTCCCGGTCACTGGTGTAGCCTCTTTCCCGGTCACTGGTGTAGCCTCTTTCCCGGTCACTGGTGTAGCCTCTTTCCCGGTCACTGGTGTAGCCTCTTTCCCGGTCACTGGTGTAGCCTCTTTCCCGGTCACTGGTGTAGCCTCTTTCCCGGTCACTGGTGTAGCCTCTTTCCCGGTCACTGGTGTAGCCTCTTTCCCGGTCACTGGTGTAGCCTCTTTCCCGGTCACTGGTGTAGCCTCTTTCCCGGTCACTGGTGTAGCCTCTTTCCCGGTCACTGGTGTAGCCTCTTTCCCGGTCACTGGTGTAGCCTCTTTCCCGGTCACTGGTGTAGCCTCTTTCTCGGTCACTTGTGTAGCCTCTTTCCCGGTCACTGGTGTAGCCTCTTTCCCGGTCACTGGTGTAGCCTCTTTCCCGGTCACTGGTGTAGCCTCTTTCCCGGTCACTGGTGTAGCCTCTTTCTCGGTCACTTGTGTAGCCTCTTTCCCGGTCACTGGTGTAGCCTCTTTCCCGGTCACTGGTGTAGCCTCTTTCCCGGTCACTGGTGTAGCCTCTTTCCCGGTCACTGGTGTAGCCTCTTTCCCGGTCACTGGTGTAGCCTCTTTCCCGGTCACTGGTGTAGCCTCTTTCCCGGTCACTGGTATAACCTCTTTCTCGGTCACTTGTGTAGCCTCTTTCCCGGTCACTTGTGTAGCCTCTTTCCCGGTCACTGGTGTAGCCTCTTTCCCGGTCACTGGTGTAGCCTCTTTCCCGGTCGCTGGAGTAGCCCCTTTCTCGGTCGCTTCCGTAGCCGCCACGGTCACTAGCGTAGCCTCTTTCACGGTCGCTTGCATAGCCCCGTGAATCTCGGTCACTCATGTAGCCTCTCTCGCGGTCACTCATGTAACCACGCTCACGATCGCTCATGTAGCCTCTCTCTCGGTCGCTCATGTAACCTCGCTCGCGGTCGCTGGTATAACCTCTTTCTCGGTCACTTGTGTAGCCTCTTTCCCGGTCACTGGTGTAGCCTCTTTCCCGGTCACTGGTGTAGCCTCTTTCCCGGTCGCTTGTGTAGCCTCTCTCGCGATCACTCATGTAACCTCGCTCACGATCGCTCATGTAACCTCTCTCTCGGTCACTCATGTAACCCCGTTCTCGGTCACTCATGTAGCCTCTCTCACGGTCACTCATGTAACCACGTGAGTCCCTGTCGCTGGTGTAGCCTCGCTCTCGGTCACTCATGTAACCAGACCGGATGCTATCTTGTCTGTCATAGAACCTGTTGATGAATAAAAAATAAACGTGTATATTTAGTTACTAGCTCGTATAATGACATAAGTGAAAATGTAAGGTAAATAAAGTAAGGACATTATATTTTGATGTCAGTTCCTCCATATATGAAATAATCATATCACCAGTTACCTAGATCTTTCAAAGGAAATGAGATAATAAATACTTCTACAGCCAAGATTTGTAATCATGGATAAAAGTTCATGAAACTCATTTCATTTGAAATTATATGATCAGTCTGGGCAAGCCTGAATACACCAGTGCTTTTATGTGTAGTCATTGCATTAAAGTAATCATATAGCACTTTTGTGTAAATATACAACTAAACCATTTGTAGATTTCTATATGACTGTGCAACGAATCTGTGGGAAATATTAATTATCTTGTTTATTTTCCTTTACGTTCTTATTCGAGACAAACTGTAATCATATCAACAAATGAATAAATGTAATTTTCTGGGTCCATATATATAAAAATACATCAGAATAGATATCAAGTCCCTGTTCCACTAGTCCCCACCTGAGTTATTAATATTTGCTTATGGCTTAGCAGTCAAAGTATCAGGACTTATTTCAGGTGATATTTTATTTGATGGATTTTGCAATCATCAACATATTTATTCCTTTACAGTAAAAGTATTAAGTGTATCCATACAAGGTAAAAATATACTAGTGCTTTAGCTAAACATTCTTATCACTGCACTCTAGTTTGTGAGTCTTGTGGAAATACATCAGTGTAAAAGTGCCATTTATAGCAAAGACAAAGCTTTCTTATTATTCAGCAAATCATTCAGTAAAAATTCGGACTGACTGATATATCATGCTTTTTAGAAAAAGAAAATCCATTAAATAAGGCAGAAATGAAAATATACAGCTTTCAGTCCAAGTTGTTCTTATTCACTCCTCATGTTTTTATTCACTTTAGAAAAACATGAAATCATAGCAAAATCCTGCACAAACACTCTACACTAACATCAATAAATCTTTGTCTCCTCATGTGTCAGTGTTAGGGGTATTTATCAAGTAATATTGGGGAAGGATCTGCATAAATTTTACTGGTGCATTTACTTTTTTCTTGGATGTAAAAGTGAAAAAATATAGAATTTAATTCTGCACAATATGTAATTAAGGTGCATCATATAAAATTTTAAAGATACTAATAAAAAGACTAAAAATCTAATAATCACAAGTTTAGAAATAAGCATGCATTATTGTCAATTTCTATATCAATAATGGATAAATTCAAGTACATAGAAATTCCATACTTATGAGCTGCACTTACCTGCGTTCATGATCACTCATATAGCCACGGTCATACAAATCACGTCGACTCCCATAACTGTCATTACGGTCGCTAAAGTAGCCACTATGATCACGCTCATCCCGAAGTGTTGCTGTGGGTAAGGATCTTTCTGACCCTCGAGCACTGGTTGGCAGCATCCCATGTTTGTTGAGGCTCCCTGTGGCAGAGATGTTAGTCAGTGGGATGCCAGGCAGCAGGGAATGAAGCGATGCTGCAGCCCCCACACCTGCCACTCTGGGACCCTGGCTGCTGCCTGCCACTAAACAGGTATAAACCATTGTCCATGTCTAGGTACAAACAGTACTAGCGCAAGCGAGAAAAGCTGCAACATCGCCTAAGTTACACTCTGATGCAATGCAAGTTTAAACAATCATGCAAGGAATCTACAACAAAAATTATTAGTTGCCATGCAGATATAAAATATTTACTATCAGACAAAAAAAGAAAGAAAACTTGTATGAAAATCAGGTCCAATTATTCTTTTATATTGAAAAACAAAAATCATGAAAAAACTGCTAATTTACAAAATTCAGACCTACTACAAACCAGACTATTTCTCTTTGATTTCACTAAAAACAAATTTAATTATAGGTTTTATGTTACTCATATACACATCTAGTTTTGTTTAAGTAGTGATCATTAGCTGAACATGCTTGGGTTGTGGAGGGTGGTGGACAGAGACTACCACGGGGTCATCAGCCGCAACTGAACCACAGTCTTCATGATGTGTTCTTCACCCTGTAACCTACCTAGTATGTTTCCTAAATGTTCGTTTTGTACTATCCAGATTAATGCATATGGGGTAAAGCATCAAGGATAAAGGATGTGTTGCAAGGATTGCATAGGAAAGGATGTGACGAAAAGGTGTAGGTTTATAATTCTGATTTGTTTGTTAAAATGATAAAGATAAAAGGGTAGATATCCATTATTAGGGGCACTGTCTAATGTACTCGTAATTCTTGTTCTTGAAACTTACTGCCATTTGCTTCCATAAATGCAGGCACAATAAAATAAACTGATCTCATAAAAAATGCAGCAATTGTATATGCATACAAAACTTTTGGCAGTATATAAAAGTTTTACATGAATATCAAATGATTTAGTTTCTGTTACTATAAAAAAAAAACTTAGAAGGAAGTAACATTTTGTTTTCTGGGGAAATATGACCAAAACGTCATTCAAAATCTTCATTTAATACAATAATCTTCAAAATTTATTTTGCCAATATAAAAATGATCAAATTGCAGCATAAAAATGATAATACCTGTTCTATGTAAAATTCAGAGTTTGGTTAATAATAAATATGTGAACTGATCATATGAAAGATTTTGATACATGTATTCTGAGGAATTTTGCATATATTTCCTTTCATCAAAATCTTGTCAATCAAATCTTCATGAAATACAACATAAACTCAGTTTCCTTTCCATTTCTTTTTTTCTTTTTAAATCGTAGCACTTGATTTAAACTGAATACTTTTACAGACACTTGGAGTTTGACAGTCGAAAGAAAGGTTGGCATTGTCTCTTTTCTTTTTTATTTCTTTTGCTCCAGGTAGGTACACAATCAGAAGGACAATATACCATTCATCATTATGCTGATTGATCTTTGCATTAGCCTATGCAATGATAATGATTAAATTTATTAAGCTCTATAGTAAGTACATAATTTCAATAATGGTGATATAGTACACACAAAACAATTGTTAATTGCAATAAATATACTGTGATATGAAATTACTCTTATCACTGGTACATGGAAAGACTCTTGAGAGAAGTGCATTGTATAGAAAAGCAAAACACTCAAAACTGTAAGAGAGACATAAGAATGGAACTGACTGATGGTAGATTGTGAAAGAACTAACCAAAGAATAT
>NW_028234420.1:11303968-11311468 GCF_977035675.1 Penaeus japonicus
TCCAAATCGAATCACTGCATTTTTGTGCATGGTGGTACAATGTTATACGAAAAATATACGTCCTTATTTCGACATATTTCTCTGTTTGGTTAACTGTCATTGTGTATCATTACAAACTTATTTCCTAACTAATGGCAAAAGTTTTCTGAATACCAAAAGCTTCTCTTGCATCTTGATATTCAAATTTTATCAAAATATAGAACTCTAGGACAACATTGCAAGATACTTATCTCAGTTTCTTTTGTTATCGTTTTCTTACAATTTTCTTAAACTTTTGATTACTCATCATCTTACTGCGCACTTGGATATTTTAGTGCTCAGTCATTCCCAATAACTTTACCAAAAAAAAGAACAAAAGGAAAAGTCGCTGTCGTGGTGAAAACGGCGGCTTCCCTACCTCTGAACCTGGGGTCCTGAGCACGTAGTCTGGCGTACTGTTCGGCCGTCATACACGTGCACTGGGGTTCCCGCGAGCGACTGGGGGAGGCTGGCGTCGACACAGGCTTTCTTCGGCCTTTGTTCTTCCCTCCGCCCGCCCTCACCGGCTCGAGCTTGAGCGAATAGGACGAGGACGCCTTCCGCGAGAACTTGAAGGAGGGTGACTGTCCAGGGAGAGAGAGACGGAGATGAAGGTGTAGCATTCGTGGGGTGGTTGGCCGATCTCTGAGGGAAGGTTGGTGGGGGATGGCGAGCGGAATGGGAGACGCGAGGGAAAAGAGAAAGAGCGGGTGGAGGATGGAATTACAGAGAGGGAAAGGCAGAGAGAGGGTGAGAGAGAGAGAGGGAAAGGGAGAGGGAGAGAGAGAGGGAGAGGAAGAGGGAGAGGGAGAGGGAGAGGGAGAGAGAGAGATAAATAATGGCAGGAGGGAGACAGAGGATGGAATCAATGGACATATACAAGATTAAATCATAAAATCATTAAAATCATTTGAACACCATTTTATATTTCAGATATCATGCATCTGTCCAAAAATACATTAAATGAGTACCAAAGCCTATCTAACACCTTCCAATATTCAGTACAAGCATAAGGGTATCAGACACCTTCCTTCACTCAAAATACTGAATACATCATCAAAGATTGCAAATGTCTGCAGAGAGACATAATCGCGATGCGTCAACACTACGCATCTAATGTGCGACCGGAGTCTATTTCTGGAATCAACCGCGTAGCCTCTGTTGTGGACTGGACGGTCTTGTTGACTCACTCTCCTGGGACCGATCGAGCTCAGCGACTTGGTGGAACGGCGGGATTAGGTTGCGGGAGGCGTAAGGACGGAAGGGAAAGCGGGCGAGGGTACATACGATCATACGACGACCCGAGAGTTGTGAGAAGGGAATAGATCAGGGATTACCTATAGTCACATAGGATATGAATATATGCGAATGAGATGCTTCGTCGTAGAGAAAGGGAGGACATTGGAGTCGGAAAAATGGAAGCGAAGCTGGCTGAGAAAAGGTTATGAAGGGCCAATTATTTTCTTCCGATTGTCAGGCATCTTCGGAGAACCGACGCAGACTGAGCGTTACGGAAAACCCATGACACTAAGCCAGGGTGAAAGAAGGGTCGAGATAGAGGCGAATGCGGGGGGAAGGGGGAGGACAAAACCCAGAGGTCGCTCCAGATGGCAGTCTACGCGTCACAGGAAAATAAATAGCGAAAAAGGAGTAAATGGCGACTAACAAGGCGAGGGGGAAGGGCAGGAGAGGAAGAGAGAATGTGAGGGAGAGACCTTCCTGAATAATTCACGGAGAGAGGGAGAGTAAACAGTAACGTTAATGAAGACCTGCGTCAAGTCTCTGGTCCTTCCTTCCTTCCTCCCTCCCTCCCGCCCTCCCCCTCCTCCCTCCTTCCCCTCTCCTTCCCGCTCCCCTAATTACCTGGACCGCACACAGGCCTTAGTATCCTAGTCCCCGTGTCTATTCGAGCTCCTCTCACCTCTCGTAGTTCTTGTACCCACGTCCATTTCTCCTCCATTCTAACTAACGGCCTCCCCTTTCTCCCTCGTTTCCTTTTCTTGAAGTTTGTATTTATCTTTTTTTTGTGAATTGTGGCATGCTTCCTTTTTAAAAATCACAGTACCCACTACTTACTTTTTTTTAATATAACATTTTTTTGAAAATCTCTTTTAAAGTCTTGCATAACCTCAAGCTTGCATTGCATTAGACGTCTAAATTCTTCAATATCTTGTTACCTTCTTCTACTCCAGTTTACAGAGGAATAAAACCTTTAGACTGTAGTACATAAACCAGAGTACACTATGGTTCATACTCTTGTCCTCCTGACCTTATACACCTGTCTTGACCTATTCGAGTTTCCTGGAATGTTGTTATCACCTGACCTTTTGCGGTTCTCCTTGACATGCATTAGTATCTTCACCTTTCCTCACATCTCGACCTTTTCTTGGATCTCCCTAATCTCCTTGAACTAGAAATGTGACTCTCAATTTTGGTACAAACTTTAGCATACTACAATGAGACACAAAAATTGCTGCCTAGAAATGTGACCCTCAATTTTGGTACAAACTTTAGCATACTACAATGAGACACAAAAATTGCTCGCATGAAGATCATATATGTGATCAGTTGAGAGAGAAAGGGAGAGAGAGAGAGAGAGAGAGAGAGAGAGAGAGAGAGAGAGAGAGAGAGAGAGAGAGAGAGAGAGAGAGAGAGAGAGAGAGAGAGAGAGAGAGGGGGGGAGAGGGGGGAGAGAGGGAGAGGGAGAGGGAGAGGGAGGGGGAGGGAGAGGGGGAGAGAGAGAGAGAGAGAGGGAGAGAGAGAGGAGAAAGGAGAGAGAGAGAGAGAGAGGGAAGAGAGAGAGAGAGGGATGAGAGAGAGAGAGGGATGAGAGAGAGAGAGGGATGAGAGAGAGGGAGAGGGAGAGAGAAAGGAGAGAGAGAGAGGGAGAGAGAGAGAGAGAGAGGAGGAGGGAGAGAGAGGGGGAAAGAGAGAGAGAGAGAGAGAAGGAGAGAGAGAGAGAGAAAAGGAAGAGAGAGAGAGAGAGAGAGAGAGAGAGAGAGAGAAAGAGAGGAGAGAGAGAGAGAGAGAAGAGAGAGAGAGGAAGAGTGAAGAGATGGAGGAAAGAGAAGGAGAGAAGAGAGAGAGAGAAGAGAAAATGAGAGAGAGAGAGAGAGAGAGAGAGAGAGAGGAGAGAGTGAGGAGGAGAGAGAGAGAGAGAGAGAGAGAGAGAGAGAGAGAGAGAGAGAGAGAGAGAGAGAGAGAGAGAGAGAGAGAGAGAGAAAGAAAGTTGGGAGTATAATTTATTTTGTTAAAAGATTAGTAATCAACATGGCTAAAAATCAATTGCACCGCAAATAATATGCAATAATAGTTGAAGGAGCCCTCTCAGACAGGGCGCGTATTTTTGCGGGCATGTGAATCGAAGAGAACACGTGACAACAGACATAAACATGGTGATGAGACGTGTGGTTAGTGAGTGAAATAAAAAGAGCGTGTCGAGATGTTATTTACTCCTGGCGAGAGAGGGGGAATGAATGAAAAGTAGGTCGCAGAAGGTCATTCATCCAGCGTGGTCGAGGTCACTCACCGGCGGGAGGAAAGGAAGTGGATTTGGTGAAGATGGTCGCGAAGAAGGTCTTGAGCAAGGTCGTGACCTTGACCTTGACAGCCAAAATAAGGGATTCATTTTCAAGAATCCTGAATCTCAAATATAGTACAGCCAGTAGGAATAAAGATGTATATTTATTTTTCCTCTTTACACATCCTATATCTAGGAAAACATGAAGTTCCATACATGGGAAATTCACATCGTAAAGTGGTTATATATGCCTGAAAATGCAAAATATACTGTAACATAAAAGTCGACATTCGTGTTTTTTTCTAACCTTTTTTACATTTCCATTTTACGGTAGGTTTCCGAAAGGACATCAGATTTAACGCGAAACACCCGCCGTATCAACAAAGCTAACCGAGCGTGTCAAACCAGGTTGAGAAGTCCACGAACCAGCATTTCCTGGTCGTGCTTTTGTTCCAGGTCTATAATAAACCCAAAACTTCGTGAACCACCTTGATCGCGGCCGCCAAAATCCCCTGGAGGCGCCGTGGATGTCGATATACCTCAGGGATTCAAGGAGGGAACGGGTAGGAGGTAGGAGGCGGCAGGGAAAGGGATGGGGGGAGGGGAGGCACGGAGGGGAGGAGGGCCACGGGTTACCAGAAGAAGGAGTGGATGGGAGAGGGGTATAGAGGCAGGGGGCGGGAGGCAGGGGAGAGAAGAGGGGGAGGCAGGGGCGGTAGGTCACAGCAATCTGGAGATGAAAGGTTGGATCAAAGGCCGGCATGATGGCGTCACAGACCGACCGGAAAAAGGCGGGAATGTAATTACTCTTCTAAGGAGCGAGAGCAAAGGGGGATGTCGGAGGAGGACTTCAAAGGGGAGGTGTAAGATGAAGACCTGTGGTGGTGACGGTTGGCGGTGGCTAATATTGGAGGGTGATGGTGACTGATGTTGGAGGTGGAGCTTGAGGTGGATACGATGGTGCTGAGTTCCATCTATCCCCCTTACCCCACCCCACCCCTCCCTCCCCCCTCCTCCCCACCATCAAGCGTCAACATCATTTCTTAAGCTCCGCACCTTGAAAAAAACACCCTTCAGAAGCTTAACCCCTAAGCTCGACCGAAGTATTCAAAAATACCGAAGACTCCGAGGAAATACTTCAGATTCCCTGCAAGAGGGAGAGAGGAAAAAAACTCTCTCAAAATAATCCAAGAAGCTGCACTGCCTAATCAGGTTAATAAAGTTGTCGTGCGACACTCATGATTTTTTTTTCTAACTTGGAGTCGCTCATCATGCGAATTTCCCGAATTCCTCGGCCATCCATCATGTGCCATCAGTTTCTTAGGGCGAACTGAATCTAAATATATCTCAGCCATCGCCAGCTGGAAACTTAATCTAAATACATCAAAGGTGAAGATAATTAATGTGGGCAGAGACGGTAACAAGTTGAAACGAAAATAAAAAGGGATTGGATTTTTTTATTCCAGACTAATGTCAGGCAGGAATCATGAAATCGGATATTTCTATGATTGTCTTTACGTCCCATTATTTAAACAAACATCCTTGTCACTGGGAACAACTTGTCTTTACGCTTTCGTATCTTGTAACTATTCAAAACTTGTATACTAAATTTGAAAAAAAGACTCATTTCGGTGTGATAGGACTGATGAAAAAGCGATATCAGTAAGCTTCCTTCAGAAATCAATGCATGTTTTTTTTCTATTCATGTGTATTTTATCATTCTCATTCATGAATGTGCTGGGCTTTCATATATCACAAACTTATTTGCTTACACTGTATAGATCTTTTGAATCGTCTAATGACTACTTAATTAAGAAAACACCAACACAAACACTCACCATAAAAAAAACGAATATTCCTTCTACTACAGCTTCAAAACTCATAGAGATTTTCAACTTCCTCACGCCCACATATCATCTCGCTATTCACCGGCAATTTTCCGCCGCTTCATCTTTCGTCACAAGTTTGCAATATGCCGCACCCGACACCCGACTCAATACCAGCCAACGACACCCGACTCAATACCAGCCAATCAGCGTAACTCGAACCTCGTAATCGCTCGTACGTAAGACCATCACTCACCCGCTGGTAGCCGACGAAGACGAAGAGGAATAACAGAGAAAGAAGATAAGAAATAAGATCCACTCCTTTATCAAAACGCGGGGACGACCTGAGAGCACGACCACGTACAGGAGCGCAGGCAGCGACGCCTCGGAGGCCACCAGATGCAATGATCGCCAGAAGCTGCAACACCGGAAGGTCACACCAACGTAGCGGAGCCCTAAAACCCGGTTCCAGGGTGTGTGCAAATACCCACATGTTGACGCACCGGCCTACTCTTATCCCCCTCCCCCCTGCTCCTTACTACCCCTGCCACGACCCCCCACCCCCCAACACACATCCCCTTAAATGTCGCCACCTCCTCCTGAATAAAGAAGAAAGAAAGAGTTCGCTTTACGGGGAAATAGCCGCCGGATGTCATGTTGGTTATTGGTATTAATGGTGTAATTTGATGAGGGGGGGTCGGGGCGGACGGGTGTTTGGTGAGGGTTGGTTTGGGTTTGTGATTTTAAGGGTGTTTTGTGTTATGTGGTTATAATTGTGGGGGGGGGGGGGATTTTAGTTTAGTTATTTTTTATTTAGTATATTTTTTTTTAATTAGGTTTCTATTAGATTTTTTAAGGGTTTGTGTGTAAGTGTATTGGGGAGGGAATATTAGGACGAGCGGCGTGGGGAGAGAGAAACCAGAGAAGGCGAGTGGGAGACAGGCTCAGGACGTTTTAGTGGGAGGCGGGGAGTGGGGAGGGTGACAAGGGAGACGGAAGTGAGGAGGAGAGGAAGACGATGCACGGCAGGAGGTGAAAATTCAAGGGGGGAGAGGAGAGAAGGGGGATAGCAGGAGGAGGAGGGGAAAGGAGGGGAAGGAGAGCAGGAAGTAGGAGAAGAGGAGAGAAAGAAGTAAGAAATTAATGGAGTGACAAAGAAAGAGCGAAAAGAGAAAGAAGCGGAAGAGAGAGCGAGAAGAACAGAGCAAAGAGGAGAGAAGAAGCGCGAGAACGCGAGCAAGAAAAGTAGCGAGAGAGCGGCGTAGAGCAAGAGACAGCGCACAGCGAAGAGCGAAACAGCAAGAAGGAGAAAGAAAAGCAAAAAAAGGAGAGATCTTATAAAGAAGGGCAAAAGGATAGAGAAAGAAGAAAGAGAAGGAATAAAGGAGAGGAGGAAAGGAAGGAGAACGGGAAGAGAAAGCCAAAGCGAGAAAAGATAGGAGAGGAGAAGGCAAGAAAGAAAGGAACGAAAAGAAAAACAAAACGCGAGAACCCAGAGGAGAAAGAAGAGAGAGGAAAAGACCAGTAGCAGAGACGAAAAAAAGAAAGAAAGAGAGAAGAGAGAAGAAAGTCGTACGACAGAGAAACAAAAGAGAGACAAAGAGACAGATGAAAGAGAAAGAGTAAGACGGGAAAGGAGAAAGCTAAGACTTAAAGAGAACGACGAGCGAAAACAGAGAAATAAAGAGAAAGGCGAAACAAGTAGAAAAAGAAAGGCGCGCCAGGCGCCAGTAAAGAAAGAGAAGGGGAAAAAAAAGACAAGAGAAAGAGAGAAAAAAAAGCGGGCACAAGCGGAGAAAGAAGCCAGAAGGGGGGGTACAGAGGAAAAAAGGGCACAGGGGGGGCACACCGCGCCGGGAGAAAGGGAAAGGGGACAAGGGGGGGAAACGAGAGAAGAAGGATAGAGCAGGCGACGGCGGAAAGGGACGGCTAATAAAAGGCGAACGGAGGAGAAAGGGGGGAGGGTTACCGGGTAACTATAAGGTGAAAGCGAAGGCGCGAGCACTGGCCCGGGAGAGCGCGAGAGGAGCAGGGGCCGGAGGCTGAGAGAGCAGCGAGAGAGGCGAAACTCAGAGCGGCGGTATCGAGCCGCGGAGCGACGCGGGCTCCGCTCACTGAGAGCGCGAGAGAAGTTCC
>NW_028234420.1:11316468-11321468 GCF_977035675.1 Penaeus japonicus
TAAAGGAATAATCATGATCAGCAATATTATTTCATCCTTCACGAGTCGCCATCAATAGTAATGCATAGCCATAATCATAATGACGATAAAAAAATCACCCTTTTTTAGCGCTCTTATTTCAGCAACGGGGTGGGGGTGGGGTGATGTGGGGTGGGGTGGGGTGGGGTGAGGGAAGGTGCTAAAACTTGAGAGAGGGGAGGGGGAGTATACATGGGGAGGGGTAGGGTGCAGGGGTCAGGAGGAGAGACTCAAAACAACAGACGAGATTAAAAACTCCCCTGGAATAGAATCAAAAGTGGGATGAATATTTAAAGGCACCTCTTGGCGCGCCATTCACTATTCGCGGGACCAAGAGAGTATGAGTTCGGGGCGGAGGGTAGGGAGAGAGGGGAGAGGAGGGGCGGGGAGGGGTGGGAAGGGGAACGAGGACGACGACGAGGACGAGGGAGAAAGGAGGAATCGAAGTGGAAATCGAAAAAAAAATCTGAAGGGAAAAAAAACAAAACAAAAAAGAAAGAAAGGGGATATTGATAAGAGGGGCGAGAGCGGGGAGGAAGGTAACGAAGGGAGAGAGAGAGAAGAAAAAAAGAAAGAGAGAGAAAGAGAGAGAGAGAGAGAGAAACAGGACGGATGGCTAGGTAGAAAATGATGGGATATTTACATATACAGACAGTTTTAGAGAAAACATAAACGAGAAAATAAACAAAAACGTGAAACTACAGCCTGCCAAAGAAAACACTCCCTCCAGAATCCCACTCATATTGAACTCCACGAAATTGTTCGTACACATATACAAACAAACACACACACACACACACACACACACACACACACACACACACACACACACACACGTCAAAGTTCCCACGTGGATTTTGAATTTTCCGTCGGACTTTAGTGGTGCGACGTCGAATTTACGAGAATTTTCCCTCATGGCGAGAATACAAAGTGGCAATTGGGACCATATGGAGCCTCCACGTGTCGCCGTCTGTCAAACACGAGTTAGTTCTGTATTTCTTTATAATTTGGCAAAAGGGCGAGTACTTCTGGGTCGTAAATTCTATAAAAAAAAGGAGGAAAAAAAGGAACAAAATTGTTTCAAGGGTGAAAGGGCGAGTAATTCAAGGCTCTGGATTGTAAAAAGATATATAATAAAATGTTGTATCAAAAGGTTTTCTGGATCGTGTGGATTTAATTAATTAATGTTCATAGGATTAGACGCTGTTAGAATAACAAGATAGAATTAATATAAGTGGATTAAAAAGAATTTTATTGATATAAAAATCACTATTTATATAATTGCAATCGCTTTAGGTGTGTCTGAATTGGTAAGTAATTACGCGTATTTACTTTCCAGTCGCGCACCTCACGGGGGTTGCCTCAGTAACACGAAAATAAACATAAACCAAGACAAATATTCAAACATAAACCGACAAATCTGAAATAAAATCATGTGAGGAAACTGTGCAGCCTCGTCACAGCTATAACGAACACATCAACGTAAAAAAAATGAAAGAAAATAAAAAGAATTCGGTTTTGAACGTTTGCCAAGTATTTGAAACGTGGAAGAAAAAGTCCGCAGAGTTTTTAAGGGTGAGACGTGCCATCATAGCAATTCTTTGAGGTCGAGGGTTCGCACGGTAAATGTAATATACTTCGGTTTTGTTATTGTCGTTGGCGTTATTGTTGTTTCTTACATTTCATACTACTCCATAATAAACACACCGTTATTCAAAGATATAGATAGTTGCATGCAATATAAAAAATCCCATCAAGTTCGTCCACAAAGTCGTTCCAGCGGTGCTTGAGTTGCAAGATTTAAGTATAAATATTTTCCCTTCTTTTTCTTTAGACAAGGCACTGAGATTTTTGATTTTCTGTTTTTCTTTTTTCATCAATTTCTCTTCAAGACTCTTGACAGACTAGAAGATTTAACTTGAAACTTTACCACTGAGTTCGATAACACTAAACTTCTTTCTAAAAGTAATTATGAGAAAAAAAAAACTTTTCTTTTTTTAAAGTAGTATGTCCATCAACTGAACATTTCCACTCGGTCCAATTTCCTTTTTTATTCTCGTCAAATTTAAACATACAAAAATCACCAAAAACAACACACGCAGATGTAAATTCGCGTCGCCGTAGAACAATTTTCCATTTCATTTCCTCCAAAAGCACATTAATTCCACAGAAAAACGGCGTAAATCCCCGAGTGAGGACGGACACACTCCCACTCTCTACCGCGGTTCTACCCAGACTGGCCGCCCTCACGCAACAAAAGCGACGAAAACGGAAACCACTTGTGACAGAAAACGAAGTTCTAATCAACATGTTCCGGAAGAGAATTATCACTGATTTTGCAACATCAAAATGAGACAAAAGGCTTTTTAGAGAGAGAGCATATCTCGACAAAGGAAATGCTCTTGTGAAATATGGATGGGCAGCCAGCCAAGGAATCTCAAAAGACTCGCTCAAAATTTGACTAACGAGCAGCTGATGGCGGCGAGGACGCTTTTTATGGCATGATATAGGAATAATGTAACTAATTATATTCATTAATTACGCTACTTACATATTAACATTGTTTGACTGCATATTTACTTGGGACGATCATTACAAATTTATCGCCACAAACAGATACACGCGTGCATATTCATCTACACTTAAAAAAAATAATACATATCTATTTCTCTATCTAACAATCTTTCTTTGGTTATGTATGTATGTGTATGTATATGTACATATATATGTATATGTATATGTATATGTATATGTATATGTATATGCATATGTATGTCTATATGTATATATATGTGTGCTCATGTATATGTATATATGAATATATGAATGTATGAATATATGAACATATAAATATATAAATACATAAATAAGAAAAAATATAAAAATATAATTATGTATACATATATATGAATATATATATAAGCATATTCATATTGCTTTTAGATGTATAAATGTATTTATATCTATCTACACACACACAAACACAAACACAAGCACAAGCACACACACACACACACACACACACACACACACACACACACACACACACACACACACACACACACACACACACACACACACACACACACACACACACACACACAAACACACTTTATCTACGAAATCCTCTAAACAGACAACGAAGCAACGGAAGAAGCCTCGACCTGGGAGCTGAACGAGGCAATAAACACTAAAACTGGAAAAAGAGATGACGCCGAAATTCATGGGAAGTTCGCTGGTTCTTGCCAACTTTTCGAATCATCCTACGGGAAATAAGCGAGTCAACAAGTCTTAAATAAACGAGGTTAATACAGATAAATCGGGGTAAAAAATAAATATGAAAAAAAAGAAAAAATCGTAATCTCGCAATTAATCAAAGCTTTCCCTTCCCACTTCCGATAATTTCACAACCGGCGTTCAGTTTAATATAAAAAAAAAAGAAAAAAAAAATGAACGAAAAAAAATCTCATTTGTCCGGCTAAAATCTTTCCATGATGGATCGTTTGTCTTTCACTGAAGCTTCAAACCACCAAAACCATTAATCACGGAAATGCAATCATGATAATAATGTATTGCACATTATTTTTTTTCATTTAATTACTCCTATTGCCTCGATCTCGAATTACAGCCACCGGCCATTAATTGGCGCGTCAGAATTTGACAAAAAAACGAACGAAACCCATTCGAACCATTTCAATAAATACGTATTATCATGGCTGTCATGCGTACACCGAGGCACATCTTCGCATTGCACGAAAGAAGGTCAAGTTATCAGTGAGTCTTGTTTCTCTTGGCATTTCCGGCGAGCAATAGAGATGACGATGATCTTCGCCGGAAAGTGGTGACGAGCAGGATGACTGGGAGGGGGGTGATAGATATTAGAGAGTATTAATAGTGTGTGGAAGAATGGGTATAGATAGATAGATAGAAAGATAGGTAGATAGATAGAGAGAGAGAGAGAGAGAGAGAGAGAAAGAAAGAGAGAGAGAGAGAGAGAGAGAGAGAGAGAGAGAGAGAGAGAGAGAGAGAGAGAGAGAGAGAGAGAGAGAGAGAGAGAGAGAGAGAGAGAGAGAGAGAGAGAGAGAGAGAGAGAGAGAGAGAGAGAGAGAGAGAGAGAGAGAGAGAGAGAGAGAGAGAGGAAGGGAGGTTGGGAGGGAGAGGTAAAGAAAGAGAGAGAGAGAAAGCAAGAGAGACAAACAAACACAACAGACAGAAACCAGAGAAACCGAAATGAACCGAAAGAGGAGAAGCGGGCATCGCAAAAGGAGTCTGAGGTTTGGAAGACTGTCTCCCTACGCACAGCGGCCTCGGACAAACGTTTCAGCTTCAATGTTTACCTCCCTGACTGCGTCCATGTACTTGCCTTCTGACTCTCTTAAGTTGTATACTAAGCTTCTTGCATCTCTTAGTGCTCCCCACCCCCTTTGCCTCTATAAACGTCTGACATTCTTTCTTCCTTGTTTACCTCTCTTTGTGCTTGTCTACTTAGGTATGACCACGCTTGCTCCCCTGAATGCTTGCTTTAACTACGCCCGTGTCTCATTCACCATGGCGCTCTCTTCCGAATTCGAGACTCTGTCGGCCCTCAAATGATGACTATTTTCTTATTCTTAGCCTTTCTTCATATATTCAGAAAATGCTTTGTAGTCCGCAGAAACTCCTTGATCATTTTTGAGGACGGACACCTCGTTTCCTTTGAAAGGTCTAAAGAAACAACTCACAGATGAAGAAGGCTCTTGTGAGTCCCGTAACTTCTTACTAACTTACCATAATAGTGTGGCAAAAATATGTGGAAGAAACATGATCACAGACTGAAAAGGCAAAATTTGCTAACAAAAACAGACTCCGGTTAATGGAAACAATTCATGTGCATGCATGCGTTCTTGCAAGAAAGCATAAACGCAAAAATGCATGTGGAAAAGAAGAAATGGAGGAAATGAGAAAAGAGACGGAGGAGGAAGTGGAGGAAGAGGAGGAAGAAG
>NW_028234420.1:11326468-11331468 GCF_977035675.1 Penaeus japonicus
TAAGCATACTGATTTATCCTTCAGTTCATTTTGCATCACTGCGACGAAAGCGTCTTTTAATCGTAGTATCCTCTGTTGACGATTCAAGAGTGGATGGATTACGCTTACCAACGCAATGAAAATCATCAAATTACTCAATCAAGTCGATAGCAGACATTTACACTCATAAAGGCTCGTGTTCTCATTCGTGTTCTCTCACGGCCCAAGAGCAAAGGGTGAAAATTGATGTGTATCACAACGTAGATAAATAGCTAGTTTTAAAATATATCCTTTTTTCAAGAGCAGCTCATTTGGAGAATAACTAGAAGGCCTTTGAAAATCGGCGAGGGTAGAAGTTAGACACTTGCAGGCTTATGCGGAGGCTACACAAAGAGCCTTTTTCTTTCATAATAAGGAGCTCACTTGGGTCTTTTTAATGCACACAATTACAGTTTCCTGAATTTAAATATATTATTTTTTAAATGACTATAAATTTTTCTTAAGATTTTGTACGCAGACTTCGATATCAGTCAATGATCTGCGTCATTTGTGAAAAAACGTACTTTAAAGAAATATATACATACGTCCTTCTTTCTTTGCCAAACAAAATGGCGGGGCAGGAAGAGAAAAATGTCGACTTGAAAACAATGGTGTTTTGTATCTTATGTGGCTTGAATATAGTGTCTGTTCTTTCGGTCTTTCCCTTTTTCTCTTTCTCTTTTTTTTTTCCTACCTCTGCCCTCCATTTCCACTCTTTCTTTCTCCTTTCTTTGCTCTCTCTCTCTCTCTCTCTCTCTCTCTCTCTCTCTCTCTCTCTCTCTCTCTCTCTCTCTCTCTCTCTCTCTCTCTCTCTCTCTCTCTCTCTCTCTCTCTCTCTCATTTAACTCTCCTTTTTCCCTCCTTCCTCTTCCTTCTTTCTCTCTCTCCCTCTCCCTTTCCCTCTCCCTTCTTTCTCTCTCTCCATCTCCCTTTCCCTCTCCCGTCTCTCCTTCTTCCCTACTCCCTCTCGCTCTCGCTCTCCCTCTCCCTCTCCTTCTCTCTCTCCCTTATCCCCTATCCCTCTCCCCTACCCCCTTTCCCTCTCCCTTATCCCCTATCCCTCTCCCCTACCCCCTTTCCCTCTCCCGTACCCCCTCTCCCTCTCCCTCTCCCTTATCCCCTATCCCTCTCCCCTGCCCCCTTTCCCTCTCCCTCTCCCTCTCCCTCTGCCTCTCCCTCTCCCTCATCCTCTATACCTCTCCCTCACCCTCATCCTTTATCCCTCTCCCTTACCCCCTCTCCCTCTTAGTATTCCCCTCCTCCTCCCTCCCTCTATTCTCTTCCCCCTCTCACTCCCCCCCCCCTCTCTCTCACATATACACCGACACACAAACCAAGCAGCTCAAAACCCATTAGCCGCCCACTATAAAGTGAATGAATTGCAGAACACCAAAAGTTTAGCGTAGCCTCGTGTGGTGTCGCGTGTGTGATGAACGAGTGAGGGAATAAGGTGGTGGTGGTGGTGATGGTGGTGGTGGTAGTAGTGGTGGTGTGGTGGTGGAGGTGGTAGTGGTGATGGTGGTGTGGTGGTGATGGTGGAGGTGGAGGTGGTGGAGGTGGAGGTGGAGGTGGAGATGGAGATGATGATGGAGATGAAGACGAAGATGAAGACGAAGACGAAGATGAAGATGAAAATGAAGATGAAGATGAAGATGAAGATGGAGATGGCGATGAAGTTGGAGGTGGAGGAGGAGGAGAAAGAGAAGGATAAGGAAAAGGAGAAGAAGGAGTAGGAAATGGTAGTGGTGTGTGGCGGGGGGTGGGGGGTGGGGGGGTTGTGAGGTTCGTGACACAAAAGGTTGCTTAGGGGTAGGAAGGCAGTAAAAGAGAGGGAAGGTGAGGGTTGTGAGGTTCGAGGCACAAAAGCTTGCATAAGTGAGAGTGGATGGGAGGAAGTGTTAGAGTGAGGATGGTGGGGGAGGGGGGGGTGACTGATGCCATAGGGACGGAATGGGGAATGGCGAGAGTGAAGCAAAACTGAGGGAATGGAAGGGAACAGAATAAATAATAGAGGCATATATATATTGCTTGTAATACAAACACACACCTCTTCCTCACCCTCTCCCCTCCCTCTTTCCCTTTCCTTTCTCCGCCCTCTGCCCCTCCCTCTCGCCCTCGCCCTCGTCCTCGCCCTCCCTTTCCCTCCATCTATATATCTAAAGACGCGCATTCTGAACCCCCTCGCCAGAAACCCTCCGTGTGAGTCTCGGAAAAGAGAAATAAAGGCAAAATATGACAACAATGAACCGGGAAACTACTTTACTGTTTCTTTTGAATATTTAGGAAATACTTTTCTCACAATGGCCTGTATTCAGTGTTTTTAATCTATCATTATTGTCATTATTATTGTTGTTATCACTATCATTATTACCATAATTATTATCATTATCATGATGATGATTATTATTGTCCTCAATATTATTATTATCACTATTATCATTATCATTATAATTATCATCATCATTATTATTACAATCATCATTATTATTGTTGTTGTTATATTTGTCATCATTGTTGTCATTATCATCATTATTCTAAATATAATTTACATCATTATCGCTGTTATCATTATTATCAATATTATTAACTTTATCATAACAATCATCATCATCCTTATCCTTATCATAACCATTATTATTATTATTATTATTATTATTATTATTATTATTATTATTATTATTATTATCATTATCATCACCATTACTATTTTATTATTACTATAATTATTTCTAATTATCATTACTATCATTATTACTGTCAATATCATTATTATTACCCACAGACAGACACAGAAACATACACAAACACAAACACACACACACATTCACATACATTAATATATCAATATATATACATACATATAATTCTTAATCAATGGATAATATATATACATGCAAACTCATCATTGGCATCCAATCTCTCTCTTTCTCTCGCGTTTGTGAAATATCACTCACTCACATTAGAGTAGATAATAAAAATAACTTTCACTAACCGCCATTTTTGCATCATATCTTCTCCCTCGCCACTCCACACTACTACACATTTCCACTTTTCCACTCACCCAGCCCCCCCCCCTATCCGTACATATCCACTACTCACTTCACCCCCTCCCTCCCTCTTTCCGCACATTTCCACTACTCACCTCCCCTCTCCCTCCCTCTTTCCGCACATTTCCACTACTCACCTCACCCCCTCCCTCCCTCTTTCCGCACATTTCCACTACTCACCTCACCCCCTCCCTCCCTCTTTCCGTACATTTCCATTACTCACCTCACCCCCTCCCTCCCTCTTTCCGCACATTTCCAATACTCACCTCACCCCCTCCCTCCCTCTTTCCGCACATTTTCACTACTCACCTCCCCCCTCCCTCCCTCTTTCCGTACATTTCCACTACTCACCTCACCCCCTCCCTCCCTCTTTCCGTACCTTTCCACTACTCACCTCCCCCCTCCCTCCCTCTTTCCGTACCTTTCCACTACTCACCTCCCCCCTCCCTCCCTCTTTCCGTACATTTCCACTACTCACCTCACCCCCTCCCTCCCTCTTTCCGCACATTTCCACTACTCACCTCACCCCCTCCCTCCCTCTTTCCGTACATTTCCACTACTCACCTTACCCCCTCCCTCCCTCCCTCTTTCCATACATTTCCACTACTCACCTCACCCCCTCCCTCCCTCTTTCCGTACATTTTCACTACTCACCTCACCCCCTCCCTCCCTCTTTCCGTACATTTCCACTACTCACCTCCCCCCCTCCCTCCCTCTTTCCGTACATTTCCACTACTCACCTCACCCCCTCCCTCCCTCTTTCCGTACATTTCCACTACTCACCTCACCCCCTCCCTCCCTCTTTCCGCACATTTCCACTACTCACCTCACCCCCTCCCTCCCTCTTTCCGTACATTTCCACTACTCACCTCACCCCCTCCCTCCCTCTTTCCGTACATTTTCACTACTCACCTCACCCCCTCCCTCCCTCTTTCCGTACATTTCCACTACTCACCTCACCCCCTCCCTCCCTCTTTCCGTACATTTCCACTACTCACCTCACCCCCTCCCTCCCTCTTTCCGTACATTTCCACTACTCACCTCACCCCCTCCCTCCCTCTTTCCGTATATTTCCACTACTCACCTCACCCCCTCCCTCCCTCTTTCCTTACATTTCCACTACTCACCTCACCCCCTCCCTCCCTCTTTCCGCCCATTTCCACTACTCACCTCACCCCCTCCCTCCCTCTTTCCGTACATTTCCACTACTCACCTCACCCCCTCCCTCCCTCCCTCTTTCCGTACATTTCCACTACTCACCTCACCCCCTCCCTCCCTCTTTCCGTACATTTCCACTACTCACCTCACCCCCTCCCTCCCTCTTTCCGTACATTTCCACTCCTCACCTCCCCCCCCCCCTCCCTCCCTCTTTCCGTACATTTCCACTACTCACCTCACCCCCTCCCTCCCTCCCTCTTTCCGTACATTTCCACTACTCACCTCACCCCCTCCCTCCCTCTTTCCGTACATCTCCACTGCTCCTCTTGGACCCCCCACCCCCACCCCCCAACCTACCATCCCCCACACCACTGCCTTCCTCATCCTCCTTCAGTCCACATCCGCAGTCCATCAGTCAGCCATTCTCCCCGATTCCCGCCTCATCCATCTCCCTGCAGTCCCGTAACTCAAAAGGTTTCGCTTCGAAGCCTCTTCCTTCCCGCTCTTTTAACGGCTTCTCTTTAGCGCCTTTTTTCTCTGACGTGTTTTAAACATTGGACGCTCCTCTTTTTCTCTCATTTGTCTCCCTTTTTCTATTTCTCTTCCTACCTCTGTTCTCCTATTTCTCTCTTTTTTTTCCTCTCCTCTCTCTGATCTCTCCTTCTCCCCTCTTTTATTGTAATATGTGTTATGTGCGATACGGTGTGAGTGTGACATGTGGTAATGGATTCGAATTCGTGATGATGTCGAAATATTTGATTCATATACAAAGAACGT
>NW_028234420.1:11378968-11381468 GCF_977035675.1 Penaeus japonicus
TGTGTGTCTCTCTCTGTGTGTGTGCTCTCTCTCTCTCTCTCTCTCTCTCTCTTTCAGTCTTCTCTCTCTCTCTCTCTCTCTCTCTCTCTCTCTCTCTCTCTCTCTCTCTCTCTCTCTCTCTCTCTCTCTCTCTCTCTCTCTCTCTCTCTCTCTCTCTCTCTCCTTCTTCTTTTCCCTCTCCTTCTCCCTCTCCCTTTCTCTCTCCTTCTTCCTGTCTCTTTCCTTCTTCCTCTTCCATCCTCTCCCTCTTTTTCTCTTTCCCTTTCTCTCTCCTTCTTCTTCTTACTCTCCCTATTCCTCTTCCTCTACCTCTCATTCTCCCTTTCTCTTTCCCTCCTCCTCTATCTAAGAAGAAAACTTTAATTTCCTCAAGCAAGGAAAAACGAGAAATAAACAAGAAGAAGCAGAAAGTGAGATCTCTATAGCCGCCACTTCCGGCTCACGCCTAAACCCACTATTCGGCCATTATTGCAACGCCGTCTTGTTGTCTGCAACAAATCCACATGATAACGTTGATATCTGCCGATTTCTGAAGTCTACCGTACTTTGAATGTGATTAGTTTAGATCTCTTGCAATTCATTTTATACTAGATGAATCGTTAAGCATACAGCTCACTGTTTATTTACCACGTATTTGTATTCAAAATAACGTGTTTTTTTCCCCTATGTTCTGCACATTCCGCCCCTGTGTACATCCGTAGTACGTGTCCGTATCTATACCGTCCATTAAAAATCAGAATACAACAGATAACATATAGCCCAGCGTTCCCTAAAAATTCTCGCTTCACTTCTTATCATTAAGCTTTCCCGAACATAAACCGCAATTTTAAAGCCAAGAGCGCGGGAAACGCCACTGCGCCTCCATAACATATATCTGATGCCTCACAAACGCTCTGTAGAGTATCTGTGAGTTAAATGACCCCGACGATTGCCTCATTCAGCTGTTGTTTATCAAGGTAATTGTAACTTGATTTTTTTTACTTCTCTTTTCTGGTGTCTTTTTTTTCTTTCTTTCTTTCTTTCGCTCGCCAGACTTTGGGAGGCAAACGTTGGAAGAGAGAGGGAGAGAGAGAGAGAGAGAGAGAGAGAGAGAGAGAGAGAGAGAGAGAGAGAGAGAGAGAGAGAGAGAGAGAGAGAGAGAGAGAGAGAGAGAGAGAGAGAGAGAGAGAGAGAGAGAGCGATGATAAAAACAGAGAGAGAGAGAATTCAAGAGATATACTTTTTTATCATATGCAGAAAATGAAGGGCTATAACGCAGAGCAACTGGAATATCTCTTGAGATTTTTGCCTGACCCAACTATGTTGGAGAATCTTGGAGATGGGCTATTTGGAGGCACATTTTTCTTCCTCTTCTCTCTCTCTCTCTCTCTCTCTCTCTCTTTCTCTTTCTCTTTTTCTCTCTCTTTATTCTCTTTCCTCTTCCTACGGAAAAAATGCGGACATCGATTTCTCCACATGACTTCACAAATCTCCGTCACCCTCTTCTCCTTATCCCGTATTCTCTCCATCATCCTACTTTCCTCCCACACTCGCCGTTAGCGTCAGAAGAGAAAGTGATGGTCACATACCATCGCTTTGCTTTTCTCTTCTCTTCTCTCTATCTTCTCGCTTCTCTCTATCATTCTCTCTCTCTCTTTCTCTCTCTTTCTTTCTCTCTCTCTCTCTCTTTCTCTCTCTCTCTATCTATCTCTCTCTTTCTTTCTCTCTCTCTCTCTCTCTCTTTCTCTCTCTCTCTCTTTCCTTTCTCTCTCTCTCTATCTCACCCCTTCCTTTTCCCTTCTCTCTCTCTCTCTCTATCTCGCCCCTACCTTTTCCCTTCTCTCTATATATCTCTCTCTCTATTTCTCCCCTTCCTCCTCTCTTCTCTGTCTCTCAATCCTCCCCGTCTCCCTTCTCTCTTACCTTCCCTCTCTCATTTCACCGCCGCTTTCCTAAAAAATAACTATTTGGTATAATATCTTGACTTATCTATGGATAGTAACCATAACAATTATGCTAATATTGCCATTGCATGAAAATAATAAATGGCCCGTGGCAGTTACAGGGGGAGACGAGAGCTAGAGGGGGGGGGGGGGGGGCATGTAATTACGGACAGAGATGTGGTCGTAAATGACTTCACTATTGGCTCCAGACATGCGCTTATGATGGTGCTCTCACCACGTCTATATTATGCGGTGATATACACATCCAGCATACAAATTTGGACTCTGGGATCCATAATTCTGGAAGATCTAAAAAAAAAAAAAAAAAAAAAAAAAAAAAAGAGAATACCCCATTATTTTGGGCTCTCCACTTTGGGAGTTGGAATCCATTCGTAATGTAACTTTGCGTGTCGACTCCACGGGCGCTTTCTCAGTACCGATTGCAAACTTGTCGCAGGTACCTTTAGACGGCGTTTCAGATCCAGACGAAACTCTTGAAGATGCGATTGTCGAGAGCGTCGAAGTTGAGACCGAGGACGTATGATGTATGTTGTGGTGATTTTAAATCGGTTTTGGGG
>NW_028234420.1:11396468-11411468 GCF_977035675.1 Penaeus japonicus
ATTTAAAAAATATATATCTCTCAAGAAGCATCCCAATCTCGTGCAATTTTGCCTCAGCATCATCGGCATTTTCTATCAATAGTTAGTTTTCCTCCGCCGAGACATGCCCGGTAACGTGTAAAGGTACAGTCTGGGCCAAAAGCATGCCTCACTAAGCTGGCATAGTCATTAGCTTTGGTACGTGCAATACACGCTTTAGAACAGAGCCAACGGTTACGGCGATGAAGTGCGGGGGTGGGGTGCCTGTGTGTGTGTTTGTGTGTTTGGTGGTGATGTGTATGTGTGTGTGTGAGGGTGTTGTTTGTGTGTGTGAGAGATAGAGAGAGTGAGTGGAAGAGTGAGAGAGAGAGAGTGTGTGAGTGAGTGAGTGAGTGTGAGAGAGAGAGAGAGAGAGAGAGAGAGAGAGAGAGAGAGAGAGAGAGAGAGAGAGAGAGAGAGAGAGAGAGAGAGAGAGAGAGAGAGAGAGAGAGAGAGAGAGAGAGAGGAAGAGAGAGAGAGAGAGAGAAAACGATAGAGAGAAATATAGAGATAGATAGATAGATAGACAGATAGAGAGTGAGAGAAAGAAGCAGGACAAGAAGAAGCCAAGTAAAAATAGAATAAGTGAAAGTGAGAGCGTCGGGGATCAGAAGAGGACAACTTCACCAGTGGATTCTGTGACCCCAAAAGACCTATAAAAAAAGACTTAAAAAGACGGCCATCTTAAAGATCTCCTCAAAGCAGTCAACACTTAAATGGGATATTAAACGCTTTTCTTTTTCCCTCTCAACCCATCGACTCAACTAATATTTTTACTCTTTACATCTTTCTCCCTCTTTCTTCTCCTCTTTCTCTCATCCTTATACATTCCCTCCCCTCTCTCTCTCTCCCTCACCCTCTCCCTCTCTTCCCCTTACCCTCCCTCTCACCCTCTTCCTCTTTCTCTTTCTCTTCCTCTCCCTTTCCCTTGCCTCCTCTTCTTCTCCCTCACCTTCACTCATGCCCTCACCCTCTCCCTCCCTTCCTCCCCTCACCTTCATCCTCCCCCTTACCCTTGCCCCCTCTTCCTCTCCCTCATTCTCTACCTTTCCCCCTACCCTCTCCCTCTCCCTTTCCCCCTCCCCCTCCCCCTCTCCCTCTCCCTCTCCCTTTCCCTCTCCCTTTCCCCCTCCCCCTCTCCCTCTCCCCCTCTCCCTCACCCTATCCCTTCCCCCCTCTCCCTCTCTCCACATTCCGTCTATCTCCCCAAGTCGATAAATTTACAGCCCAGATAATGGTTTTCTTCTTATGATTTGTCTTATCAAGTTTGAGAAGTTCGCTCATCTCTTTCCATTATTTTTTTTTCTCTCGCTCTCTATCTCAACTTCAGTGTCTTTTATCAGATTTAATCGCTACAGAGAAAACTTCAGCTGCATTGTCCCTGTTGCTAAGATATGAGGCACGAGCTTACTCATTCCTTCCGCTGAGTCTCACTTACTCATTTCGCAATTCTTGAGTTCATCTCGAAAGACTGGTATGATTAGGTGGTGGTGATGGGGGTGGTGACTGGTGGTGATGATTATTGATGATGATGATGATGATGATGATGATGATGATGATAACGACGATGATAATGATAGTGATAGTGATAATGGTGATGATGATGGTGACGATGATGATGATTGTGATAATGTTAATGGTAATAATGGTGGTGATAATGATAATGATGATTAAGAATGATTAATAATAATGATAATAATGATGATGACGATGATGATGATGATGACAATAGATAAAAAAAGAACACCCCAAAATAACAACCAAAACACCAACAACCACAAAAAACAACAACACAAACAAAAACATCCCTACCAATCCCAATCAAAACATCGAATCCCAACACCACACGATCCCAACACTGCACAAACACCACGCTCACTGTCTTTGGGCATCTCGAACCCCAGTGTTCCTATTTACACTCCTTACACACAAGACAGCCACGCTTGCAACTCGGCAAATTGTTGCAGCCTTATGTTTGTAAACACGCCACAAACCGTAGCAGTTCGCGGGGGATTTTCCGAGGCGTGCAAGAATTTTCCGGAGAGGATGTTGCATGGTGACGATGAAGGCAGTAAATGTTGATGGTGTAGTGGTGGTAGTGATGTTAGTTATGTACTGATAGGATTGAGTGATTGGATAGAAGTGGTTGTAACAGTTCTAGAAGGTATTATTATTATCCTTATTATCATTATTATTATTAGTAGTAGTAGTAGTAGAAGTGGTAGTAGTGGTGTTGGTGGTAGTAGTGGTGGTGGTAGTAGTAGTGGTATTGGTGGTAGCAGTGGTGGTGGTGGTAGTAGTAGTGGTGTTGGTGGTAGCAGTGGTGGTGGTGGTAGTAGTAGTATGGTGGTAGTAGTAGTATGGTGGTGGTAGTAGTAGTGGTGGTAGTAGTAGTGGTGTTGGTGGTAGCAGTGGTGGTGGTGGTAGTAGTAGTATGGTGGTAGTAGTAGTATGGTGGTGGTAGTAGTGGTGGTGGTAGTAGTAGTGGTATTGGTGGTAGCAGTGGTGGTGGTGGTAGTAGTAGTGGTGGTGGTGGTAGTAGTAGTGGTGGTGGTGGTAGTAGTAGTGGTGGTGGTGGTAGTAGTAGTAGGGTGGTGATAGTAGTGGTGGTAGTAGGAGTAGTAGTAGTACTAGTAGCAGTAGCAGTAGTGGCGGTGGTGGTGGTAGTAGTAGTAGAAGTAGTAGTAGTAGTGGTAATAATAGCAGTAGCAGTAGTAGCGGCATCAGAAGCAGCAGCAGTAGTTGTTGTAGTAGGAGAAGAGAAACGTTGTAGTTATTGGAAAAGAAGGAAAGAGGAAAACAAATAGATAGAGAGATAGATAGATAGATAAATAGATAGATAGCGAGAGAGAAGGAGAGAGAGAGCGCGGTACATAGATATTCTGAACGCAATCCAATGAATGAAAATAACAATGGATCAACGACAGTAATAGCGTCAGCAAAACCAACAAGAACAAAAAGAACGGCTGCAGTAGCAGTCATAATAGTCGCATAAATATCCCCAACAATAAAACGGCTACGAAAACCAATCCCATCGTTGTAGTTATTATTGTGGCACTTGTATCTCCCACGTTCACTCGAGGCCAGAGGCTCAACTGAGAACCCACTCTGAGATCGAGGCAGACTGACGACAGACTCTCTTTCGACTAAACCCATTATTGTTGTTTTCTTTATCGTTCATTATTCGCGTTGCTGGCATTATCATTATTTTCATCATCGTTAGGTTTGATGGTGATGGTGGTGATGATGATGATGATGATGATGATGATGATGATGATAATGATGATGACGGTGATGGTCATGGTTGATGATAATGATAATTGATGATAACGATGGTGATGACGACTGACGATTGATGATAATTTGTCTACTGCATCTTTGCTTCGATGAAAGAATAGTACATCACGAAGTCCAAGTTTCTTCTCTATCGCCAATATCAGTTCCCGTGTATGGTGTATCCTACCCCCCCCCCCCTTAATAAAAGTCTCTCCGAAAGAAAGTTGCAAAGATTCACGGCACGAAAGTGAAATATCTAGAAAATGCAATGTGGTTAAAGGAATCTGGGGAACAGGAAGAGAAAAAAGGAAGGTTCAAGTAGACTGGCATAGTTTGAACCTCAAGGAGTCAGTCACATTTTGCAGATTCCAAAACCGTGATTCTTGAATTGGTGATGGTGATGATGATGGTGATAAAAACAATGAAAATGGAAATGAAGCTAAGATAAGGATGATGATGATGATGAAGAGGAGGAGGAGGAGGAGGAGGCGACGGAGGAGGAGGAGAGATATAATAATGATCATAATGATAATAATAATGATAATAATAACAAAAGCAATACCAATAGTAATAACAACAATAATGATAATAATGATAAGAACAATAATAGCGGCAATAATAACAATAACAATAACAGTAAAAGTAACAACAATAATAATAATACCGATGACAAAAACTAAATAAATATAATCATAGACATAATATCAAAAATAATCATAGCACAATGAACACAGTTCATTCTTTGTTTTTAAATTCAGATAGACTGATTATTTCAAATCGTCACATAATTAGCGAAATATTCTTAATCATCATAATCTACATATGGGCCGCCAACGTTCCATCACAGAGTCAATTATAACAGTGACTAGTATGATTGATTTCTAATTGCAATGCGCAGAAAATGTGTAACAACATGCCACATTACTCCAGTCTGTTGGCTATAAATTGCTATTTAATGTTTTGTTGCAACTGCTCGTGCGAAAACTATTTTTTCATATCCGTGTTTTTTAAAGGAATATCTGGGTGATGATAATTTCTTTGTAATATTAATGTTTGAGCTTGCGATGAAGTTCACTTTTCACATATATGCAAATACAAAAATACCAATACACACATATAAGCATACATGCACACACACACATACACACACACACACACACACACACACACACACACACACACACACACACACACATATATATATATATATATATATATATATATATATATATATATATATATATATATATATATATAAACTCATACGTGAAATATAACAGCAACCAGACGATGTGCATAATCTCATTTCAGACTATCTTTTGTCATTTCTAGATATTTTCTGCATTCTAGTTTCACTATGTTGCCTTGAATGTTTAAAGAAGTAACTTCAACTTCCCCAACGCTATGAATGACAAAAAAAATAATGACGCAATGTGACACCACACCCATTCAAGACAATACGTACAAAACTCACTCAGAAAACAGCCACTAGCTTGTTGCAAAATCACTTTTTCGTCTTGCTAAGCCGTTGTTTTGCAAGAAACTTTATGCTAAGTTTAGATCTGCATTCAGATATATTGCTGAGCAAAGTTTTATTTTGCAGCCACGTCTCGAAATACAAAGAAGACACGGAAAAATGTCAGAGATTCAGAGCATCGAGGTTTTTCCCACTTTTAGTTCACCTATTTTCGCTCCCTATTTCGTGCACTTGTAATTCCACAAAGCTTGTTCACCCATACATAATTTTAATGCTTCCGCGTTTCATGCATGGAATATTCTGGAACCTGTTACAATAGATGAAAACATTTTGATTCACACTGCACAAGTATTGCATTTAAAATCTAATTTTGTTTGCTACTATATGCATAAGGACACGTAGACTCTACCTGCTGATAACTTTTGTTTACGGTGGAATACTCTCACAGTCTAACCGAATATAATTAATTGCAAAGCACGATTATGTTTACTCAGGTCACAGCACACGAAAACAAATCCCATTATTAAACAATCTAATCGAATGTTTTTCCTTTTTAAATCAGGGTTCCATTACTTATAATGACAACACAGAGAGAAAACAATTCGTATCATCACTAGCATTACCATCACCATCACCATCATCCTCAACTTTGCAATCCATCATCACCATTACCCTCATCACCACCACAATCATCAGCATTGCCATTATCACCACCACAATCATCAGCATTAGCATTATAACCACCACAATCATCAGCATTGCCATTATCACCACCACAATCATCAGCATTAGCATTATAACCACCACAGTCATCAGCATTGCCATTATCACCACCACAATCGTCAGCATTACCATTATAACCACCACAATCATCAGCACACCATCATCACCCATCCTCCTCCTCCTCATTATCATCATCATCATCATCATCATCATCATCACTATCACCATGCGTCGCAACCGTCAATACCGGAGCTGAATTTCGACTGACTTGACAACTCATGACGCACGAATATTTACGATGTTTACGGCAGTCGGCGGAGAAAGTGTCGTCCATTGCCGACGGTCGATTAAGCCGGCCTCATAGGAACGAAATTCTCATTCCGTCCTGATAGCGACCCGAGGAAGGAAGAGAATGAGGGAGAGAGAAGGAGAGAGAGAGAGAGAGAAAGAAAGAGAGAGAGAAAGAGAGAAAGAAAGAGAGAGAGAGAGAGAGAGAGAGAGAGAGAGAGAGAGAGAGAGAGAGAGAGAGAGAGAGAGAGAGAGAGAGAGAGAGAGAGAGAGAGAGAGAGAGAGAGAGAGAGAGAGAGAGAGAAAGAGAGAAAGAAAGAGAGAGAAAGAGAGAAAGAAAGAGAGAGAGAGAGAATGAGAGAGAGATAGAATGAGAAAGAGAAAGAGAGAGACAGAGAATGAGAAAGAGAAAGAGAGAAAGAGAAAGAGAGAGAGAGAAAGACAGAGAGAGAGAGAGAGAGAGAGAGAGAGAGAGAGAGAGAGAGAGAGAGAGAGAGAGAGAGAGAGAGAGAGAGAGAGAGAGAGAGAGAGAGAGAGAGAGAGAGAGAGAGAGAAGAGAGAGAAGAGAGAGAAAAGAGGAGAGAGAGAGAAGAGAGAGAGAGAGAGAGAGAGAGAGAGAGAGAGAGAGAGAGGGGGGGGGGTAGGGGGAGAGAGAATGAGGGAGTTAGAGAGAGAGAGGGGGGAGAGAGAGAGAAGATAAGAGAGAGAGAGAGAGAGAGAGAGAGAGAGAGAGAGAGAGAGAGAGAGAGAGAGAGAGAGAGAGAGAGAGAGAGAGAGAGAGAGAGAGAGAGAAAGAGAGCATGAGAAAAGAAGACAGAACATAAAAGACAGAAATATACCAAAAGGAAATAAAAGCGCCCGCCATCAACCGGGAGGAGAGAAAAGAAGACAAGCGAAGTAGCGGAGGCGCAGCGAGCGAGAATCCCACGAATTTCAAAACCATTCGCTGGCCAACCGGAAACGCGGACGAATTATCAAAGTTATCCGTCGGGTTAATAAAGGAGAATTGGCCCGGTTATCTGAGAGGAAATACCCCCCCCCCTTCCAATCCCGGAAATACCGCACTGATCGCGAGCATTGTGGCTTGTGTGTGATGCATTGTGATTCGCGCAAAGAGATTTAATAAGGGAAATGATTTACAGAGTGGCCTTTCCGCTAGGTTTGATTCGATTTGCGTCTAATCAGCCGATTAATTGCAAAGCTGATTGGTGTTCATGAATCCCTTCAAAAGATTCGTTCAAAGACTAAGCTGCATATTGAGATGATAATTGCACATGCATACGAATGGCAGAATGCGAGACCGGGTCAGATATTGATACCAGCGTTAATGATAAAAGATAGAAAGGTTAAGTTGGCGAGATCAAGAGGGCGCTACACCTCGACGGACGATAATAGGAATAAGGAAAATATCAATTAAAGTCATACAAAAAACAAATGTATTTGTATTGTATTGATGTTTCTGCTGATGATGGTGATTATAGAGATAGCATCAATAACAAGGTTAACAATACTACTACTCGTAGTAAAACAAAATCCCATAGGGGTATTCTTTCTATGATAAAATCGTTTTTTTTTTTCTATTACGTTCATTATCGTAATCAGCATTGTTATTCTTGCTAACAACAGCAAGGACCAGAGCCTTAGCTAACCCATCTGAAACCGAGACGGATGGAGCTCAGCACCTGCTTCGCCAAACCCCCGGCGAGAGAGAGTGCAAGAGAGCAAACGGAGAAAAGGAAGGATGGGAAGAGAGGGAATGAGAGAGAGAGAGAGACAGAGAGATAGACAGAGAGAGTGAGAAAGACACACACACACACACACACACACACACACACAGATAGAGAGGGAGGGAGGGAGAGCAGGAGGGAGGAAAGGAGGGAGGGAGGTAGGGAGAGAGAAAGAGAGAGAGATAGAAAGGCAGAGCGAGAGACAGAGAGAGAGAGAGAGAGAGAGAGAGAGAAAGAGAGAGAGAGAGAGAGAGACAGAGAGAGACAGAGAGAGAGAGAGAGAGAGAGAGAGAGAAAGAGAGAGGCAGAGCGAGAGACAGAGAGAGAGAGAGAGAGCAAGAGTGCAAACCTCCACAGAGCCAGGATCGGGAAACGACCAACACGCCCATGCATGTGGGATGTGTGTGTGTGTGTGTGGGGGGGGGGGATAGTGAATGGGTAGGTGGGATGGGGTGGGGAAGGGTTTGCCTGCTGGAACGCCCGGAGATTTATCCGAATATATCCCTCCCATCCTATCCACTTTAGTGAGGAACGTATCCCGCTAAAAAGCTTGATCATAAAATATTTTCCTCCCTTGCATTCGGGCCGCCTTGCTCTTCCACTCCCGACAAAGTAAGGAAATTTGCCTATAAACGGCGCGCAGCCTTGCCGTGTCTACCTCGCCACGTGTAAACTTGATGAGAGAGACGTGCACGTGTGAAGGCATGATGGGGAGAGACAGGGGGGGGGGGAAGGGAGGGAGGGAGGGAGGGGGGAGGGAGGGAGAGAGGGAGGGAGGGAGGGAGGGAGAGAGAAAGAGAGAGAGAGAGACATAGAGAGAAAAAAAGAGAGAAAAAGAAAGAAATAAAGAAAGAAACAGAGAGACAGAGATATCACTACACATACTACACATATCAAAGTTACACGGATGTAACCGCACACACAGTATTCCTGTTACGTCTGACCTACACAAGAGACATATAAGCCACTTACTCCCCAAAGCTCTCCGATAGCTGGCAAAGGAGGACAAAGCTCACACGCAAGAGACGACGTGAATTCTGGCTTAACGAACCTATCAGCCAACCGTCTTTCATCTTCACTCAAATGCTTCCGGGTATTGAGGTTAAATTATTATTAGGTTAAACTTAATTAATGCAAAACTTTCAATACAGTATTTAATTATGTTCGGTATTAGTAATCATGATCTCAGTGCGATGATATTTGATCAGCAGATACTAATCTCCTTCAGAGACAATATATGAGGAATCACCTTTTGTTATTGTGCAAGCCTACAACGAAAGACACATGGAGAGAGAGAGACAGGGAAAAGGAGAGAGAGAGAGAGAGAGAGAGAGAGAGAGAGAGAGAGAGAGAGAGAGAGAGAGAGAGAGAGAGAGAGAGAGAGAGAGAGAGAGAGAAGTATAATACTCCAGGCAAAGGTATTACACCCAAGCGCGCGTATTGGTTTCTCCGTTATGTATTGTTGGGTTCCCTGTATGTAAAAACGCCAGCCAAATCCAGCGCAAAGCTTCGATGGCCCGCTCTGCGTCAAAGCTGCGATGGCCCGCTCTGCTGCAAAACTACTTGAATACATAACATTCATGTTGCTTCCTACCAGCCTCAGCTTCCCCCTTCCCCCTCCCCCTCCCCCTTCCCCCTCCCCAACCTCGACCGGCGTTACCTCTCTGATGGAACCCCAACTTTCACTTTTCCCTTGTAGCATAACGTAACTTAACCAAACTGAACTCACTGCAACCCCTTCTCCAGTCTGTCGCTCTTGGCAAGGGCCGAGTCCTTAAAATAAATCATGCTAATTTCTCTCCAGAACTAATTTCTCCCCCCGTGTATTTAACCCCAGCAAACCCGCGCCGGTGAAATTAACCTTTCGAACGCCGTTAGTCATCCTTGTGTTCAGATAACCTTATCTTCTCGGCCGATATTTGCTCTTAAAGTTGAGTCTCGTCTCGTCTTCCTCGAGATCCACGTAACCCTTTTCCGCGCCGTCGTCGAACCGCCCTTGAACCGGCGTTTAACCGCTTTTTAGTTGCCGTCGAACCGCCGTCGAAGGCCTTTGAACCGCTATGAAACCGCCGTCGATCCGCCCTTGGAACGCCGTTAAATAGCCTTTGAATAACCGTCAAACTACCCTTAAACCACCGTTAAACCGCCCTTGAACCGCCGTCAAACCACCTTGAAACGCCGTCGAACCGCCGTTGAAACAGGTTCGTTTCGCGCAAATGTGCTCTGTTGCCTTCAACAACGAAAATGTTCGAGGGCAGATTGTTAACATTCCAATCTCAGTGCGGTTGAAAATACTCTAAAAAAAATGAACAAAGGAATTGAAACGTTCAGGAACAAACGAGAAAAGTAAAAATAAAATCATCCAGGTAAAATCTGTATATAAAAAAACACCCACACACACAGGAAAAAATAATAAATTTAAAATTAAAAAATACGATGAATAAAATAAAAATAAGTTAACAAATTAGAATACAAACATTCTTACATTGTTTGATATATTCTACGTATTGGCTCTTTAAAAAGAAAGACACACTCTCCTTGTGTTATATGATATTCTCATTACATCATTTCTGTAAAGCTATTTATCAATGTACGTGTTTATCATTACCATTTTCTCTACTTATTTATCTCTTTAGTTACAACTGAGCAGCACATATTCATTCGTCCAACAACATACAATAATAAATCAACGTCATGTTTTTCTTTCCCGAGTTAATGACAGCGAGTCATAACATATGATATTGTGGATGTTTGGGCTTTTAACCTACTTATGAAAATGACTTATCCAATAACAAAATACATCAATCAAAATGCAAATGATTTTTTAATGACAATGACTTTTGGGATTTCGCTAAATAATCAAATGTATTTTTATTGAATGAAATAAAAAAAAAAGATCACTATGCTGTTCAATTTTCAACCGAAATCATCTCTTAATTCGTTTGTCCTAATTAATCTAATCAACCCAACGCGATAATTCATCATGATAAAACAACATCCAGCATTGTTATAGAAATATGATTAATTTCATTCATATTTTTCTTACTATATTTCTTTCAATTGAATATCGAAAAATTCCAGAGAGTAAACAAACTCATTAGACTGACGTGTATATTTTGTAATGTACAACACTAACACTTAATATTAGTAAGAGAACAACCTATAAGTAATTGACGTTTTGATATTTTACCATTAGATTCACGCAATTCAGACGAAGAAAATTACATCTCGGGTTGAAAAGAGGTATATGAATGACACTAAATATCTTTACAACACAAGAGATAGCAAACTTCCTCGGAAATATATGTATTCCCGAAGAAGATTGCCATCGAAACGAGTCAAATACATCTCTTGTGTTGTTAAGATATTCAGTCTCAATAATACCTCTTTTCTATATCTAGCATTGTTGAAACATCTATTATGGCTTCTTCTACATTTGCCACAGTGTACTCTTTATCTTACTATGGAGTTCTGGATAAATATATCATCTCTAAGTATTCTTCAATAATGATAAATCTTTTCAAGATAATATATTAGAATTACACATTTAAGCTTAAAATTTATTTATTCTAACCCCGCCTTCAAAAAACATTTTAAAAAGTACACAGGATATGAAAATAAATTAAGAAGTCAAACAATTACATTAAAAGTAAAAGTGTTACAAACAAACTCTCAAAATACAGCAATATATTTCATCAATAACGTGAAGAGTTACGGCGTGTTAAAACTTTGCTCCATGTTATTAGTTAGTGACTTTATCAAACAAACAACTACCAAGTTCATCAGATATTGCATAATACTGTACTGCAATATGCCGAGTAAATGCTATCGTGCAGAACAAAATAATGCAGACCCATGTACTGTACGGTACAAGCATGAGTGCGCCGGCAAGACGTGTGCTCGCCATACTGGCTGCTGCCGTCAATATCTTATCCTCTCTCTCTTCTCTCCTCTCCTCTCTTATCTCTCCCCCCCCCCCCTCTCTCTCTCTCTCTCTCTCTCTCTCTCTCTCTCTCTCTCTCTCTTCCTCTCTCTCTCTCTCTCTCTCTCTCTCTCTCTCTCTCTCTCTCTCTCTCTCTCTCGCTCTCGCTCTCTCCGTTCTCTATTGCTCTCTCCGTTCTCTTTCGCTCTCTCGCTCTCTCCCTCTCTCTCTTTGCTCTCGTTTGCTCGCTTTCTGTTGCTCTGCTTCACTCTTGCTCTCTCGCTCTCAAGCTCCAAAGCTCTCAAGCTCTCCCGCTCATATGTTCACTCATTTGTTTGTTTACTCGCTCTCCCACTCTCCTGCTCACATGTTCACTTGTTCGTTCGTTCACTCGCTCTCCCGCTCATTTGTTCACTGGTTCGTTCGTTCACTCGCTCTCCAGCTCACATGTTCACTCGTTCGTTCGTTCACTCCTCCCGCTCACATGTTCACTCGCTCTCCGGCTGTCTAACTCTCTAACTCTCTGGCTCTCTAGCTCTCTGGCTCCCTGGCTCTCAGGCTTTCTGGCTTTCAGGTTCTCTGGATCTCTGGATCTCTGGCTCTCTGGCTTTCTGACTCCCTTCCAATCTCACTCTCCCGCTCACACGTTCACTCATTACCTCATTCGCTCATTTACTCGTTCTCTCGCTCTCCCACTGTTTGGCTCTCAGCCTCTCTTAATCTCTGGCGCTTTGGTTCTCTAGCTCTCTGCCTCTTTCTCTCTGGCACTTGCTCTCCAGCCTTCCTGCTTTCCTCCTGCCCCCCCCCCCCTCCTGCTCTCCCTCTTTCTGCATCTCTGCCTACCACCTACCCTCGTAAAATAATTGCCCTAATGAGTAAAGGTGCAGTCCAGCATTATCATACTCTTTGTCTTCGTTCCTTTTTCCTTTTGTCTCGTCCCTCCATCTCTCCGAATCTCCCGGAACCGTCATAATACCTAAAATAACCTACAGTTAACATCAGCCCTCGGCATGTGCACCACCTGCGTCGATCGCCCAGCTGTGTCGATCACCACCTACGTCGATTTGCTAGGTCAGTCGCCAGCTGCGTCGTCGACCAACACCAACGTACCTGCGGGGAAAATACGTACACGTTATTGTCACGCCACTAACACTGCGTGTGAGAAACACCAACAAAAAAATAACAGCAAAAACGAATACTTAAGAGTCACTAATAAGGGATTGCAAGAGATATAAAAAGGTACTTAAAGAAACAAACCACAGGTTCCGGGTTCTGCTGAACAGAAACTCAATAAAACCGGGTCATATCGTAAAGAATGCCTGGAAGATGGCAGGCTGCGGCGCGTTCCGCTGACTTACTGGCTTTTGTTTTCGCTGAGGTCGCACTTTTCTTCCTGGCGTTGCATATGATTTTAATATGTTTACTCTCGTAAACTTCAAATACGTACATGAATACGATATATACATATATGTATATGTGTGTGTGTGTGTGTGTGTGTAACTGAATGTATGTATGTATGTATGTATGTATGTATGAATATATATATATATATATATATACATATATATATATATATTTATTTATTCATATATACAAACGCATCTATACACACACACACACACACACACACACACACACACACACACACACACTGTAAATATATAAATACACACACACAAATATATATATATATATATATATATATATATATATATATATATATATATATATATACTGTAAAATTTATAAATATTCTTTCATATATACACACACACACACACAACACACTCACACACAAACACACGCACACACACACACTTATATATATATATATATATATATATATATTATATATATATATATATATTTATATATATATATACTGTAAATATATAAATGCCATACATATATATAATATATATATATATAATTATATATATATATATACTGTACGTATATACAATATTATACATATATGTTTCAGTACACATAACACACATAAGTATGTGTATGTATGTGTGTGTGTGTGGTGTATGTGTGTGTGTGTGTGTTTGTGTGTGTGTGTGTGTGTGTGTGTGTGTGTGTGTGTGGTGGTATTATATATATAAATAAATAAATAAATTAATAAATATATATATATATATGTATATATATATATGTGTGTGTGTGTGTGTGTGTGTGTGTGTGTGTGTGTGTGTGTGTGTGTGTGTGTGTGTGTGTGTGTGTGTGTGTGTGTGTGTGTGTGTGTGTGTGTGTGTGCGTGCAACCTGAAGGCCTATTCAATTTTTTACAAAAAAAAAACAAAAAAAACAAGAAAAAAAAACGTTGTTGTGGCGGTAGAGCACGAAGAAATATAGCCCTCCGTATCTGCATCCCAGATAGAAGAGAAAATGGTTTGACCTTCAGAGGAATGAGGTCCCGGAATTCATCAGGCTGATGGTACGTGGGAAAAGACCTTTCCATTTTTAGTACTCATACATCTCATACCTTGACCTTTACTCTCTTCGTTTCCTTGTTGTCTGCCACTTTTCTCCTTGATCTTTAGAAAAGACACAAAAAAGTGTGCTTTTTACCCGAAACACTTCTTTCTCTCACACCCTCGTAACAATGAAAGTCCAAGGAAATGAGTCTTGTGGTAATGAGGAAAAAAAATACTACAGTGAAACGCGACTTTCAACAGAGTCCGATTTTTATATGAAAATCGTCGTATAACATAATCAAACCGAGAAGGCTGTCCTCACTCAGCCATTCCAAAACCGACTCTGTTTTGCTTTAGGTAACCGGCGTTAACATAGCCAATTCTCCCAACACAATTCAAAAGACAATTTGTAAGGATGAGGGGAAAGTGTGCTCCTGTGCAGCTTCTCCCTAGAATCCCACGTGAGTTCTGGTGCGGTTCATCTTGTTAGCTACAATAATTGCCTCGGAGTTGGTGCCTGTGATAGTTATTCCGACAGTTCCTGTAGCAGTACTTGAGCATGTGTTCTGCCCGGGTCGTAACTACTAGGGCTGTTTATAGTGCCAAAGGGTTTGCGTATGTTAGTGTTAGTGCCACATAACTAGCTCGCACTGCGGCACTCCAGACAATAATGACTCAAATATGATTATAAATTTAAGCAGTGGATGCTGCCGGCGCCATAAATAGTTCGAGAGGTCGTTAATGACATTCGTGTGCATGAACTGATACCATATGTCCCCCCGGTGTGGCGAGCATCTCATTCAGGCAGCCATTCTTTTTTGTCCACAGCAACCTGATTACCAGCCCTGATTGTATGACGTAATTATCGCCAATTATTACTGCGCAGGTGTGTATTTTTTCATCCCTTGTTTCGCCATCCTGATGTGCTTCCCTCTTCCCCCTTCACTATCCGTCCTAAACGTCGTCGTATATTCTGTCTCACTATCACTTTTATCATATCAAAACTGAGTATTCATCCTCCCTCCCCCCTTCTTCCCCAACCTCTCTCTTTCTCTCTCAATCTCTTTTATTTCATTCATTCATTCATTCTCTCTCTCTCTCTCCCCCCCTCCCCCCCCCCCCCCCCCCCCCCCCCCCCCCCCCCTCCCCC
>NW_028234420.1:11423968-11426468 GCF_977035675.1 Penaeus japonicus
TTACCTCAAGTCCATCGGCTCAGCGAAGGACTTCATTCAAATTACCCAAAGAAAGAAGCAAGGACTCCTAGCGCCAGTGAGTGGAGTGGAGTGGAGGAGCAAGTGAAATAACAAGTGGAGTAGCAGGTAGGAAAAAATGGAGTAGCTGCTGGAGAAGCTACAAAAATCTCGGTTTGAAAGTCGCTTTTAATTTGTTTTTTCCTTCAAGAAAATTGGGATTTTGTTATTATTACTTCTTAGTTAGATTTCAGTTTTGTTTAAAACAATATATGGCAACACATATTAACAACAACAATAACATTCCCTAGACAATAAAAACGTTGTAAATTTAGAAAATTTGCATTGGATTAAATAGAATTTAAAATCATTTACACTTACTGAATCGGCACATAAACCTCTTAAAAGAATAAAAAAACGATAAAATAAATGAATATCAATTAAAAGGCACATAAAGGCATAAAACATAACTGTGAAATATAACACAAAATTATGAGAGGGGAAAAAAATTATGTTCTTGTCCATTTTGAATTAACTCATCCTCTGCTATAATTGTAATCATCATCATCATCATTATGATAATGATAATGAGGATGATGATGATGATGATGATAATAATAAAAATGATAATAATAATAATGATAATGATAATAATAATGATAATAATAATAATAATAATAATAATAATAATAATAATAATAATAGTAATAATAATGATAATAATAATAATAATAATAATAATAATAATGATAATAACAATAATGATAATAGTAATAATAAATGATAATAATGAAAAAGACGATCAACCCCACTTCGCTACTCTCCCAATAGCCCCTGCTATCCTCTTTTCCACTCCCCACATTTACTCCTTCCTACGCTTCTTACCTTCCCTTTTGCCTCATCCTCCACTTCCTCCTTCTTTTTTGCCTCCTCCATTTCCTCATTCCTTTTCGTCTCCTCCTCCACTTCCTATCTCCTTTTTGCTTCCTCCTCCTCCTCCTCCTTACTTTTGTCCCCTCCTCCATTTTTTTCCCTTCTCCTTTCCTTTTGTCCCCTCCTCCACTTCCTCCACTTTTTCCCCTTCTCCCTTTCTTTTCCCCTTTCCTCCACTCCCTTTCTCCTCCCTCTCTAGCGCCCGTAAAGCGGTCCGGCCGAGACGAGGAACAGGAGTTTAAACACAGAGTTTACAACCAGAGACTAGTGAGCCGTCTCGAAGGGGCAGTTCAAGGGCGGGGGAGTAACAGGAGTTGGGGAGGAGTTGGGGAGGAGTTGGGGGGAGGAAGGGGGAGGAGCAATGCCGTTGGGAGGGAGTTTATGGGAGGAAGCTTTATTTCTCACTACTCATTACTTTCCAGTTTGTAATGAGTCTAATCTGTGAGATGGCAGGGCGATAGGAAGGGAGAGGGAGGCGATGCATATCCTTCTCTTTATATATTCTCCCTCTTCCCCTCTTTCTCTTCCTATTTTTGTTGGTCAAAATGCTGCTCCCGCCTTGCTGCCCACTCACTTCTTTTTTCTCCCTCCCTTCTAACGGGCTCGTTCCTCCCCCACCCCTCCCCCAGTACTTTTGCATTATTCAAAAAGGTAGTGAGCAACGTCGTTCTCTTGTTATTGCCGTAATGGCCCTACCGCCATCTAAAAAATAAAAAAAACAGCTTTAACGTTCACTGTAAGTTCTTCTATATCACAAACTACGCCCAATAAGGAATCGGAAACGGAAAATTATCTAGGTTATGGCAAAACGTTCTGCGGCGTTGATACAAATGGCAAAATCCTAATCTTTCTGTAATCTAATGTTGTGTATGCTGAGTAATGCACACTGCTTAGCTTCCCTAAAGATCTAATATCAGGAGAGAGATGAGACAGATTAGTCATAGGCCTTGTACACATCTCCGACTTTCTGTTTTTCTGTGAAAGTGATGATCATTATTCAAAACGGGCGACCCCACCCTTCTCTCTGTTCTTAACCGCCGTCGGGACGTTACTGCTATAGCGACGTTTCTGACCTTAAGCCTCGTCCGCAGAACACCCTCCCATTCATCCTCCAGCAACCTCTTCCAGCCCTAGCCCCAGCCCTAATCCCCCCCACCCACCCCCCATTCCTTCTTTATGAGAAGAGGACAACTTAAGACATTAATCCCCGACGGAAGCTACGGGGAGTGCATTCCCCCGAGGGTGCAGGTGTCATCTCGAAGGGTATTAACACCTGCAGAAGATCGTAAAGGCAAACCCGGGTTCGTCGTCCATTGTCTTACCTGGGGAAGTAGATGGAGAGGCGGTGCGTGGGAAAATGCTCTGGCGTGTCAACGAGATATTTCGCTGTGAATACACTGCACGAAATGCTCTTTTGAAACATAAATCAACGAGAAGCAAGTCATATTGGCAGTATTTATGATGGTTGCTTAGTCTACCACCCATCGATTTCATTATGCGAATACAGATTCGAAATTTCCTTCTAGCAGTCAGCGAATGCTTAAGGCTCGACGAGACATAATCATGAAAC
>NW_028234420.1:11433968-11436468 GCF_977035675.1 Penaeus japonicus
TCCGCTTTTGTTTATTTCTTCTTCCACTTTTTCTTCCTCTCATTTTCATTATCATTATTATCATTACCGGTATCATTATGATTAATATTATCGTCATAGCAGTCATAATACCCTATCCAAACAACAACCTTACGCTACAATTTGACTTCACAATAGATCAATCAATGAAACATGTAGCGGAACACAAGGCGAACTTTAAAAAGAGACATTAGGTTAAAAAGCCTCAAGAGGAACATACTACACGCGTATCTCCCCCTCGAAGGCAAGTCCTGGTGCTTCCCCTGCCGACCAAGATGACACGCGGATATGACACGACTTAGATCACGTACAAAAGCCATAAGTAGATGTTCACATGAGTGGGGAAAGCAAGGCACACGAAGGAAAAGCTCGCTCGTTAGCACCTGTTAACGAATGGTCTCCCCCCCCCCCCCACCACCACCCCCTGCTTCCTTCACAGTGTCCCGAACAGTTTCTCTTTCTTGCTCTCGCTCTCGCTCTCTCGCTCTCGCTCTCGCTCTCCCTCTCTCGCTCTTTCTCTGTCTCTCTATCTATCTCTCTCTCCCTCTCCCTCTCCCTCTCCCTCTCCCTCTCCCTCTCCCTCTCCCGCTCCCTCTCGCTCTCCCTCTCTCGACAAGGGGAAATTCAGTACTTGTTAAAAGAATGAGGGAGGAAGGACATGATGAATGACTCACTAATGGCAGACGAGCAACGATACAAATAGTAGGAGGGAAGATCACATTGAAAAAGTCGTACAAGGAAGAAGGAAACACACAATAATAATAATGATAATCAAGGTGTAAAATTGATCTCGAAAAAAAAATCAAGAAACTAAAAAGCAATACCATCCTCGTCGATCTTATGACCAAAGAAAAGAAACACTATTTCTTTAACCTCTCCTCCCGCCCTCCCTCCTTTCCTTTTCCTCCCCCTCGCCCTTTTTCTCGCCCTCTTCCTCCCCCTCCCCCTCTCCCTCTTCCCACCCTCCCCCTCCTCCCACCCTCCCCATTCCCTTTCCCTCCCCCTCGCCCTCTTCCTCCCTCATCCCCATCCCCTCCCCCTACCCTGCCCATTCCCGTTTCCTCACCCTAGCCCCTTTTCTTCGCCTCCCCCTCCTTCCACCCTCCCCATTCCCTATTCCTCACCCAAGCCCCTTATCTTCGCCTCCCCCTCCTCCCACCCTCCCCATTCCCTATTCCTCACCCTAGCCCCTTTTCTTCGCCTCCCCTTCCACCCACCCTCCCCCTCCCCCTCGCCCTCACCCCCATCCAGCCAACCAGCCTCACCATCACTTGGCAAGTCCCGACGCCTTTGGACACCCTGTCTACCTGCGGATGATTACGTCCTGGCGATTTGTAGAGTGAATTTCCGGTAATCGCGCGCGGGAGAAGAGGACCCGGAAGATCACGGAACAGCTGCAGATAACAAACCGGGAGAATGTTTTGACAAAGCGCTGGAAGAAGCTGTGGCGGTGATGGGGCCCAGGGATTCAGCTGCGATTGCTCCTGCAGATGTCGAGGCGGCGCTTCCAGAATCCACATCCCGAAGAGAGGGAGGAGGGAAGAGGAAGGGAGGGAGGGAGGGAGGGAGGGAGGGAGGGAGGGAGGGAGGGAGGGAGGGAGGGAGGGAAGGAAGGAGGAGTGGGAGGGGAAGGTAGGAAGTGAGTGAGGAGGGGGAGGGAGGGAAAAAGGGATGAGGGAAGGGAGGGAGGGGAAAGGGAAGAAGGAAGGGAGAGAGGGAGGGAGGGAGGGAGGGAGGGAGGGTGGGAGAGAGAGAAGGAGGGAGAGAGAGAGAGAGAGAGAGAGAGAGAGAGAGAGAGAGAGAGAGAGAGAGGAGAGAGAGAGAGAGAGAGAAGAGAGAGAGAGAGAGAGAGAGGAGAGAGAGAGGAGAGAGAGAGAGGGAGGAGAGAGAGAGAGAGAGAGAGAGAGAGAGAGGAGAGAGAGAGAGAGGGAAAGAGAGGGGGAGAGAAGGAGAGAAAAAAAAAGAGGAGAGAGAGAGAAAGAGAGAAAAAGAAAAAAAAGAGAAGGAGAGGAGAGAGAGAGAAGGAGAGAGAGAGAGAGAGGAGAGAGAGAGAGAGAGAGAGAGAGAGAGAGAGAGAGGAAGAGAGAGAGAGAGAGAGAGAGAGAGGAGAGAGAGGAGAGAGAGAGAGAGAGAGAGAAGAGAAGGGAAGAGAGGAGAGGAGAGGAGAGAGAAGAGGGAGAGAAGGAGAGAGAGGAGAGAGAGAGAGAGAGAGAGAGAGAGAGAGAGAGAGAGAGAGAGAGAGAGAGAGAGAGAGAGAGAGAAGAGAGGAGAGAAGAGAGAGAGAGAGAAGAGAGAGAGAGAGAGAGACGGAGAGAGGAGAGAGAGAGAGAGAGAGAGAGAGAGAGAGAGAGAGAGAGAAGAGAGAGAGAGAGAGAGAGAGAGAGAGAGAGAGAGAGAGAGAGAGAGAGAGAGAGAGAGAGAGAGAGAGCGAGTGCGAGTGAGCGAGCGAGCGACCGAGAGAGAAAGAAAGAGAGAGAATAAG
>NW_028234420.1:11446468-11461468 GCF_977035675.1 Penaeus japonicus
AGCATCCGTTATTCGTCTTCCAGTATCTCTTTCTATTCTACAACAGTATACATACACACAAAAACAAACGCACCCAAACACACGCTAGCACAAGCACACACACAGACCCAGACACAGACAGGGCACAACCAGTAGACTCCCACGCACACGCAGACATACATTCAAAGGAATATTGACTTCATGGGGTTTTATGTCTTACATAACGTTTCTTCGCCAAACTCTGCTGGCCATTACGGATATTCAGTGACCCGAATGTCGTAACAGTTACAAGATCCCGAGGACTGAGAAATCCAATCCCACATTTCGCTGCGGAAAGTATATTCGAAAGTTTCGTTTTAGATCGATGACGTGCCTTCCCATTTTTATGATTTTTGTTTATAGATATAATACCAATCTACTATACCTGCTGACAAAGATCTTATTTATGCTATATAATTCATCTTACTATAAACATGTATATATACACACGACTAGCTATGGCCACTTCTATGGCCTGGTGCACAGATAAACCATATTTCACAACATATGTAAGCAATATACAGTACTGAGTGATACATAACCATACCATAGAATATGAATATATTGAGTAGTTAACCCGTGCATATGAGCCTCGCAACAACAGCTGGAACATGTGTAAACTAAATCCGAAATTATGCTTATAGAGATCGTAACTCTTAAAATTATATCTATAAAGCAAGACATAGCGACACGCATAGAAGACACTCACGCAGAAACGCTTATATAAACAGACAGACAGACAGACAGACAGAAAGACACACACACACACACACACACACACACACACACACACACACACACACACACACACACACACACACACACACACACACACACACACACACACACACACACACACCACGCGAAGAGCCCGTACCCACAAGAAACAGTACTCCGGGCGGCGCACACACAGCCAGCCTCAATCGATGGTTCGGAATGAGAGAACCGCGATTCAATTTCCTCTTTCTGGTACTTTTGCATCAACTACCACGAGGTTCGCTCTACCGGTAACCGGGTCCTTTTCTTAATATCTCTACCCTGTTGTATCTGCTCTTATCTCGTTCTCTCTAGTTTCCTCTCTTACTTTCTTCTTCTTCTTCTTTTTCTTCTTCTAGTTCTAGTTCTACTTCTACTACTTCTATTTTTACTTCTACTTCTACTTCTACTTCTGCTTTTACTTTTACTTTTACTTCTACTTCTACTTCTACTTCTACTTTCTCTCTCTCTCTCTCTCTCTCTCTCTCTCTCTCTCTCTCTCTCTCTCTCTCTCTCTCAATTCAATCTCTATATGAAAAACTCGCTATCTACATATACATGTATACATATATATATATATATATATATATATATATATATATATATATATATATATATATATATACATATATATATACAAACAATAATAAATACATACACACACACACACACACTCACACACATACACACATACACACACACACATACACACACACACACACACACACACACACACACACCAACATATAATATATATATATATATCTATATATCTCTATATCTATACATATATATAATATATACATACACACACACACACACACACACACACACACACACACACACCGCATCTATCTCCCCATCCATCCCTCTATCTACCTCTCTCTCTACCCTTTCCCCCTATCTCCCCCTTCTATTTCCGTCCCCCAGACCCAGAAGGGAAGAGAAAGGGGCGAAGAGCGAGCGAGCGAGCGAGCGAGGCGACACAACAGCCGAGGAGCGCGCGAGACGGAAAACAAGTTGGGATCGAATCGGATTATGGCAAAATCAATGGAATCAATCACGGCGGCTGAGATGTCACTCCATGACGCATTTTCCCCGTGGCACAACCTCCTGTCCTAATGGTCTAAGTATGGATAGGTCTAGGTGAAGAAGAGAAACAGATAAAGTTAAAAAGATGGGCTGAAACAAAGGTGACAGAGATGGTCTAAATAAGATTGAATAGAAGGTAAACAGATATAAATATTAAATGAGAGTTAGATAGATAGATATATATATAGATAGATTGATAGACAGAGAGAGAGGGAGAGAGAGAGAGACAATGAAGTATATTATAACAAAATATACTTCATGGAGATGATGCTTTGGAAGCAATGTACTTTTTTGTACGATGTTTAATCTAAATAAATTCGCAGGAAAAGATCTGACAAAACGATAACATATTCCCCGTAGTAGTATGTCCCTTTTTCATTCAGTTTTACCTCAAAGATTAACGAAAAAAAATATATGAGAGAGAAAATATGGTGAATCATATTAAGTAAAATCAACGTAAGAAAAAAAGATATATGATACATCTTGACAAAAGAAAAGAAAAAAAAGAAAAAGAAAAAGAAAAAAATACATACATACATATATATATATAATATATATATATATATATATATATATATATATATATATATATATATATATATATATATATATATATGTAAGTATGTATGTATGTATGTATATACAAGATGCATCTTAACAATAAATATAATCACAAGACAATATATAGGCAAATGAGAATGACATGTCTCAACAGTAAAAAGGTCCTTCAAGGGCAAAAGAATCCCCAACCGGTAGCGAAATCGTAAACAGAACAGTTACGGAATGGAGGAGACCCCACCCGCGCCCACCACTGTAGCCTCGCGCGCAGGAACCTTGACCCAGAGCGAGTTGACCGGCGAAAAGTGGGTCACAAAATGGAAACCGCTAAAGGGTGTGTGTGTGAGAGAGAGAGAGAGAGAGAGAGAGAGAGAGAGAGAGAGAGAGAGAGAGAGAGAGAGAGAGAGAGAGAGAGAGAGAGAGAGAGAGAGAGAGAGAGAGAGAGAGAGAGAAGAATAGAGAGGAAAATGTAGAAACTGTAAATACCATGATATCGTGTTCTTTTCCTTTCCTCTGCCGTGCTAGTTTCCATGGCGACGGAAAGGAGAGAGGAGAAGGAGAGTGAGAGAATGCCGGAGAGGAAGAGAAAAGATACGAGAGCTGAATAGGAGAAACGATATTCGAAACGAGCGATATGCAAGCCCTAGCTAGACCCTGGTCAGACCCTAGAGACCGGCCGACGTGGGGGGGAAAGGGGGGGAGGAGGGAGGAAGGAGAAGGAAGGGCTGAGGGGGAGGGAGGAGAGGAAAGGGAGGAGGGGATGCTCGGGAAGCTATAGCTGGCGAGGGTGTGGGAAGGTGGGTGGTTAGGGGGGGGCTAGGCAAGAGGGGAGAGTGGGGGTAGGGTTAGGGTGGGGCGTAAGGGGGTAGGAGAAGGAGGAGGAGGAGGAAGAGGAGGAGGAGGAGGAGGAGGAGCCGCACAGATCGATGCTGCATCAAGTTCCGCTTACCACAGAGCCACTGATATATTCCCGAGATCTGCCTCCTTTTGTTTCATAGCGAGATTAATGCTAGTCAAGAGTCCACAGAGAGAAAATAAAAAAAGAAAGAAAAAGAAGAAGAAGCGGGAATACAAAATGGGATTCTTCCTCGCAGCATCCAAAAGAGAAAGAAAGAGAGAACGGTATTTTGTTCGTTTCTTGAAGGAGCAGCATCCTCAGTCAGCTGATTCCCGGGGAAACGGAAGCTGCTGCTGCTGGCCGTCTTCCGTCCCCGCTCGTCTCTTCCAGGCCAACTCGCATCCTGCCCTCTCCATAGCGCCGCTGTCGCTGCCTCTTGGCTTTCCTTCCCTACAGAGACTCTTTCTCTCCCCCTCCCTCATTACGCTCTGTTTTCGCTCCTTCTTGCTTTCCCTTCCTTACCAACTTTTCTTCCTCTCCCTTTCTCTCTTTATACTTCACTGTCCTTCCTTCTTGCTCTCCTTCTCGAGTATTACCTCTTCCTCACCCTTTCTTCCCTTACGCTTTGCTTTCTCCTCTAGTTTTCTCTTTCTCTCCCCCTCTCTCGATATGTTTCGTTTTCGCTCCTTGCTTTCCTCCTCTTTCTCTCTTTCAACGATCAACTTCCCCCTTTTTCCCTCGCTACTCTTTTACATTCCTCCTTCTCTCCACATCCCTTTCTTCGTCTTGCAATTTTCTTCTCTCGCCATACTCCCTCCGTTTACATCATTGTTCTCTATGATGCTCACTTTCTCCTTCTAATTTTCCCTTTTATCGTCCCCCTTCCTTCCCCTCCTTTCCTTCCTCGCAGCCCAACGCTACTCCTCTTCCTTCTCACTCGCCACCTTTCGTCCTCCCGATGGTCTTCATTTTCTCTGTGTCCTTATCCTCCCTATTCTTTTTATTCTCGTCACTATCTTACGGTTTCCTCCCTCTTTCCTCCGTCAAGTTTATTCCTTTTATTCATCGACCTCTACCCATCGTGTTCGTTCTATTCATTGTTGTCTTTCCTCTTTTTTCTCTCTTTCTCTATCCACTCTATTCAATCTCCTTCTACCCCTGTCTCAATCTAGCCTATTCCTTCCCTCCCTCTTTGTACCCTATTCCTTCTATCCCTCACCATCAAAACCCTCTCTCTTCCTTCCTCTATTCCCCCTATTTCTTCTGTTCCTCGCCAACCTTCTTCCTTCTCTGTCTTTCTCTACCCATCCTATTTTTCTTTCCTGTACTATCCACCCTTCTCTCCTCCATTCACTACCCACCTTATTCCTTCTATTCCCCTTTCAATTTTCCTCTCCCCACCCAATTCCTTCTATCAATCGCCATCCGCCCTCCACACCTCTTCCTCTATCCACTCTCCTCCTCCCTCCTCTCCCTCCCCCTTCTTCTATCCACTCTCATCCTCTCTGGCTTTCCCTCACCCCTTTGCCATCAGGTCCGCATTATCCTTCAGTCCAGACACTGTAATTCTATTCCCATTTGCCCTGCATTCCAATGCCTACTCATTAATATTTCAGCCTTTCTTAATACCTCAATTATTCTCTTTTCTGTTTCCTTCTTTGTTTTGTCGTTCGTTTGCCCTCGGGTTGGTTCATTTTTAGTATTTATTAATATTTTTGTCTTTTTTTCTGTTTTCCCTTTTTATTATCATTTTCTTTTTTATCTTATTCATGCCCCCTTTTTCTCCTTCGCCGATGCTATCGTTTGTGCTCTCTCTCTCTTGCTCACTTACTCACTCTAACTGTTACACTCACCCTTTATCTTTACCTCTATCTGTCTCTGTCTCTTAATTCTTGCTCCTACTTTCATTCTATGTCTCTGCCTCTATCTGTCTCTGTCTCTGTCTCTGTCTCTGCCTCTGCCTCTGCCTCTGCCTCTGCCTCTGCTTCTCCTTCTGTATCTGTCTCTGCCTCTCCCTCTGTTTCTGTCTTTGTCTCTGTTTCTGTTTCTGTCTCTGCCTTTGCCTGTCTCAGTCTCTGCCTCTGTCTCGACTTCTCTCTCCCTCTCACTCACACTCTGTTTCCCCCTTTCCTTCTCCTCCTCTTTTCTCTCTTCCCTTATTCTCATTATTCTCTTCCCTCTTCATTCTTTCTCGTTCTTTTCTTATTTTCCCTTGATATATTTTTTCTCTCTTTTCTTCATATCTCCTCGTTTTCTTTTCCTCTCATTTCCCTTATTTCTCTTATCTTATCTTTCTCTCATTTCTTCTCATTTTATCTTTCTTTCCCTGTTTTTTTCCTCACATTTTCTCTCTCACTGTGTCTCTTCTCCTTCCCCTATTTTCTTTCATCTCCTATTTCCTCATGCTCTCTCATCTCTTCTCTTTCCCTCCTTTCCCTTCGCTTTCTCTTCATCCCCCTCTTTTTCTTTAATTTTCCTTCGCTTTATCTTCATTCCCTTATTTTTCCCTCATATTTTCTCTCTTCATTTCTTATAACTTCTGTCTTCTCTTCTCTTCTCTTTCCTTTATTTCCCCTCGGTTTCTCTTCCTTCCCCTCTCTCTCCCTTATATTTTCTCTTTTCCCTCCTCCTCGCATCTTTTATCTTCTCTTTTCTTCTCTTTCTTCGCCTGACTCCACCTTTACCACCTCAATCAATATATTTCGCCACACCCTGTCCGACTTCAAAATCCTCTTTTTCCTCTCTCTCTTTCTCTCTGTCTCTCCCTCTCTCTTCCTTTCTATTCTGTTTCTCTTGCTCTTGTTCTTTCTCTTTCTTTTGCTTGTCTTTTCCCAAGTTTCCTTCTGATTCTCTTACTGATTTCTCTCTCTCTCTTTCTCTCTCTCTCTCTCTCTCTCTCTCTCTCTCTCACTCACTCACTCACTCATTCATTCATTCACTCACTCACTCACTCACTCACTTACTCATTCATTCAGTCACTCACTCATTCACTCACTCTCTCTCTCTCTTTCTCCCCCTTCTTTTCTTTCATCTTTTTTTCTCTCTTTACCTCATTTCCCGGTCACAATACATTGTCAATTTTCACTTTTAACATTTCATCATTATCGATTTTTCTTTAATATCCATTATCTTTACCTCTCGCTGTTTACCTTCTTCTTGATTAATTGTTTATTTTATCTTTTTTTTCAATTATCTCTCGTTGTGCATCTTTGTTATCCTTTTTATCTTCGCCTCTTTCCACCATATCTTATTCTTTTTCTTCTCTTCACAGGTAGGCCTATATCATCAATTATTCCTCCGGTAGGCTTATCTTATTTGGATAGATCCTCTACTCTTATTTGCTCTCTTAGTAATTAGTCCATTCATCCATTAGATGTATCAATTCATTTCTCTAATCCATCTATTTGATTCGCCAGTCTATCTGTTTTGCTATAATCTATCTGTTTTACCAATCTAATTATCCGTTCTTCCATTGCACCTGCTCGGTCTCTCATTTGCATATCTACTATGAATGAATCTCTATTGCACCCCCCCACCCCCACCCCCACACCCACCCCCACCCCCGCCAACCCCGTCACACCCTTACCCTCAGTTTCCAACCTCACTGGATTTCGTCATTTCGACCCCGCACTGACCTTGTTTTAATGTTTTGACCTACATTCTCTGGCCTAGTGTTTTCCGTTTGTTTTGCATTGCACGGTCTTGTGTCTCCTTTTGTTTTGATTTTTTTTTTTTTTTTTTTTTACATATTTCCTTTCTCTCTCTTCCTTCTTTCCTTTTCCCTTTGTAGCTGTCCCAGTCCGTTCAAACCTTTGATCGTCCCTTCTCCTCCTCTCTCGATCTCTCTTCTTCTTCTTCTTCTCCTCTTTCTCTTTTTCTTTTTCCTTCTCCTCCTCCCCTTCCTCTTCATCTTCATCCTCCACCTCCTCCTCCTCCTCTTCCTCTTGTTCCTCCTCTTCCTCTTTTTTTTCTTCTTCTTCTTCCTCCTCCTCCTCCTCTTCCTCCTCTTCTTTTTCTTCTTCCTCTTCCTCTTCCTCTTCCCCCTCCTCCCCCACCTCCTCCTATTTCCCATCAGTCTACATCAGTTCTCATAGATCGATCGATACCTCTTCCCCCTCCCCTTCCCTTACCCTCCGCTCCTCCCCCTCCCCTCCTCCCTCCTCTCCTCCCCATCCACCCCCTATCATACCTTCCCTCCTCCCTCCTCCCTCTTTCCCTCAGCCCCCGTCCCCTCACCTCCTCCCTTCTCTCTAGTCGTCCCCTTAGTTTCACAACTTTAATATCAATTTTCTCCACCACTTCACAGTTCTCTTCCCCTCGGGTTTGTACCTGGAGCCGTCCCTCTTCCCTAGATTGGTACCGCCTGCCTTGGTTATTCCCCTCTGGCACTTACCTTTCCCCTTTCTTTACGGCTTGGCTCCTTCTTTCGACTAAGCCACATCAACAGTCTTAGTCTCGCTTTCTCTCTTTCTCTCTTTTCTCTCTCTCTCTCTCTCTCTCTCTCTCTCTCTCTCTCTCTCTCTCTCACTCACTCACTCACTCACAAACTCATTCACTCACTCACTCACTCACTCTGTGTGTGTGTGTGTGTGTGTGTGTGTGTGTGTGTGTGTGTGTGTGTGTGTGTGTGTGTGTGTGTGTGTGTGTGTGTGTGTGTGTGTGTGTGTGCGTGCGTGCGTGCGTGCGTGTGTGTGTGTGTGTGTGTGTGTGTGTGTGTGTGTGTGTGTGTGTGTGTGCGTGTGTGTGTCCGCCTTTCACTCCATTATTCCTTCTCTCTCTCCGGATACTGTATCTCCATTTGTTCCTATGTCTACCTATCGTCTCCCAAGCCAGCCGTGTAGCCAGCGCTTGTAGCGGCTCTAGCAGTATAGTGGCCCCCGGGTAACCTGTTGCAGCAGAAACCTTTTGTCCCCGCTTGTAGTGGTGGGGGCGGTTCCCCCACTCTCGCTATGTCAGGGAGGTCACGCGAATCTCACACGGAGAGGTGAGGGGAGCTGGGAAGGAGGGCGAAAGTAAGGCCCATCTTGTACTCAGTCTTTGTAATCACTTTCCATTAACATCTTTTTTTTTCGTTTTGATTTTTGTATTTTTTCTCTGTTTTTTTCTGTTTGTTTTCCCCTTCTGCTTATTCAGTTTGTTTTTCATTTCTCCTCTTATATTTCGTGGCTACACATGTATAAATATTTCACTTTTAAACATGGCAAAAACAAGATTGGGTATTTGTACATTCTATATCTTTAATGACTATAATTCTCCACTACTTCTTTTTTCTTTTCATTTTTTTAGTACTTTAGCAAGCGTCCTTTCGTCCAATTTCCCTCGATCTTCAAATAAGCCCTAACGCCATGATTAAAAAAGCACCATATTCTATTCTCATACTCCGGAGAGATTCGCAGAGCAGCAACTTTGGGCCAAAACTAGTATAAATATTCACTCGCAAAGAAATAAAAACATACACATGCAGCCAAAAAAAAAAAAAAAAAAAAAAAAAAGCAAAGCGCTCTACCCTACAAAAGATCACAAGAGAGACCGTAGGAGCCACGGCGAGGCACCAGGTCCCTTGAGGGCGAATGAGCTAACCACAGCGGGATCACAGTGGACCACAAGGTTCTTATCCTAAGTAACAGTTGCCATCATTATCCGAGGGTTCTCTCCTGTTTTACTTTGTTACTTCTTGCTCTTGGGTTCCATTAGATGATTAGGTTAACTGAAACAACGCCGTAACTGAAACAATACCTGTGGCAAATATGATTTTTTATTTTTTATTATTATTATTTTTTTTTTCTTTTTACTGTATCCATAACGAAAACGACTTCAGTTACGACTCTTGCTACCGCCTCACCATTATCCAGCGCCGCGACTTCTGCCAACACACCAATTTCTGGTCTGCCAACAGCCAGGCCTACCGAGGCGTCACCATCAAATAAAAGGGAACAGCTGCCAGGCCTTCCGTCACTTGCAATATTCTGGGATCTTCAACGAAATTGGTTGACGACTTTATGACCCATGAAACAAAGGGAAAAAAGTGATGCAAGAATATATAGAAATCCTCTTGGTGATGGAGGGATGGTGCCTTCTTTGATAAGGAAGAAAAAGTGATGCTCCATGATCTGGTTGCACGATGTTTATGGTGATTGGTAGCACTGACTTACAGTTCGTAATTTTGACGCACTGCATCGATCTCACTGGTGTATCGCACTCGGAAATAACATTATAAATGCAGACGATATGAAAATGCATGACAGGAAAGCAAATGATGTGACAGAAAGCAGACAGTCGAGGTAGTGGACGGTCATGACTAAGTGATATAGATGTAACGCGGAGAAGCACCGCAGGCAACTTCTCCCAGTCACAAAAGCTTCTTGTATTGTCTTGTTTCAGGCTTCCACCACACGTCTCAAGCAGGTACATCTATCACTTGTTGTATTATTTTTCCAGGTGTCTTGTAGATTTTGGGTATATTCTAGCCGTGTGTTTTTTTATATTGTGGATTTTTTATAAGCATATACTACAATAAGTTGGTATTTCTACATCTAATACAACGATTTCAAACGATCTCAAACACAAGGCACAATAGCCCGGCAGCAAGGCCATTGCTCCTTGGGTTTCGCAAAAGGCACCGAGGCATCATAAGTGGATAATGATTTGGTGCAAACTGGATCCCAGTCATTACTCTCTTCCCAGTAAGTTCATCCTAATGTTTCTATGATACCTCTACTACCCTATCCTCATCCTTGCATGTCTCCTTTAAACTACCTTTACCCATAACTAAAATCTTGGTTCGTTTATTTTTTTTTGTGTGTGTTTATCCTTTTTATATTTTAATCTTTTTTATCATTCTCTCTCTCTCTCTCTCTCTCTCTCTCTCTCTCTCTCTCTCTCTCTCTCTCTCTCTCTCTCTCTCTCTCTCTCTCTTAAAAGCCATCGTCAACTATCTCTTGGCCGTTCTATTTGACAAGCATAAACTTCGTTATGCCCTTGTAACGTGACCTCCTTCCTCCTCCTAGCATCCAATATCCGCCGGAAGTCCATACCAACTCCACCTGCCAAGTTACTGAGCGTTGCCATGTACGAGGCGGTTCCGAGTGTCATGAATTACCAAGAGTTGTTATAAGACATAAGACGACTCACTATTGCACCCGTAATTAATTTTCATGTTACCATACGTATGCAACTTTTGCCAAATTATTTCATAAAGTAAAATCAAAGGATATCTACATCATTAAGCATGGTAACCTACACCTATACTAAACCATTGAACAAAATCATATGTGATGTCTGTCTTCGTGAAAAGCAGCCTTGCACTATCACAGCAAAACTAAGACGAACCACTCTATCCTAATTGCAAAGTATTATTATTAAACACTGTACGGGGACGTTTTGTAGTTGTGTTCTTTCTTTGCGTTATCATGCACCAGGTCACGTCCAAGATACCCCCCCCCCTCACACCACCACCTCCCCATGACGCCTAGAGAGACGGAGGGAATAACGAGGGGGCATGAAACGTTAATTACACTCGCAGGTCTGACACAGCAAGAGGTTAATTAATTTACGCCATCGCGAGTTGCATACTTTGTTATGGCTTGGCCTTCAGGGGACTCTCCGACGATGGTATGCCTTTGTCTGTGAACGAGAGAGAGAGAAAGAGAGAGAGAGAGAGAGAGAGAGAGAGAGAGAGAGAGAGAGAGAGAGAGAGAGAGAGAGAGAGAGAGAGAGAGAGAGAGAGAGAGAGAGAGAGAGAGAGAGAGAGAGAGAGAGAGAGAAAGAGAGAGAGAGAAAGAGAGAGAGAAAGAAAGAAAGAGAGAGAGAGAGTTAGAGAGAATTAGAGAATGAGAGAGAGAGTGAGAGAAAATGAGAGAATGAGAGAGCGAGAGAGAATGAAAGTGAGAGTAAGAGGATGCATATTCAAACTTATGTGCAACAACCAAACAACATGACCAATATCATCATCATCAACCCACTAAGTTCCCACAGAAGCCCCGATCGTTGGCAGGGACAGACGCACCAAACATCAAGGGCACCGCCAGACGCGACCCTTGCACCTTGCACAGCCAAACACACACGCATTCAAAGATATATCACCAGCGAATGACTCGGGAACCGATCCTCAGAGACAGGGTGACTCACGAAGCAGAAATAGACCGACGTAATAAGAAACGTATAGGACCATGAGACAGATTTCCATGATTCTTATATATACATATATATTCTTGTAAATATAGGCCTATGCGACTGATTCCCATGATTCTCTCGAGTAAGGCTTCGGACGATGAGCTTTTAACAGTAGATCCTTAGTGATGAATCAGGCTAAAGAAGGCTTTTAAGACTCAGCAGGTCGAACTTATGAATTCCGTACAAGACGGTAACTAATTCTCAAAGAGAAAGAATAAAGTTGGGAGGTGGAGGACGAAAGAGAGGAAAAGTAGTAAGAAAAGGAGGAGGAGGAGGAGGGGGAGGAGGAGGAGGAGAAAAGAAGAAGAAGGGGGAAGAGGGAGAGGAGGAAAGGAAGGAGGAGGAGGAGGAGGAGGTGGAGGAGACGGAGGAGGAGGATGAGGAGAGGGAGGAGGAAGAGGAGGAGAGGGAGGAGGAGGAGGTGGAGAAGGAGGACAGGGAGGAGGAGGAAGAGAAGGACACGGAGGTGAAATATATACTGAAAAAGAAGAGATGGAGCAGGAGGAGGAGGAGGAGGAGGAGGATAACACAGAGAAGGAGAAAGGGGAGGAGGAAGAAAAGGGAAAGGAGGAAGAGGAAGAGAGTGTTTGAAAGTAAAAGGAGATATAGAGGATTTTTGAGAAGAGAGACAAGACCGAGGAAAAACACAAGGAAGAGAATGTGGAGAAGAGAGAAAGAAAGAGGCATAAAATTAATGTCGACACAAATGTTTTGAATAACTTTCATAATCCTAGTAGAAGTTGTTGAAGTAGGAGTAGGAGTAGGAGTAGTAGTAGTAGGTAGTAATAGTAGTAATGGTAGTAATAGTAGTAGAAGTGGAAGTAGAAGCAGGAATAGTAGAGGTAGAAGTAGATATTGAAATAAAATTAGTAATAGTAGCAGTAGTTGTAGTCGTAGTAGTAATATAAGTAGTAGTAACATAAGCAGTAGGTGATAAAAAAAATAAAATAGAATAGGACATGCAGAAATAAGAAAGAAAAATATGATAGTCATGCCACCGAATATACATAATCAGCACGTTGAGGAGCCAACAAGAGGAGGATAAGCCTTGTGAGTGATATAGTGGGAGAGAGAGAAAGAGAGGAAAAAAAGAAGAAGAGGGAGCGGACGAGAATGCGAAAGAGAGAGAGAGAGAGAGAGAGAGAGAGAGAGAGAGAGAGAGAGAGAGAGAGAGAGAGAGAGAGAGAGAGAGAGAGAGAGAGAGAGAGAGAGAGAGAGAGAGAGAGAGAGAGAGAGTGAGAGAGAGAGTGAGAAAGAGAGAGAAAAAGAGAGAAAGAGAGAGAAAAAGAGAGAAAGAGAGAGAAAGAAATAGAGAGAAAGAGAGGAAAAAAAGAAGAAGAGGAAGCGGACGAGAATGCGAGAGGAAGAGGAAGGATAGGAGAAATCAAGAGGAGAGAGTACGAGAGGAAGGTGAAGAGGAGGAGAAATCAAGAGGAAGAGGGAGAGTAATAGAGTGGAAGGTGAAGAGGTTGGAGAGAGAGGAAGAGAGTGCGAGAGGAAGGTGAAGAGGAGAAATGAGAGGAAGAGGGAGAGAAAGAGAATGCGAAAGGAAGGTGAAGAAGATAAATGGTGAGGAAGAGAGTGCGAGAGGGAGGTGAAAAGGAGAAATGAGAGGAAGAGGGAGAGAAAGAGAATGCGAAAGGAAGGTGAAGAGGAGAAATGGAGAGGAAGAGAGTGCGAGAGGAAGGTGAAGAGGAGAAATGGAGAGGAAGAGAGTGCGAGAGGAAGGTGAAGAGGAGAAATGGAGAGGAAGAGAGTGCGAGAGGGAGGTGAAGAGGAGAAATGAAGAGGAGGAGAGAGAGGAAGAGAGTGCGAGAGGAAGGTGAAGAGGAGAGATGGAGAGGAGGAGAGATAGGAAGAGAGTGCGAGAGGAAGGTGAAGAGGAGAGATGGAGAGGAGGAGAGAGAGGAAGAGAGTGCGAGAGGGAGGTGAAGAGGAGAGATGGAGAGGAGGAGAGAGAGGAAGAGAGTGCGAGAGGAAGGTGAAGAGGAGAGATGGAGAGGAGGAGAGAGAGGAAGAGAGTGCGAGAGGAAGGTGAAGAGGAGAGATGGAGAGGAGGAGAGAGAGGAAGAGAGTGCGAGAGGAAGGTGAAGAGGAGAGATGGAGAGGAGGAGAGAGAGGAAGAGAGTGCGAGAGGGAGGTGAAGAGGAGGAGAGAGAGGAAGAGAGTGCGAGAGGAAGGTGAAGAGGAGAGATGGAGAGGAGGAGAGAGAGGAAGAGAGTGCGAGAGAGAGGGGGCCGACCAACATGCAGGAGGAGGTGGGAGCAGACTCGGGAGGGTGCAGAAAGACCACCGCCACCTCGCGTTGACTCGACCGAGCTGCTGGTATTGATTCCTGGGTCAGTGAGTCCCGGACCTGTGGCCACCCCGGCCATGTTCCTTCCTTCTGCCTGTGCTGATGCTGAGCTGTCCTACAAGATGATGGTAAGATCCTTCCACCTGTGGTCCTTGCCTCTACTCTATGACATTGGTTGAGGTCCTCATAACCAGGCAGGCGAGATCCAATACATGATGCTATGAATATCCCGGCAGAATGCTGAGGTCCTGAGAGTCAAGATGCTGAGCTCCTCGACGGGGCGAGTTCAGACACCGAATTCCGCCGGGGCTGGAATCCTGACGGAGGTGGGAACCGTATGCCGACGACGCTCTCCTGACGCTAAGCCGACATGTAAGGTGAAGGGAAGATGTCTGAGGTCAAAACGGCCGAATGATGGAAGACAGCTGATAGTTCGGAGCGGCGTTTTAAGCGCCTGGCAAGATCAACAACGATGTATCTTTTGGATCTTTCTTCTCTAATAGATGCTCTAATGAGTTACATTAAGTCATTTTTAGGGTACGTGTATGCCATTTCATATAGTCATAGCATGAATTATAACTCGGTACTTCTACAACCCAAAGAATAACGCAGATCCTGTGTCTTCTCGACATATTATCGCGTTTAAGTCATGTAGTAATGTTAAGAGGTATGCGGTAACCTCAAGCGTCGTGGGTTAATGCAAACGCGTTATGTCATGGATGTGCGAATGTCAAGGGTGGTCTTGTGACATAAATCCTGAGGGCTGCGTGCTGGGCGGAGGATGCTAGATTACAACCGGGATAATGTTCACCTTTATACAGGGTTTTCGGCTGAGTTGCGCTACTTATTCTTGATGTACGTTAATGCAAGAAGAAGACGAGACGAGAAATTGGGTGTACAAATCCAACTTACTCTCAAGACTCAAGAATGCCATCTATTGTCTAAGGCCCAGGAATCCTTGGAAGTGACGAGCAAATACTTAGGGTTTCAGTATTTCGACAAGGTTCAAAGGTAATGGTTGAAATTCCATTGTTATGCTTATCTGCAAATTGTAAGGTCAGAGGGCTTTTGGGAAGGGATTCTCATTTCGCTTAAAGATATTGTACTAAGCTACAGTTACAGAGAAATAATCTTTATAAATAGTAGTAGCCACTGTCAAGAACGGGGACAGAAGTCCACGGTAATGTTCCCCGGGCACGATGGCTAAGACACGGAAAGCATAAGACTATGTGTCTTGATGTGCCAGTCACATCTAAGCCTCTTTATGATC
>NW_028234420.1:11468968-11471468 GCF_977035675.1 Penaeus japonicus
CAAGTAAGTGAACTGTGGCCTCGCCGCCCTTAGACTTTTCACTCCCTTCGTAACCGAGAACGCTATACCGTGTAGGGTTATAAAGCGGCCGGAGATATCGCGACCTCTAAAGGGCAGAGACACCGTTGCTGCCGTGAAGGGAGTCGGACCGTACACTTAATGGCTGGGGAGAAAGCCACTAAAACTACCCATGGAGATATCGCTGCCAGAGTGAGGGATTCTGACGGAAAAGTAGAGTCCTTCAGAAAAAAAAACAGACACTATCATATGCTACGATTGGCGATCATGACACTACAGTCTGGTGAAAATAACACCATGGAGCGAATAGTGTGATGTGTGATGGTGACACTATACACATGGTCAAGCTGGGAAGAAAGCACTATAACCCGTGCGAGGAGGAAAGTCGTAACTAGCAGCTGTCGTAGTGCCGCGCCAGCCATTATCATCACGCTCGTAAAGTTTAGGATGAGGGAGGGGCTAGCAGGTTGGGGGGAAGGAGGGATGAAAGGGGGAGGGGGGCGAACGGTGAGTCAGGGTTACATTTGGAGGGGAGGATAAAGGGGCTCTGCTGAATCGCCCATTTAAGACAATATAAATGAAGCAACAACTCTACACTAGTTGATGGAAGTCATGGATAGGAAGACAAAGGAATAAGTTAATGTAACAATCAAAGAGAATAAAAAAACAGTGCTACAAAAATGAAAAGTTACAAGGATATACTCGACTTGTTTGCCATGAAGCATAAAAACAAAAAAACAAATAACAATCAAACAACACTGCTCTTGACAAGTGATGGCATGATGCCGACAGGTCTATTTAACTTAAGAAAAAATAGAAATGGTTACAGGAGACATTGGTTTTGATCTAGAGATGAATACTGTTGATTCTGACTAGTTACATGGATATTTGTAAAGAAAAAAAATAATCACAGTGGAAAATGAACAAACTCACTAAAATAAACGTGTTCTTTTGAAGTTTGTTCAACATCGAGAGAAAAAATGTTGACATAAAAACGCAGCATCAAAGAATGATATTGTTATAAACCCTTGCTGGACATAGCACAGAGAATTCATTGAAAATATATCGTTGCACAACAAAGAGAGGTGCATATTTTTGCGAAAGCTTTCACTGCAAGTCAAAACCAATCATCGAGATTATGTCCCTCCTCGTTTAAAGACAAGTGTGACCTTTCTTGTTGCATTTTTCAACACAACACAATTTTCAAATGCTTCTTTTATCGGCTGAAGAGCAATTTAGGTCATTTTATTTAGGAGAAATACCAGCTGAATGTTTTCTTTTAGTCTTGAGTCGTTGCTATTCTGTCGTTCTACACGGACATTAAGACTCTCTGCAATGCGATATATTTCGAATTTTCTTATTTTCGCCCTGGCTTATACATCAAAATAAAGTATTTAGATAAACAAGAGAACTTCATATCAACCGCCATCGAAGCATCTCAACCCTGTCGTAGAAAACGATGTCTGCGTGACGTGAGGGTATACTGAAATAACATGCAGCTGTTGTTGCAAAACATGCCGGACTTCATCCTCCTACCACCTTGAATATTTTTTAAAAAGTAGATACATATGGCAGATACACTACACAAAAACTTGAGATAGACCTGAAGACAGTAAAACACTCCTTCCCTTTCTAAATGTTTTTCTTTTTCTTTGTTTTCATTTCTTTACCAAAAGCGGGTCTGTCTGCGAGGCTATGGAATAAAGTAATACTTGAAAAATAGATATGACTGGGTTCAGAAGGAAGAGGGAGACTGATCGTGCGAGACGGTGGTGAGCGCGGGAGACAGGAAGGAGGATGAAGAACAGGGCGAAGGAGGAAGAGAACAAGGTGAAGGGACAGGCTTTGGGTGGTGGGGGTGAAGTGAATGGGTGGAAGTGGATGAGGAGGGAGGAGCAGGGAGGAGGAAGTAGTGGAGTAAGAGGAGGAGGTTGAGGAAAAGATGGAGGAGGAGGAGGAGGAGGAGGAGGAGGAGGAGGAGGAGGAGGAGAAGAAGGAGGAGGAGGGAGGAGGGAGGGAGGGGGAGGAGAAGGGGAGAAGGAGAGGGAGGAGGAAAAGGAGAAGAAAAATTTTTAAAATCCTGTTTTCCATATACAAAATGAACACACGCACTTGACTTAATCCTCGCAAGACAGACCACGTACTATCTGGCAACCAATGTTCACCGTGAATGCATTGGACAGTATGCTAAACGAAAATGTCAAAGGCGACTTAAAGCAAAACAAAGGAGAGGAGGGGAGGAGAATTTAGTAATGGTGGGGGAAGAGATTAGTTAATGGTACATGCACTAAAGGGGAGCGGAGTTTCTAAGGGTATGATGAGGGGGAAAGAGACAAGAATAAGCGAATTCTGCGGAGGGACTTGAATAGCGGCGGGGCTGTGTGGGTTGCCATTGACTCGTGCTTGGTTACGGTTTCAGTGGTCGGGTGGAGAATAGGTAGTCTGGTTGAGAGAAGGTAATCTGGGAGAGAAGAGGTAGTCT
>NW_028234420.1:11538968-11541468 GCF_977035675.1 Penaeus japonicus
ACCAACCATGATTGTCACACACCCATTCTCACCACCAACCATCATTTCCACACCCAACCATCATTTTCACCACCACTCTTACCCTTATCAACCAATCATGATATCCCTATTCATCGTCATTCTTATCATCAACCATAATCTCCCAATCCATCCTCAATTCGACCCAACCACATCCTCCTAAAAAACACAGGTGACCAACCAGCAGCATCCACACAACTTCATCCCCCTCGGCATCCTAAGCCCGAAGGACCTTGACAGCCTCCTACAGCCTGTAACTTGGGCCTTCTACAGACGCTACCGAATGACCTACCATCCTACCCGCGGATAAGGTCAAGCTCATATCCGCTACAGGATGCTACCGAATGACCTACCATCCTACCCCCGGATAAGGTCAAGCTCATATCCGCTACAGGATGCTACCCAATGACCTACCATCCTACCCGCGGATAAGGTCAAGCTCATATCCGCTACAGGATGCTACCGAATGACCTACCATCCTACCCGCGGATAAGGTCAAGCTCATATCCGCTACAGGATGCTACCGAATGACCTACCATCCTACCCGCGGATAAGGTCAAGCTCATATCCGCTACAGGATGCGAATGCGGAGTGCCTGGCGCAGCGACTGAGGATATCCTCATCCCATGTGGTCTGCCCAATCAGTGACGTAAGAAAAAGAAAAAGAAAGAAAAAAGTTTTTCGGTATATTTGAAAATGTCTTCTAGGGGGGGAGGAATATAGATCTATGAAACTACGATAATAATAACAGTAGTAACAATCATAATTATAATAATAGAAATGATGATATGAGAAACTAACAAAAACAACGATTAAAAAAGTATAATGATAAAACCAATAACAAAAACAGTAACGATAACCATCTATCTTTATCCTTATCATCATCATCATGATTACTGTTGTTGTTGTTGTTCTTGTTACCAGCATTATCATTATCAATTTCTAATGCTATTGTCATATCTAATTAAGCCTATTATAAAAACAACATCAACAAAGAAAATAACATTATGTGACAGACATCACAATAGAAATAAAAATAATAATAACACAATAAAGATGATGATAAGAACAATAACACTAATAATGACAATGATAATGATAATAATAATAATAACAATAATAATAACAACAATACCAATAACAATAATAATAATAATAATAATAACAATGATAATAATAATAGTAATAATTATAATAAAAAAAAATAATAACAATAATAATGATAATGATAATATTAACAATAACAACAATCAGTATACGAATGGCAATGAACACAAAACATTACGATTGATCTAAACAATAAATCGTTATTGACACTGAAAATAACAATAAACAACAAAAAAATAGTTCAAAATCAGCAGCGGTAATAAGACATGCACACACCTCATAGCGTCCGATGCAAAACATCCGTTGATCTTGCAACCGAGAATTCATCAAAGGAGAAACCAAAGTCAAAGAAACAAAGAAACACCCACGGAACTCATCACTGCAAGAGATCAGTCGAGAGATGCTGGAAGATGCTAGGAATATCTGAGTGTCTGGATTTTTATTTCTCTTATTTTCTATTTTTGAGGAAAAGGAGGAGGGTGAGTAAGGGAGAGGAAGGGGGAGGGGGGGCAGGAAGGAAAATAGGACGGAGGGAGGGAGGGAGAGTGAGAGGGAGGGAAATGGAAATAAGAGAGAGAGAGAGAGAGAGAGAGAGAGAGAGAGAGAGAGAGAGAGAGAGAGAGAGAGAGAGAGAGAGAGAGAGAGAGAGAGAGAGAGAGAGAGAGAGGAAAAAAAGGAAGGGAAAGAGTGTGGGGGGGGGGAGAGAGGGAGAATAACAACGCTGAACTATAACTAGTCCGAGAACAGTCTTCATATGGAACCTTCCATATGAAATTAGTACTAGGATCTATATTGCAATGACTCACAGTACCTGCATTGCAATCTACAGCTGACTTTTTTTCCTGGAAACAGTTAAGAAAATGCATGACAAACTGGGCCAAGGACTCTGTATAAACAAATCAGATGAAAAGGCAAGATAAATGACGGATAAAAGCGTGGGAGAATAAATGAGTGAGCAATGGCCAGTTGAGAAAAGGTTGACAAGGCGAATAAATGAGTAAGCAAAGGCCATTTTACCGATAAGACGAGGACTCGCGTTGGCGACATTTCCTACCTCGGTCCAACGCGTGGGTTTTTTAATGAAGGTCGCACACGCACATGCGCGCGCACATACATACACATACACACACACAGACACACACAAACACATATACGCATGCGCATCCACACACCAACACACACACACACACAATTTACGAATCAAGGAAACGAGGAATCAACCCGCTGTCACATGTGCAACTGGACGAACACTGTAGCTTGGGCGAGAGAGCGTGGGTGGAGGAAGCAGCAGGTGGACGAACGCTTTGATGGGGGCAACTTTCTCTCTCTCTCTCTCCCTCTCCCTCTCCCTCTTCCTCTCCCTCTCCCTCTCCCT
>NW_028234420.1:11568968-11573968 GCF_977035675.1 Penaeus japonicus
TCTCTCTCTCTCTCTCTCTGCCTCTCCCTCCCTCCCTTCCTCCCCTCCTCCTTCCTTTCTTCCCTCTCACCTTTCTTTCCTCCCTTCCTCCTTCCTCCCTCCCCCTACCCCCTGCCTACCTTCATTACCTTCCTACCTCCTTCCCTACCCCTTCCCTCCCTCACACCCTCTCTACTCTCCATCCCTTCCTCTCTTCCTCTCTCCCATCCTCTTACCTAGCCTCCCTGCCTCTCTATCTCTCTCTCACCTTTCCGCCCTTCCTCTCTCCCTTTCGCGCTCTTCCCCCTCCTCTCGCTCTTTTTCTGAACAATTCTCCCTCTTTATCTTTGTTTGTATCTCCTCTCCCTCCCTCCCTTTCTCTCTCTTTCTCTCTCCCCCATTCTCTTTCCTCTCCTCTTCCCTTCCCCAAGAACAATACCCTTCCACGAGCATAATGACCCCGAGAATAGTAACCTCTGGGAGGATTCCGGGACACTCCGAAGGGACGTGTCTAGGTGCCCCACAGTAAACCCCCCCCCCTCCCCATCCAACCCCTCCCCCTTTCCTCATTTCCTCCCCCTGAAACCTCTCTACTTGCTTCTTCCCCCCCCCCCCCTTTCTCCTCTTTCCCTCCACCTGAAGCATTCACTATCTGCCCGCGTGCCTCCCTCCTTCCCTCCCTCCCTTCCTGCGATCCCTCACCCTGAAGCCTCTCCCCTTCTTCCCTCCACCTGAAGTCTCTCTGCAAGCCTCCCTCCTCCTCCTTCCTTCCTTCCTTCTTTCCTTCCTTCCTTCCTTCCTTACTTACTTACTTACTTACTTACTTCCCTCCCTACTTCCTTCCCTCCCTACTTCCACCTTTCTCCCCTCCCTCACCTCGCTCCTTCCTCCTGAAGTCTCCCTGCCTCCACCTATTCACGTCATGCCTCGAGGGTACACTGATTATGGGCGGTGCCTTGTGGTGGGCGGGGACATGGGGATGGGGGGGCGGGTGGGGGGAGGGGGGGTGTTGAGAAACAGTTACATCATCGCTCTTTAGTTGTGCTCATCTTTCTCACTAAGGCTAATGAGATGCCTCGGTTTCAATTAATACTTGGCTATAAATATACCCGAGAGAGGGAGCGAGAGAAAATAAAAACATGTCAGCTACACGATGGAATACTTGAACAAAATTGTTTGTTTATGTGTATGTGTGTATGTGCGTGAGTGTATGTGTATGTGTATGTGTGTGTGTGTGTGTGTGTGTGTGTGTGTGTGTGTGTGTGTGTGTGTGCATGTGCATGTGCATGTGCATGAGTATGTGCATGTGCACGTGTATGTGTTTGTTGTGTGTATGTATGAATGTATGAGTATATGTGCGTATTCGTGTGTATATGTGCGTATATTTGTATTTACACGTTTATATAAATGTGTGAGTGTATATGCATGCGCGTGTGCAGTAAACAAAGATGCGCATTTACATATCCAGAAAGTGTGTCATTATGTGTCATTATTGCCCCGGCCGGAACATAACCTCACGACCCGCACGCGCAGACGAAGGGTTGTTATGGGCGTGACGCTTTTATGCTTTCTTCGTATCCTCATTCCGTGTCGGGCCTTTTATGGTTATCATGTGTGGCATATGGCTGTCGGGTGCTGCTGCGCTTCGTTTTTTTTCGTTCATTTCTCTTTCTATCATATTTAGTCTTTGATTATCTCTTCTTTCTTTATCTATTTATTCACTTCTCTTCTCTCTCTACCTCCCTTTCTCTCTCTACCTCCCCCCCCCCGTCTCTCTCTCTCTCTCTACCTCCCTTTCTCTCTCTACCTCCCCCCCCCCCGTCTCTCTCTCTCTCTCTCTCTCTCTCTCTCTCTCTCTCTCTCTCCCTCTCTCTTCGGCTCTCGCTTCTCTCTCTCTCTCTCTGCTCTCTGACTTCTCTCTCCCTCTCTCTCTCTCTATATATATATATATATATATATATATATATATATATATATATATATATATATACATATATTTCTCTCTCTCTATCTCTATCTCTCCCTCTCTCTATTTTTCTCCCTCTCTTTATTTCTCTTTCTCTCTCTATTTCTATCCCTCTCTCCATTTTTCTCCCTCTCTCTTTTCTCTGACTCTCTCTAATTTTATCCCTCTCTCTATTTCTATCACCGCTCTCCCAGTTTTCTTCCCTCTCTCCATTTCTCTGACTCGATCTCTATATATATTGTTCCCTACTCTCCCTTTCTATCATTCTCTTTCTTTCCATTTCTTTCTCTATGTATAATGCTCCCTCTCTCTCTCTCTCTCTCTCTCTCTCTCTCTCTCATCATCCTCTCTCCTCTCTCTCTCTCCTCCTCGCTATATATATAGATATATATAAACACATATAATTTATTAATATATATACAGATATTTATATATATATATATATATATATATATATATATATATATATATTCTCCCTCTCGCTTAGTTTCTCCCTCTCACTGTATTTCTGCCTCCCTCTCTCTCTCTTCCATCCCACACCTATAGATCGTTTACATCATTAAAGCCGTTTAAAAAAATCCAGATTAAGAAGATAAATTTATATTACAAGGCGAGTATTAAGGTACAGCCCTTTAGGGATTAAAACTCGTGTTTGACTGACAGTTCTCATAAGTCAATAGATAATCAGGCAGATTAGCTATGTGCTTTAGCCTCTCTATCCCCCCCACCCCCACCCCCCACCCCCAAGCTCTCTGCAGACCACGTAATCTGTTCCGCAAATCAATCTCGCTCCCTCTTCTCTCTTTGGCTCTCTTTCTCATTTTTTTTCCTCTTTGCCCCTTCCCCCTCTCACTTATTCTTTCTCTCTCCCTTATTCTCTCTCTTTTACTTATTCTCTCTCTCTCTCTCTCTCTCTCTCTCTCTCTCTCTCTCTCTCTCTCTCTCTCTCTCTCTCTCTCTCTCTCTCTCTACCTCCCTTTATCTCCCTTCCTCTCTACCTCCCTTTCTCTCCCTTCCTCTCTACCTCCCTTTCTCTCCCTTCCTCTCTACCTCCCTTTCTCTCCCTTCCTCTCTACCTCCCTTTCTCTCCCTTCCTCTCTACCTCCCTTTCTCTCCCTTCCTCTCTACCTCCCTTTTTTCTCCCTTCCTCTCTACCTCCCTTTCCCTCCCTTCCTCTCTACCTCCCTTTCCCTTCCTTCCTCTCTTCCTTCTTCCTTCCTCCTTCTCTTTCTCCCTCTCCATCTCATTCACCCTCTTTATATCCCTCGCCATACCCATTTCTCTTTTTCCATCCAACTCTATTTCTCTATTACACTCTTTCTCCATCTCTCGTTTTCGATCTCCCTCTCTACCAACCTCTTCCCCTTTATGTCCTTCCTTTATTTTTTACTTCACTCTCCCTGCCTTCATCCTCTCTGTCTGTCTGTCTGTCTGTCTGTCTCTGTCTGTTTGTCTGTCTGTTTGTCTATCTGTGTCCGTGTGTGTCTTCCTCTTCCTCTTCTTCTTTTTTTTCTTCTCACTCTTCCTCTTTTTCTTCTCTTCCCTCTCCCTCTTCCTCTCCCTCCCCCTCTCCCTCGCACACTCCACGCATATTGGAGTCTAAACAATTCAGTTATTTGGCTGGAGATTTTTGACTGATGCGCCCCTACTACAGTCCGAACTCTATATTTACCTTCGCGTGACAAGTTTGAGGAAGAGAGGAGGGCAAAAATGGATGAAGAAGAGATGGGGATGGTTGGTGGGGGAACATGATGGGGGTGTGGATGGGTGATGGGAAGTATCGGAGGTTAGATGATGGGCGGGGTGAATGGGTGACTGGGAAGGCAGGAGAGGCTGAGATAATGGAATGATGAAGGGGTGATGGGGAAGCTAATGGAGACGGATATGATGGCGAGATGAATGGGAGACGGAGAAGCTTGGAAAGATGAGATGAGGCGAAGATGGATGAGTGATGGGGAGGCGTGGGAGTTTGAGATGATGGGTGAGATGAATGGGTGATGGGAAAGGCATCGGAGGCGGGAGATGATGGGAAGATGTATGGATGATGGGAAGGCAGAGATGATAATAAACCGATGAATGGTTCATGGGAAAGCATCGAAAGTTGAGATGAGGCAGAGATGGGGATGGACGATGGGGAAGGCATGCTAGCTGAGATGATGGAGCCATGAAGCATGAGATAAGGACGAGATAGATGCGTGATGAGGAGAGACTGAGATGATGCGATGGCAGACGGGCATTTATTGGGTGGAGTTCCAGGTTAGAGAGAGAAAAATTAGGCATCGACGCTCTTTGTTGTCAAAAACTATTAGCTCATTTTCTAGCCCTGAGACTCTGATCTTTAGTCCTAGTTCTAACTTTCCGGGTCTCCCTCTAAGTATGTATCTCATCTAATACTTTCATAGTTGTCTATCTGCCTGCCTGTCTGTCTATTGGTCTGTCTGTTTATCTATTTGTCTGTTTCTGTCTCTCTCCCTATGTCCTTTTTTTTCTTTCTTTCCCTCCATCTCTCTCTCTTTCAATCCACCTCTCTCTCTTTCTCTTTCCCTGAATCTCTCTCTCTCTCTCTCTCTCTTTCCCTCCATTTTTGTCTCTCTCTCTCTCTCTCTCTCTCTCTCTCTCTCTCTCTCTCTCTCTCTGCGTCTCCCTCTCTCTCTCTGTCTCCCTCTCTCTCTATCTTTGTCTCTGTCTCTCTCTCCCTCTATATCCTGCCTACTCGCTCGCTCACAGCATCACCATCTACGCTACGACTGGGATCAGTAACACGCCCATATGACCAAATTTATCAACGTTTTACACATGTGACAGCGCGGACAAGTGCCAAAATTAACAGACAGCTGGGCCAAGTGCCAGTGCCTCAATTTCAACTGGCCGTAAGAGGTGAAATACTGCGCGGGAAATATTTCTCGAGTGCCAGTTTAAAAAACATCTCATTGTTCAGAGCATTTACGTGGCATGGCTGGATGATCAGCCACTGTTAAGACCTCTTATGGACCAACAGTACTTCAGTAAAATTACATCTGGTAGTTGCTGCTTCTGTCATAGGAGTATCATTTGA
>NW_028234420.1:11578968-11581468 GCF_977035675.1 Penaeus japonicus
TGCGTATGTGCGTGTGTTTGTGTGTATGTGTGTGTGTGTGTGTGTGTGTGTGTGTGTGTGTGTGTGTGTGTGTGTGTGTGTGTGCGTGTGCGTGTGCGTGTGCGTGTGCGTGTGCGTGTGCGTGTGCGTGTGCGTGTGCGTACGCGTGTGTCAATGTGAGCATACCTATATACCACATAGCCCCGTGTCATCTCCCTTCCGCCGCGGACCGCGCCAGCGCCTCTCTCTCTCCTCTCCACTCACTGGAGTTCTTTCTACAACTCCACCCTCGCAACTTCGCCTAAATTCGCCCACTCAATATACACACGATTCTGCCATAACTACAAAAGATTCACACAAAAAAGAGCAAGCAGTTAGCCGTCGAAAAATCGTGACAGCTTCCCCGAGTGCTGCATGAACTCAATTAACGCATAGTTCCGAGAGGAAAACTCCGGCTCACAGGCGAGTGCGGCCGCCGACGGAGAGCTGGGTTATTTGCTTTCATTTCGTTGGCACGGCTCAAAATCGCGCAGCTGTTATACATTATCATGAATAACACGATTTGAACAACTGCATGCATTAATGACTACCGAGGTATAATAAGCAGACTGATAAAAACAAACACAAACACAAACACAAATACACATACATACATACACTCATACATACATAAGACGACCAAAATTGTTATCCTTAAACGAATTAATCTTGAGTAAAACCTAATGAAACATCCATTCAACTCCTCGACCAAGCCTTTTTCTCGCAGACGCCGAAAGTGAACCGAATCAACTAATCACATCACAGGATCACTTGGAGGAAGAAGAAGAAAAAAAAAAAAAACATCCAACTATCCAGTCGGAACAAGTTGGTTCCATCCCGCCGACCGTTCAAGCCGCGAAGAGTGGAGGGAGAGAGGGAGGATAAGAGGAAGGGAGGGAGGGAGGGAGGGAGAGAGAGAGGGAGGGAGGGAGAGAGGGAGGGAAGAAGAAGAAGGAAGGAAGAAAGGGAGAAAGGAAGGAAGAAAGAGAGAGAGAGAGAGAGAGAAAGGACAGAAAGAAAGAATGAGAAAGAGACAGAAGCGCAGAAAAAGGCCATATAGACATATCCCCAAGTCTTCTTTAATGGTCTTTCCCGCGAGGATTGTTGTCTGGGAGTTGGATCACTCAAGATTTAAGTGCAGATGTCGTGAAATTTCTGCACGTGATCTCTCCGCGTGGATGTGTTATTTCCGGAAATAATCGAAGATCCTGGTGTTCCTTTATTCCCTTGGTGGGTTGGCGAACGGCTCAAAACCAGAAGACACAACGAGCCACCGAATGTTTGCAATAACCTTTTAAGAGGTCTTTTAACCTTGCGATTCTAAGTGTTTATTTCGCCAGCATTTCCCGGGATACGGAGGCGTTTTGGCTTGTGACATCTGCCGATATAGCGGTTCGGTGAAGATCGGCTCACATATACTGTATTTATTTCTCCTTCAATTGTTTTTCCATTATTATTTAATTTGTGTTTATTTCCCCAGCACTTTCCAAGATAGGAGTCAGTCTCGAGTCGTAACAATACCCGAATAAACGGGAAGGTTTGTTGATTTAATCAACTTCGTTTTTCTGTTATATTTTTTGTGTAACATTGACTTGTTTTAGTTTCAAGTCCCGACAACCGCCCGGTAAATCTGTTAAGCGTATCGGTCAACGCATATCTATTATCACATCTTCAAAATCATTATCATCATTTGTGTCAATATCACCAACCTAACGTTATAGGTCGCGACATCCCCCGGGAAACCGATTAAGTGGAGATCGCTTCGAATCCATATATTTTCTCTTCATCTCTTTTTTTTCGATCATCATTCCATGGGAAATGAAATAAATCCGTGAGTGGACTGCCAATTTCTCATCCGTCACCGGCCAGATAGAGTGGGGAGGAACCAATCAACTATCAGGATTTATCGGGTGCTCGCTCAGCAGGTTACCAGGAGGGGGTTTGTCACTCAATCTAATATTGACTAATGGTAAAGGCTTTATTTACTGGAATTACGGTGGGAATGACCTAGGGGAGAGGAGACTTGGCCCACGTGCATTGATGGTGCGTGTGCTTCTTAATGTTGTAGATGAGTTTGAGTATGTATCTGTGATTAGTTATCTTCTAGAACATGCTTTATTTCTCTATTATTGGTTTTCTATTCATAACTTGTCGGCTCATCTCCGTCTGTAGACTATGAATCTTGTGCATGCCTGTATATTAATTGAATTGGTGTGTTTGACGAAGTCCATTTGTCTCTGTCTCTCTGTTTTCTGCCCACCCTTCCGTATTTGTTTCTGGTTATTGCTATTCTCTTTATCTATATATGCGCAATATATCATCTGTGTCTGCTTGTTTAACGATATCAAATTTAGTCTGGGTATGTTTTAGTTTTATTTTCTTTGTGTATCTATACGGTAGGCCTATATCTAAATATCTCTGGCTATGTATTTCTGTCTATATTTATATTTGTCTCCACCTACCTGTCTATCTGCCAGTGTGC
>NW_028234420.1:11586468-11588968 GCF_977035675.1 Penaeus japonicus
CATTCATTTTATTTGAACCAATGACAAAGTACGCATCGTGTATGATTCAAACGCATCAGTCAAGGGCGTGCCTCCATGTGGACAACCTCTCAGTCAATTACTTTATTTCTATTTTGCTTATTATTTTAGTATATTCCATCTCTCCAGGCTTTTTTAATGTGCGTGTGTGATGTATGTGTATGTGTATGTGAGTATGTGCGTGTGTGTGTGTGTGTGTGTGTGTGTGTGTGTATGTGTATGTGTATGTGTATGTGTATGTGTATGTGTGTGTGTGTGTGTGTGTGTGTGTGTGTGTGTGTGATTTTTATTTTTCCTTTGTTACACCTTTGTTACACGCTACACAACTTCCAGACCCCCTTAATCAACGCTCCACTTTAATTCGCATTTCCCATCAATCTCAAAGAAGCATCATCGGCGACTCGCGACGCAACGACAAGCGAGAAAATTCTATTAACCAATCCTGGCTGATTTTCCGGAGGTGTTCGGGTCGAGGTGTTCAGCGCGGAAATGAGTCCCTTCATGACTCTTAAGTTGAGAAACGACACAGCGCTCTGGTTCAGACGCTTTAAAGTACGACCATCGTGCAATGGCAATTTCTCTAATTACGCATATTAGGCAAATTACCTCCTGTGAGTAATGGAACAATTAGCAAAATATAAACCCATAATCAATTATCCATAATGACTCGTTACGCTTGGCCTGAATACTTATATATAGGATATATACCATTACTTTGAGCTTCTTTGCGTGCTCGTTCCGTTTAGATGTGCGTGTTTGTGTAAGTGTGCGTCTGTGTGCTTATGTGTTTTATGTACGTATGGAAAAAAAATGACTGCATATGTACGGGGTTTGATATTTTTACATTACTTTTACGGCTGCACGTCATTTCTTTAAACACGTGAACCCACACGCACGATTTTGCGTGTTCACTGTCCACCGCTTTGGACAGGCGACAGTATAATCACCAGGATGTATTTCTTACCACACCTGGTGCTCTCAGAAAAGAAAATAAACAAACAGAATAGATCTATGGCATTTGTCTTTACATTTTAAGACCCCGGCCATCTTCTAGCAATCTCTTCAGCCTGGGTAAATTTGATTAATAAAGAGAAGCAAGAAATGACGGAACTGGCGTGCTTGATAATATAATATCAGATTACTTTTACAGTTGTGCACTACCTAACCTAGCACTGTGTCTGTGACTCACCAGTCTGCCAAAGACCACAACCTGGGAGCTGCATGACTATGGCAATGAGTCGGTATCTCTAGGAATGCAAATGAATCTTTGGTTTCCAATACAGATTTAGGCTTTAAAATTAATTGAAAGGGTTCATTTTAACTCTTTATATTTGCATATATTCATGGAACCGAAAAGTCTACATATACAATATGATATGCAATCACTTTTGTATCTGTGTTTGCGTGGGTGCGTGTGTATATGTGTGTGTGCGTGTGTGTGTGTGTGTGTGTGTATGTGTATGTGTATGTGTATGTGTATGTGTATGTATATGTATATGTATATATATATATATGCATATGGATATGTCTATGCATATGCATATGTATGTGCATGTGCATTGTGCACGTGTGTATGCGTGCCCGTATACTTGTGCGTGTGTGTGGGTGAGGTCCTAGCCTGTATCCACTCACGACAGCCCATAGGGGAGCGCAGCCGTGACGAGCAGGTGAGCCCCGAGTGGCGCCACCGCCGCGAGCCCTTCCCACCATACATGGCTCGAGGAGGAAAGACTTGAGAGTGATATAAACAGCAAGTCCCCAAATGTCTCGGGACAGGTCGAGCTTGAGTGTCCTATTATGATTAAAGATTGACGGTCATAAGTACATCGATTCTATGAAGAGAAATATAGAGCATTCATTAATCTAAATATGTGGATACAAGTAATAATTAAATACGTAAATGAAGGAATATTTATTCATATTCTACAAAATGCGTAAGTAAACATTAAAAAAAAAACTTCCAGTATTTGGCAACACATGATAATAATGCAATAATCAAGTCATTTAAGCCGTGCAGTCTAATAATTTTATTCCTGGTCTTTGAAGCAAAAGGAGTGGCGATTTGACATAACTAAATTGATTAATTGACAGTATGATTAGTTTATAAAGCCATTAGTTCTCCGTAAACAAGATTCGAAACCATGCGAATACCATGAAGGTTGTTCCATATTAATGTAAGTGATTTGCTGCGTCTTTCCAGTTTCATCGATTGTATTTTTTGTATCTCATCAGGCAGCAAGGAAAATGGATAAGGGTGAGGCTCGGAAATAAAAGGTAAAACTGCAGCGGGAAAGAATTGGGAAATAAAAAGGGGGAGAGGGTCATCCCGAAATATAGGCAATGCCAATTTGTCGTTGCATGTGTATAAAATTCTCTCTCTCTCTCTCTTTCTATTTCTTTTTCTTTTTTTTTCTTCTTTTTTTCTCTTTCTCTCTCTCTCTGTCTTTGTGTTGTGTTGTGTTATATGTATGTGTGTGCGTGT
>NW_028234420.1:11596468-11598968 GCF_977035675.1 Penaeus japonicus
CTCTCTCTCTCTCTCTCTCTCTCTCTCTCTCTCTCTCTCTCTCTCTCTCTCTCTCTCTCTCTCTCTCTCTCTCTCTCTCTCTCTCTCTCTCTCTCTCTCTCTCTCTCTCTCTCTCTCTCTCTCTCTCTCTCTCTCTCTCTCTCTCTCTCTCTCTCTCTCTCTCTCTCTCTCGACGTAGTTCCCATGCCTATTAATGTGTATACACTATATATATTATGAATAAACTTTTCAAAATCAATCTCTCTCTATCTATCTATCTATCTCTCACTCTCTCTCTCCTACTGTTATTATTAGTATTAGTAATAGCAATGATAATAATAACAATAAAGACAATCATGATAATAACAATAATTTTGATGATAATAATAGCAATAATGATAATGATATTAACACTATTTTTATGATAATAGCAATAATGATAATGATAACAATCATTTTGATGATAATGATAGCAATAATGATAAAATGGAATTGATGATGAATAAAAGCAAATACAATCACGACAATAATAATGATACTGATACCAATGGTGTTAGTTACAGCGTCAGCTACAACAGCATCAAGAACTACAATAAAAGTATCATCAACATCTTCCTCCTCCTATTACTAATGATATCAATACTATTAATATGTATGTGGTAATAACGATATGATAATGTTAATGAAAATTTCAATGATAATGAACAGTTATAAAGAGGAGAGTGGTAAATATATTGGTGATATTACTAGTGATGATGACGATGGTAGCGTAATCACGTAAAATTCATATCAATAATGATAACTGTGTGATGATAATGATTGTGACAACAATTGTATGCTTATGTTTATTTGTGATGATTAGTTATTAGTTATAAATACTGTTTTTTTATCCGTTCTATTTATTATAATTTTGTTATCCTTTCCATTATAATTATTATTGTCAATAACATTATCATTAATAATAATATATCAATAATGATAGAAAAAAATATGATAATTATCACTATCATAACCAACATCATCATTATAATAATGAGGACTATAACACTGATATTAATGAACCAAAACGACTGAAAAAAAAACATCCACCATGTTGTCAATAAATGCATCGAATTTATGAAAAAAGAAACATGAATATGGCATTCAAAACCAAAATCGTAATAATGCTTACGTCATTTAACAATTGATATCCGAGAAAACCATATACACTCATTAGTGGCTAGATATTTTTTTATTCTCTTTTTTTTTTTTTTTTTTTTTTGGGGGGGGGGGGTGCATATGCCAATAGATTGCTATAAATTATTGTATCAAAATCGTTTTTTTTTATGAATCACTATATATAAATCGGAATATATAAATCCAGTAATACAAGGATCCGGATATGCGGGGTTGAATATAAAAATACCTGGAAAAAAAAGGTATGGTACATCTTCACTAGCAAATAGCTCTAGTAAGCATGTTACGTATATACCTACATCTATTAAATTTGGGGAAATAAAGTGCATATGGGTTGAAATATCATTTTTTCTAGGATATGGAAAGATGCATGATGTGTATTTACCTGCGATGTATCTAGATTTTGAAGATTATTATTATCTTTGTATATTTACCATTAAAACAATTCTTGAATATATCGATTTGTCTGTCTTTCCACAACTTATTTGTATGATTGTAAGAAGTCTTCATGAATATTCTTGTTTCTTATCGTATCAATCTCTTGCTTATGATAATAATTTTCAAGATTTACGGTAAACAAGTTGAAATAAAATATAAGTCTTGCGATAAAATTAACTCGATCTTGACTTTAAAAAAAACGCTTTGCATAAAATCACATTGGTCCCTCATACATCACTGATTGCTTTCTAAGATACGATATCTTTTCTCTTGCAATCAAATCAACGATACGTGTATAGAATGAGGATTGAAAGGGACAAGTGCACAAAAAATATACATACAGATAAACAAAGGAATTCATAAATAGATACACAGATAGACAAATGAATTGATAAGACACAACGAAAAAGAGAGGGAGCGCACATATGTTGGTCAGCGGGTGTTGGCCATTTCGAAGAGAGGAACGTCCGTCTCTTCAGGCCATGAACGTGAGCGCCCTTTGTGTGTTCCCGGTTTATCGAGTGTGTCGGAAACAGTGCTTTGATGATAGTCCTAAATGTCTAGTCGTGTGTCTGTTCGTGCCTGTTTGTTTGTTTGTTTGGGCTTGGGTGTGTGTCTGGAACTCTCATCATCCTTTTCCCCCTGTTTTGTTTGTTGTAAAAGTGACCCGGTTTTTTGTTTTATGTTCTTTAGAGGGAATGATGAATGCTGTCTGGGATTTTGCTCTAAATTAGAACACGAATTAAATATAGCAGGATATTTATATTTGCATGCTTTGTGATACAATGAAACAGGGCGTATGAACGTGTTATTGAGTTAACTACATATTTTTTTCTAAATGAACCCAAATGTAAAATTAAATTATTTACAGAGTTTTTCTTTTCAAAATAAACAGTGAAAGCGACTT
>NW_028234420.1:11606468-11608968 GCF_977035675.1 Penaeus japonicus
AGAAAATGATTACGTTTATTTTCTAGTACACACTACGTTGCGTGATTCTTATGGTGTTCATTTCTTCTTTTAATCAGGATAATTGATATACAGAAACAAAAAAAAGTATTTTCAACTAGCCTCTTCCGTGGTTAACCACCCCATCCAATCATTTCGTTCAATTGTTAATCGTTTCTCTTTATTTGCTTTCCAATCTCAAGCCGGTTTCCTTTTAATTTTGTCCTTCCCTTCTTCCTAACCCGCCGATACATTCATCACGGTAGATGTCGATTTTCTCTGGAAAAAAAAATAAATAAATAAAACAGACTTGCCATATAACTTTTCCGTCTAACCTGACCAGGCTGGTTCTGTGTCAGCGGCAGGAAGAACGTTTATTTTGCCTGTCTAATAAATATTTCTGACCTTGTTTCTGTTGCATTCACATATATCTGTTTTTAACTATCCGGGGAAACAACTGACCTGAATCTTGTAACTTCTGGAAATGGCAAACATCTGTAAACAAATTCTGTTCTTAAACTTGCATGATATGTTGTGATTGAATTGTAAAACGACAAAAATACCTCCGAAATTGTTACACATTTTTAGTTACCCGACTACCGATCGCCTGGTAACCATTCCAGCCATAATTGTTTAGGTTCATGAGATTTCGACATTTCTAAATACAAAGTTTGCCATCTTGTATCAAGAAATTGCTAACTGTTAACTCAAACTGCCTCATTAAAAGGTTTGGTAATGGAATCATCGCTAATTCCGAAAGTTCTAATAAACCGGTTGTTTATTTTGTTTTTTTTTTCACTTATTAATTTTGCAATCAAGTATGTGATGGAGGGCGGCGGAGAAAATGTTTTGTGAACTTTGGGGATTCTTACTTCAAAGTCCATCTCAGTCAAGGTTAATTGTTAAATGATTTTATGTATATATTTACTGGATATGGGATCTGGTTTCTGATATATATATATATATATATATATATATTATATATATATATATATATATATATATATATATATATATATATATATATATACACACAGTATATATATATGTGTGTATGTGTGTGTGTATATATATATGTATATGTATATGTATATATGTATATATATGTATATATATATATATATATATATATATATATATATATATATATACATATATATATATATATATATATATATATATTTATATATATATATATAGATCTTGGATTTTTTCCCAACATGATCAAAGTCTTTCATTCGAACCTATGTCTACTGTGTGGGGAATCAAGTTGCTCAGATTCAAGCAACATTTTAAGGTTTCTGATTTATGTTTAACAGAATATTTTTCATGATACACTAGAAAATGTACAGTCATTACAAGAATATTATTTTCCATCTGTTTTTTCTGCTTCTTATTGATTTATCCAGAGCTAAAAAAATTAAGAGATCAAGTTGCATCAACCAAACCTACCTAATCATTTCTGTATTGCTGATCTTGCAATATAATAATTAAAACCAATAACAACACAAACTTCTCTCGTTTTTCCGGCATAAGACACATCTCTGATAAGGGACTAGACTTCAAAGCATTTCATGTCAGTCCCTTTGTGTAATGCTCTTTCCTGCAATGTTTTACACAGAGTATTCAAACTTTCAAAATGAAGCTATTTCATGTCTAATTAGTCGTGATGAAAGACAATTTGCTTTGAATTATCTATTTAATATTTAATTTCCTTTGTATATATATGTTCATAATAAATGAATTATGCTTTTCAGTTAGTTTTATATAGTAATGATTGTAAAGGGGCTGTTATGCTGATGATGATGGTAATAAAAAGTAATAATAATAGTACTAATAATAATAACAACAACAATCATATTAATGGTAAATCACATGAACCTAAACAACAATAGTAATGATAATAATGATAATAATAACAGTAATAACAATAAAATAAAATTAAAAATGATAGAAATAATAATAATAAAAACAACATAATTATAAGAAAGGTATTTAATCCTATTAAAGTTTCTTTTAAGATAGTGATTACAAAAACAGAAGAAGGATAGAAAATGCTAAATTAGAGAAGAATTTGGAAGACTTGCTTAAAAAATAATAATAATAAAATAAAATGAAAGAGAAGATATATCAAGAGAACAATCCTTATCAGGGAGTTGGAAAGCAGAGAAACACATGAACAATATTCATACCTTTGTATTTTATTCCGAATACAAACTAACCTAATAAGCAAATACAAAACTTGCAGCAGCTACCAAGTTCTCAAAATCCTCTACCATTTACCTGCTGTTTTGTGTGTTCCACTCTTTGGCTTATTAATGCTATAAACATACACACATCAAATGTATTAGACCATGCATGCTGGAAGTTCATATTCAATTCCAATGATCTTTTATATAATTAATGCTCAATGCTGAGGTTGCATTTCTTTCCATTATTTTAAACAGCATATATGGAAATTTAAATATAAGGTTTCAAACTTTTTTCTTCTATTGCTTGTAAA
>NW_028234420.1:11613968-11623968 GCF_977035675.1 Penaeus japonicus
AAGACACCTCTAACATGAATATCATCTCAAATGGTTAGCAAATGCATATCTTTGAAAACAGTTTAAAAAAAAGTAAAAAAGACAAACACATAAGAACATGACAGGAAAGGTATCTTCAGAGTAAGAAAAGACAAAGATAAAAGAACATGAAAGATCAAAAGATACAAATCATCACTTAAAATTTTTCTTCAAAAAAAGAATTATCTGCATTAAAAGGATACATTCATTATATGGAGATAAATCCAAATCCAAGATTGGGGCAGTGTGGGCATACACTTCACCGACACATTGGTGACTCTCTGGATATCGCCGGTACCTGTTTACTGAGCGACCTGTAAAAAATAGTTAAGAATGTTTATATTGTCCAAAATACATTTAGCCTAAAATATTTAAGATTCATTAAACACTACTATTTACTATGAATTTTGCTTTTATCATAACTAAACTGAAGCACATACCTTGAGCAGAGTAGAGCAGACCCCCACTGTGCGTATACTTCATGCGAGACACACGGCCAGGACTCACTTGTTTGCTCTCCCACTTCCAAGGACGTTCACCTACACACCAACAGACTAGGCCTTCACCTGTGCTTGCCATCATCACACCTGAAAAGTGCGACATCAAAAATATGATTACATGGTATTCTTAACATATAGTATGCAAGAATTATTGTGAAAGAACAGACTATCTACTAAGTAACTCAAATTTTTCTAAAAATTCATTAAGCTAATGCATGTGGATCAAAATGGAAATCTCATAAAATATGATAACACTATTCTAACAATTATATGCATTCTTGAGTGGCATCAGCACACAGAACTGTGAAAGACTTCATAAACAATGATACTACTTTATTTTTTGGGAATTAAAATGGTCTCACTATGGTCAACTGTGAAATTATCTAGTCTTATTTATTTCTATGATGATAAAGAAAGTTTGTTTTGCAACTAAGTAAATTTCTTTAATTTTTTGTTTACTAACTTTTTAGTTTAACAGAACCTAATCACCTTTTTTCACTGTAAGAATGACCTGAAAGAACTTATGACAAACTCAGGATTTCATCAACATTAACCCATTCACGCCGGGGCGGAATTTCGCCTACTCCCGATAACGCCGGGAAGATTTCAAGCGCGCAACCGTTCGTGCCGGGGTGTTTTCCCGCTGCGCGCGGTCGCTCTGACGCTCGCAGAGCGTTTTTCACCCACCCTATCCTTATGGTTTGCGTGATTGCGTCTAAAGTGTAATCATGTGTAGAAAGTAGTGCTATGTTCAGAGGATGTATATCAGTCGAAAAAGATGTTATAGCACTGTTTTTTTAGTGTTATTCTATTGAACTTTTTCCATATTCTTTACTCCTATGTTGTAATACCAATGGGAAGTGGAAGCATTCTTCTAGTGAGGTAACAAACATAGTTTTTTTTTTCAATTTTTTTTTTCTTCCTAAACGAAAAGAAAGAGAATATGAACAACCATACATGTGCATACAAGTGAACGCAAGTAACAGCAATGTTTTTTCAAGTGTCATTTTCTTTTAGTGGGGCAACAAAAAGATGTTATATAATTTTTTTTTTTTTTTTTTTTTTTATTCCTCGGCCAATTACAATTGATTTTACGATAGTCTTTCGACTCAGATCATCATATTCAACAAATCAGAAACAGAAATCACCATGCCGTAATCAATATTACGTATGTACCTGAGACGTCATTCATATTACGTTATATCCCATTTTCTACTATTTAGAAGGATAAACTAAAGTAGCTAAGACAAATCAAGTATGAAAATCGAATTGTACTAAGAATAATCTATCATTCTAATGCGGACGTTTCAGCACGTCGCTACTGGCCTCCCGGCGCGCGGGCCGAAAATGTAGCACGTGCCAGGACGTCACCCGGGTCCGGGGCTTTTTTCGACCACGTGTCAGCACGTCAACCGGCGCGAATGGGTTAACAATAAAAATATGATCAAATCATTTCCTTCACAAAGAAAAAATTCCTAACAAGTCAGTATTTGTGAATGATGATTTTTTGAGAAGTATCAAGATTTTTTTTCCAGAGTTAAGGTGTATTTGAGCAAACGAATAACACTGATAAACATCATCTGTTGTCTGGGGTGACTACTAGATTCAGTTTTACTATGAGGAATTCCGAGTTATATATCTAAATTCCTGTGCATATTATCTTGTCTTATTACATTTTTTTTAGTTTTCTGATCAGATTTCTTAATTGCCCAGTTCTCTAGTCAAATAATTCTATCTTACTTCAGGTACAATTTGTCATATTCCCTTTGTATATTATTCTAAAGATTACTTGAAGATTTGTAGAAATTATAGCATTGTGTCATTCCTTATAATCAGGATGACTAGAGGTTATCAAGTGATTATTCCAAAATCACTGGTACAAGACTGTGTTCCTTCATGAATGTAAAACAAATTCCACTCATTCACAATACTCACTGGGATAACCCTGGGATACTGTGGTGTTGTAAGGTTCTGGGGAAGGTGCTAGGCATGTCACAGGTGGCTCCGTAGTGAAGGCACACAAGGGCCGCCCATCCACACTATTAACTTTCACCTGACCGACAGAAGACCCAGAAACCAACACAGCTTTCCCTGAGCCCCATGGCCATGACCCATCCAGGAAGCAAAGGTCATTGATGCTGTCCTCGTGTAACTGCAAAAAGGTAAATAACTATCAATCTTGAGGTTTCTCTTTATATTTCCATGGCATGAAATGTACTCTTTTAAGTCACAAGATACTCCTATCAAGAAAAACAGTGCAAACATTTTTTATATAAAGATGAGATTAAACCTTTTTTTTTTTTTTAACAAGTACTTTCAAATCTCGTTAGAGTACATACATGAAATCTATGAAACACTACATATACATATACAATATATTAGTTTCAATGTAATAAATGATCATAACAAAATGAATTGTTGACTTTCTAACCTATCTAAAAGCCAGAGTATTTCTATAAAAATAAGTTGGCTATTACAAAATATGTGCAAGAGGATTTGACAGGAAGAAAAGTAGTTCGGGTCGTTAAACCATCTGACACCGAGATGGGTCAAATCTTAAGAAGTTGGGCCTGGGATGGGCATCTTAAGATGTTATGTTTTCTATCAACTTATGGTATGATATACAAATCTGCAAATAATATATTAATAAAGAAATACTAATTAATATTTGGTATGATGTCTGTTATACAACTGAAAGGATTAATTTGCTTGTATTTTGAACTAAAAGAATGCAATGTGATAGTGATCTGTGTTATGAGCAGTCATAACACATAAGCATTTGCTTAGGAGATAGGTCTGTATTGCAAAATTAGGTGAACAACACAGAAACTTACTGAAACTTATAGTATATCAATGAGTTTGTGATGGTGTGAGTAAAATCCAAGGAACAATATTGACATGAATTAACCCTTTCCCGACGGGGCACGTGCTACGTGAAAACCCCTATGCCAGACGATTGCAATATCGCATTGAAATCGTCACACTGGCATGATGCCCCGGCATCGGGAGTTCGTGTGACACACCGTCGTCATAGGGTTAAGAGAATTGTGGATTTTGTCATAAGCAGTTCATAAAATCAAATTCAGAAGCAGACTATCAAAAGAATGGCAGAAAATAACACATCGCAAATAGGAATAACTTAAACTGCTGTGTTATTAATCCATTAGAGTGCTTTGCAAACATTAGACACAAAGAGAAGAAAAATCTTTTTCTTGTAATGTTTCAGACCTTCCTACACTGCTTTCATTTAATTTCCAACTAATTCAGTTTTAGCAGTGTACCCATATAGGCATAGTAGTATGTGTGAAAGGTAACTTCCATAGAGCTAGTATGGCACCTGGTTGGACAATCCTTTTAGTGAGCTAGTGTGGTGTTACGGCTAGGGGCCGGGATTCTCACTTTGAGGTCCTGAGTTTGAGTCATGGTCAGGGAGTTAAATTTATATTTGCATAGTAGCATCCTTGTTTTATTATATATATAAATATATATATATATATATATATTTATATATATATATATATATATATATATATATATGTATATATATATATTATATATAGATATATATATATTATATATATATATATATATATATATATTTATATATATATATATATAATATATATATATATATATATATATATATATATATATATATATATATATATATATATATAAAATGCAAATATATACTAGTAATATTAACCCAATGATGAAGGTGTGTCACACCCGTGTGACACGGCAAAGTGCCTGATGACAGGGTGACACACCAGTGTGACCTCCCTGAGGCGATATTACTGTACATAGGCCCGGCATAGGCGATTGCCAGTTCTTGCCGGGCCCGTCGGGATTGGGTTAAGACAAAGAGGGTTCTTGTCAAAGCAATAGCTCGTGTAGTTATAAAATTCAAGTGCAAAATATCTAGGGTATCAAGTTGTTCTAACATATAAATGCATTATATATTTTTGCTAATATAACCCAAATTTGAAAACATACTGACACCCAAAATTGATTGATATCAAATCAGGTATTACTATTAGATTGTTATCATAATTATTATTATTATCATTAATTTTTCAAATTTTATAAAAAAACAAAACAACTAAATCAGTAAACTTTCTTTTCTAAAAAAATCAGTTTCATTAATCTAAGAATAAGGCTACCATTTCTCTAAATGTAAGAACCAGAAGAAATTATCAAAATTATTTCCACTCAAATAACTACACAATATACTGTAATCCACTTTAGCTTCTTATTGCAAATTTTTCTTGGACTCACTTCTCTTCACAAATAGTTAAAATAAGCTTTAATTCCTTCATTACAACTGTCTCTCAGTCCACAGCATAACCCTGTACAGCAAATTGAATGATCTTTTACAGCAAGCCAAAATTCACGATCTTTCAAATCCTCTTTCTTGCATAGAGATTATACAGACTTGTGAATTTGTGAAAAGTAAGATGAACATTCAAGATACATATACTGTAATTGTGACAGCTTACATCATAGATAAAATCTAATGGCAGTGGCATCCTGAGATCCAAAAGGGTAATCCCCCTTGCATTAACTGTAATGCAGGCAGCTAAATAGGGCAGATCAGGGTGCATAACCAAGGGCTGCCGACCTTCCCCTGGACTAACGCAGTTATCATATGCCAATACAGGGGTTCCTCTCTCCACATCCACAATGCTGACTTTCCGGGAGACAGATGTAGCAATGACCTGCAGAAAAGATAAGGAAAAAAATGTGTATTAAAAATATCTAATGTCTCATGACAAGTAAATTATATATTTCTTTATCACATAAATTACATTCAAAAGAGCAGGTAGTAGAAAAAGGTTTTCACGTTTAACAAGCAAATATTTGAAAGCAAATACATTCTAAATAATCCTCAGAAAAAATATTTCTGCCCATCTTACCTTAGAGCCATCAGGAGAGAATGTAAGGGAATTGAGGGCACGTGCCAAGCTAAGAGTACCAAGAGGAACTGTGCGTACTAATTCTCCTCTTAGAGCACTTAGTATTGCTATCTCTCCATCACTCCCACCAAAAGCAAACGTGTACCGGTCCTGTTAAAGAATGGATTGTGTTAATCAATAACTTTTCATTATCTCACATAACAAATATGTAGTATTATAAAGTAAAGTAAAGTTAAGGAAAGGAGAGAAAATAGGTTACATGATATTAAACAAAACAGATAAAGAGAAAGATGTAAAAATATTAAAAATCATGATACTTTCAAGTCTGATATTTATATTATCCACATTCTTATATATCTACTGTCCACTGCTTTTCAAAAGAGTGGACTAAAGCACTGAAAATTCCAATTCTAGGTCCAAAGTATCCTGATATTTTTATTATTACTTATTTTTACAGAATATTGTCATTTCAAATTTAGAAATGATGGTCTTATAAACCCTGCAAGAGAAAAAAGAAGTTACATTTCATGGTACTAATCTGCCAGTCAAAGCATGGACTGGATACTTGAAAGCTGGTATCTATAAGCATAGTTGCTTCATAATAAATTTCTAAGTAACCTGCATTAATGAAAATCTATATGAACTAACCTCAAATAATTTCTCAAAGCTTTCTACAGTGTTTCTCATCTCTACCATTAGCATTATGTACCTCAAAAAAATATTGTTGAGAATTGTTAATTTTAGATTTTAAAAATAAATAAATAAATAATTTACATCACTTATATAAATGCATGCCTAAAAAAAAATATTAAATAACATTTGCCATTGAAAACATTTAGAAATATAGAAGGCAATATATAGGAATAACTGCTAAGCAAAATGAACAAAAATACAAATAAAATAACACATGAAGCTCATTTTGTTACAGGATGTGGGGAACTATGCTAAATTGGAAAATTCCAAACTCCAACACAAAGTCAACAGTTGTATCTCTTAACTTCTGAGAATGTTTCACAATGCTTCCTTCTCTGTAGATAACATCAGAGGTCTGTTTTTTTTGACACATCAATGCATTTGTCTTCTTTATGATTGTTTAACCCATTGCAGACGGGGATAGATTGCTTGACTGGTCCTTAGAATGGGCATTAGTGCAACCTGCATGGCACCCCAGATGGGTTTTATAGAGAGAGGCAGCTTCATGCGATACATAGTCTTTTGTGGTTTACTGTATTGTGAGACTTATCTGTGCCATATGAAAGGCTTTATCAATGTTGCAGTAGACTAAAATTGTACTATAGGGTCCATATCAACTCATTTATGTTCTTTATACTCAGTGTGATAGAAGTATTGCAGTTTTATGGGAAGACAAAAAACTTTTTTCGCATTCAAGTACTTTCATAAACAATAACAAGGAAATAATCATTCACAATGAAGATAATATGAAGAGATGGGGAAGAGGAAGGAAACCTGTGCTTATGACTGCTAGTACCACAGCACAAGGAAGCTATACTGGCATAGGGGCACACTATAGACACTGGACATGGTCTGGGTCATCTTTTTCTTCTCATTCTACCTGCACATCCTTACTCGTCTGTACTTTAAGAAGATGGTGGATGCTAGAGACCAGGGATGGGTACCGTTAAAGGCTCTCTTTCCTGCTGGTGCTAGGAAGGGGTAGCGCCAATTAGGTTTGCGATTTAAAACTAAACCTACTTTGCTGAATAGTATAGTAATGATAATTGTAATCCTCAGTCACTAAATAGAGTTATTACTCTTAGCGCAATAAAGAAAAACAGTGATCCACTCCTTCCCAATGTCAATTATGCCATGGCAACTATCATCATATTTGTTATGACAGTGGCCATCAGGCCAAAGACTTGTCTGTCATATATTTCATGACACCCGTCTGCAATGGGTTAACATATTTGAATAATTTTCTTAAGAACATGAATTTTAATCAAATAGTATGACCGTTAACATCACATCTTTATTTTTTTCTGCACTGCAATGAAATGCAATGTCTAAATAATTTAAATATAATATTCAATTTAACAAGAACAGCATGGAAAGAGAATAACGTCAGGAAATCTTATCCATTTAAAGTAAAGTGAACACAAAATATCTTTCAGTGTTTTTTGCATCAGGGATATGAATGATAAACAAAATGAAAATATGAAGAATGAAAGTTAAGCAGATGAATTACACCATCTTTTTTTTAAGGATTATGAGCTTCTGAACCAATAAACTGTTATATGCAAGATCTTTTCTTATCTTCATTCTTAATAATGTCAAAATGATTACCTGAAGAAGGAGAGGAGAGGATAAATCCACAGTGGCATCACTGATTTAAATTGACTGAATAACATAGTTTTTAAGTATCAGGTTAAGAATCATCCACATAGTTTCAGTGCAAACATATTCCTTACAGTGATCTGGAGTCCAGTTCCTCAAGGAATTCAATGTCCAGAAACTGGATGTTCCCCTGGAAGTAGAGGGGCTAATGATCATACAAGGAATCTAATACCCAATATGAACTCTTTGATTCTTGATTCAACAGACATTGGTTTATCCCATCAGAGACCTTGTCATGCAAATGAAGGCAACTTGTAATGTTCATTGTAGGAAATCAAATAAAAAGCTAGGATATAAATTCTGAGATAGCTGTCTTTGAGAACTTATATAATTTATTCACATTTCCATTATTTTTCTTTCTTTTATTGGCGGCATCATTCTCATTGTTTATCCTCACTTTCTTCATGTGTTAAGCAATATTTCCTTTCTTCATATAATTTTAAAAATTAACACAAATGATTATAAATACACCCCAAAACAAAACCATACTATAAAAAAATATTTATATCATTTACAACAAATTACAGTAAAAATTTGGTGATGTAAAACAAAATTGCACATAATAAAAATATAATAAGCAAAATTGCTACACAACTAAAACCATCATCACAAATACAAACGAAGAATATGTCTGAATTATGCTGGTAAAAAAACCTTTTTCTATTGTTCATCTTTTAGAAACAAAGAATTCAGGACAAATACAACTACTATTACCATTAGTAGTAATACAGATGAAGAAAAAGGAAAGAATCAAAAGGGGGAAAACTTGTTGCTGCTATAATATTTACAAGATTTGATGTTGATAGTTTAATAATCAAAACTATAACAAATAAAAAATATAAAAGCCAAAATAAATAATAATTCTTATATTTTTTTCTGTATGTAATGGATGCTGTGGTTAAATAATTCTCTCTGTCTATCCTACTCTCAGTGTTTATTTTTGTCTATATAAAACTAAATAAAAGATTAAAAAAAAATTCAAATGTAAGACACTCTAGCTTACAAACACTAAACAGCTGAATTTTTATAGAATTACGAGAGAGATATAATTCATTTCAGCCTCCAGGACACTTCACTTAAAATCTACACAAAATCTAAATAAATTCAATGCTTTTACCTTGGGATGGAATGCACAGCATACTGGAGAATTACTTTCCTGGTGCAGAAACTGCACACTGCCCTCCTCCTGCATCCTACTGCAGTGTCTATTGCTGCTACTTGCATCACAACCACAAAGACAGCTGGGTTGTCAGGCACACCCTCAACAACTTAAGTTCCTCTTCATTCTGAAAACTATATCAAAAGAGGTTATAAAAGATATACACAATACTTCATCATATGTACAAATACTACAATAATTCCTGTTATGAGCCCCCTAATAAATACAACAATAATACAATTATCATAAAATCCTTCATTACAGTTTTGTAGCTGTTAACAGTGAACCTTGCCTCATTTGACACGAATACCAAGGGGGTGGGGGGCAAGTGCAAAGGGCTTGGTACTGACATAATATGCAGCTATAAATATGATATCCCTCTTACGTATTAAGGAACCATCAACATGTGCAAAAAGAACATTTTCTCTATCTCTGTCTGGCGCTAGCACTGCACACCTGCTACTGACTAATGATAGACTCTGTGCTTCTTGGTACTTCAGCTTACAAACCTCCATCCTGTATGTTACAGTAAAGAAGAGCTCGTAGAAAACACTGGTGATCTATTGTCAAATAATAAAACAGTTCTAGTTTTATCCTACCAGCTTATGCATAGTAGACGTTTGTTTGCCTTTATTAGAGTGCCAGAGGTACAAAGGCTGTGGCAGTTGCTTGACACTATGCTACTATCTTAATATTAAGGTTGCAGAGCTTCTATTATATACTTCTGCAATTTGCAAGTTGATCTGGGCAGAACACAGGCAATAGCAGTGAGAAAAGAATCAAATTATGAATTCTGCTGTAGGTGTTTACCCAATATTTACCAAATCATGTTAGATTAGTACTGTAGATATAGCCTTTAAAATAAATATATATCTCCCTAAAAAACAAAGAAATAACTAAAAGACAATATCTAAAAATTGAATATGGAATCATAACCAGTATTTCAAATATATTGTAAACATGTGTCAGCAACCGACTTAAAATCCCCTGAACTTGCAATATTTGCTTCTTTCTTTCAACATCCGTAAATACATCAAACTATCACGAAATTTTTA
>NW_028234420.1:11636468-11638968 GCF_977035675.1 Penaeus japonicus
TTTTTTTTTTTTTTTTTTAATACTTTGACAAGTTTATTGAGACAGGTGGTTACTTACATCTCTAAAGGATGAGGTAACTCACCCCAATCTCACTCCCTCTTTGGGCTCACATATCTTTTACAAAACCTTACAGCTACGTCAACATGTTGAAATACATACAGTACAAAGAGCGGATTAATCACAAGCATAGAGTCAAATGTTTACATATCAGGAGCGTGATATAACCGTATAAATTATCACCCTCCCCATGGTGCTTGCCTTGTGGACCTTGACCAGGAATCCAAATTCTTTGTTTGATGATTGCGTTTGGCAGCGTTGTGGTCATAGCAACAGCCAGACTCCGCAGTTTTCCGGGAGTTGTCCCACCGACCGGGCTTAGGAAGAGCTATCGCTTATCTGGGAAGTACATTTGATAATTATAGTTTAGTTGAAGATTTACAGATAGACAGACAGACAGACAACAGATACACAGACACACACACACACACACACACACACACGCGCACGCACGCACACGCACACGGACACGCACATGCACACTGACGCAATCACAATCTCTCTTCTTCTCTATCCTCCTTCGTCTCTCTATATTTATCTACTCATCTACTCATTTATCTATTTCTATCTATATATGTATATATGTATATATCTACCTATCTGCTAATTGTATCTATCTCTATCTATATATGTATGTATCTATTTATCTGTCTCATCTCTTACAATTGCTTCTAAGTCGCAAGAATATCATTTCAGGCGCATCTCATCTTGTTTACTAGAGAAACTGACATGAACGCGATTTAATGACTGTAATCGTGGACAATAGTCATCGTTCTACAACTGAAGTTCATGGAATCGGCTGATCAAGGTCATAAATAACATTACCATTAGATCTGAAACAAAAAATAGATCACGAATTTCTTCTCTTCTCTTTTTATTTAGATCACGATCTTGCATAAAAAAAGTATTTATATCAGATTAATTACGGTGTTTTCCCGCAGAGTTTTAGTATTTTTTCCCCTCATTATACCCGATCCTTTTAATGCAACGTTTGTCTTCCACTATGCCAAATATTCACAATAATCGTAAAGTTAATGATAAAACAAAACTAACGTCGCATTTTTATAAAAATGGTCCCCTTAGATTTTATTGTTCCCTTCACAATTATACAAGATGTATTTAAGTTTGTGTGTGCATATATTTTTTTTTATATTTATATATATATTATATAAATATACCTATATGTATATATATATATATATATATATATATATATATATATATATATATATATGAGGATAAACCAAACAATGTGAACAGAAGTTTAAGTCTTGTTTGCTTGCTTGAGTTTATGGTTTTATCTTTCAGATCTATCTGTGTATTTATATAACTGTCAATCTATCAACATATCGATCTTTCTGTCTTTCACATTTTTCTGTCTTTCAGAGAGAGGGGGGAAGTGAGAGAAAGGGAGAAAAAGAGAGAGAGATAGAGGGAGAGGAAGAAGAGAGAGAGAGGAGAGAGAAGGGGAGAGAGAGAGAAAGAGAGAGAGAGAGAGAGAAAGAGTTAGAGAGAGAGAGAGAGAGAGAGAGAGAGAGAGAGAGAGAGAGAGAGGAGAGAGAGAGAGAGGAGAGAGGAGAGAGAGAGAGAGAGAGAGAGAGAGAGAGAGAGAGAGAGAGAGAGAGAGAGAGAGAGAGAGAGAGAGAGAGAGAGAGAGAGAGAGAGAGAGAGAGAGAGAGAGAGAGAGAGAGAGAGAGAGAGAGTAGAGTAGAGTAGAGAGAGAGAGAGAGAGATAGATAGAGAGAGAGAGATAGATAGATAGAGAGAGAGGAGAGAGAGGAGAGAGAGAGAGAAGAAGAAAGAAGAGAGAGAGAGAGAGAGAGAGAGAGAGAGAGGGAGAGAGAGAGAGAGAGAGAGAGAGAGAGAGAGAGAGAGAGAGAGAGAGAGAGAGAGAGAGAGAGAGAGAGAGAGAGAGAGAGAGAGAGAGGAAGAGGGAAAGAGAGAAGTCGAGGGAGAAGCAAAGGGAAAGGGAAAGGATGAGAGAGGGAGGGAAATGGAAAAGGAAAGGAAGAGAGAGTGGGAGAGGGAGAGAGAGATAGAGGGATAGGGAAAGTGAGAGAGAGAGAGGAAGAAGCAAAAGGAGAGGGAAATGACGAGAGAGAGGGAAAGGAAAAGTGAAAGGGTGAGAGAGAGGGAGAGGGAAAGGATGAGATAAAGGGAGAGGGAAAAGGAGAGAAAGAGGGAGAGGGAAAGGGAAATAGAGAGGGAGAGAGAGAAAGAAAGGGAAAGGAAGAGAGAGAGGGAGAGGGATAAGGAGAGAGAGAGGGAGAGGGAAAAGGAAAGAGAGAGGGAGAGGGAAAGAGAGAAAGAACGAAAGAGAGAGGGAGTGGAAGAGAGAAAAGGAAATAGAGAGGGACTGGGAGAGGGTGAGGGAGAGGGAATGGAAGAGAGAGATGGATAGCGAAAGAGAGAGAGAGAGAGAGGGAGAGAGAGAGGGAAAGGG
>NW_028234420.1:11648968-11651468 GCF_977035675.1 Penaeus japonicus
ATAACATATAAAACGACACACACACACGACACAGTAGCACAACACGACGACACTGAAACAAACATAAGCAGGGCTAGTACACACACACACCATCACTACACCCACACACCATATATATATATATATATTATATATATATATATTCTATATATATAGTCTATACATATATAAATATATAATATATACATATACATATATATATATCTATATATATATATATAAATATATATATATACTTTTTTTTATTATATATATATATATATATATAAATAAGATAAAAGTCTCGTCTGTCCTTTCATTACTTCTCGTCTCCTATAAATTCTCTCGGTCTCTCTCTCTCTCTTCCTGTCACTCTCTTATAAATGTCTCCTCTGGTGTCGCTCTCGATATCTGCAATCGTCTCACCTCTCCGTCCTTCCTCCCCCCGTCTCTCTCTCTCGATCTAACCTGGCTCTCTCTCCGTACTCCCCTCCTGTCTCTCCCTACTCTCTCTCTCATCTGTCGCTCGCTCTCCTCCGATCTGTCTCGTCTCATCACTCTCTCTCTCCGTCCTCCTTTTCATCCAGCAATAACCAGACTCCAAAAAGCCTTTATCGTCCCAATTTTTTTTTTTTTTTCACGCTCCCAACAGACATGACGTCCGGCCGAACAGGGACCATGCAAACGGTGTGAGCCCCGTTGCCCTGAAAGAAGTGAATCACTACCCCATAACTCACATGCCTGCCGGGTTCACTAATGCACGCTGATCTCCAGACCCTGAAAATAAAACCGCAAAAGACTGTTACCTGTTTATAGGGGTTAGCTGGACTCTACTCACGGGGCGAGGAAGTAAGTCGCAGTTACTCAGAATCCATCATGGGGAATAAGTAAATAATCTCAGCTCATGAGGAAAATAATGACGATATGACTCATCCCAGTGGGTAAGGGATCACGTGATTGTTTTGGCATTGTGTAAGGAGGCGGGTTATGTAAGGGAGGTTTGTAAGAAGCTCTTTGGGTTTATTCACACTTGTAAGTCGTAACTTTATATATGCTTTGTATATTAGAATCATATAGCTTATGTTTTTTTTTTTTAAAGAGATCTGGGGGTTTTTATTAGGATAAATACAGGTCTCTAGTACTGTTATAATTGTATTTACGGGGGGGGGGGGGGGGGGGAGGGGGGGGGGGGGTGGGGGGGGGGGTGATACAAATTTGATTAGTAATTATTAACATTTTACTAAATCTATATCATTTGATAGGAGGAGATATGTGCCTTAAACATTTCAGATTGTTTATTTCTGAATGATTATCTATAATACCCGTTTCAAGAAAAATAAAAATTTATGACAACATTTAAATGAATGGAAAAACAAATCAAAATAATCTAATGATGCACTTTAACTCTACGGTTCATAATAACCTTATTTCACAAGTGGATACATGTTAGATTGGCAGGTTGGTAAAATATGCAATGCTGAGGAAACAACGTGCAAGCTTTCGGTTTTTTATGGGCACAATGCGATAGGGATATAAAGGAAAATTTGTACACTACAAGAGGAAACTGCACAGAAGATGATAGAGAAAGGAGAAGAAATAGACTGGCAACAAGAAAGGCAGTGACAGCTTCTATGAAAATTCGGGGCACCAAGCATGTGGTAAGAAGAGTTATGTAACTATTCCATCAAATATAAGAAAATATATTCATGTGAAAAATATGGAATAAATAATGGACTATATAAAAAAAATAATCTTAAAAAATGCTATCTCTTTAATATCTCTGTCGGTTCCTGTCACTTTATCATTGTATCGGCATCTCTTTCCACATACGGAAACGGCCATTAATCAATTTCCGTGTGTCATTATCTTTTAATGGTATCCATCCTTTTTAAGGTTATGGGTGCATCATATAAATCACCTTGATCGAGTGGCCAAACCTGTATTAACCAGCGTAATGATTCACAACTGCAGATACACAAGCGGGAATTAAGCACATACACACATACGCACACACTCACACACATACAAACACAAAGAGACACACACAAACACACATACACAGACACACACACACACACACACACACAAAACACACACATACATACACACTGACACCCGCAGACTTCCCCTACCCACACACACAAATACAAGTATGCGGATAAGTTTACTTGTTGTTACGTGCATTCTACACGTCAGTGACACATAAACAACATTTTCCCTTAAAGATAAAATATAATCCGGACCTCAACTGCAAGGTTAGCAACTACAGCAACTACGGCAATAATAAATACAAATAAAAAAGAAATCTGCACACCTGAGAGAGTCCTGGAAACCCCCCTTGGAATACTAATTAAGTCCAGCGGTGACGGGATGTTCCAAAATTGCTCTGGGTTTCCCCCGCGCAAAGGAGATCTTCGTAGAGTATCGTACCAGATAGTGTTGGCAACCTGCGAGTGGGGGGTGTGGGGGGGGGGGGGGGGGTGGGGGGGTGGTGAGGGTGGGGGTTTCTAGGGGTAGGGGT
>NW_028234420.1:11667997-11670497 GCF_977035675.1 Penaeus japonicus
TATATATATATATTATATCCCTTTATATATATATATATATATTATATTATAGTCTATATATATATATATATTTACTACTATATATATAGACTATATATATTATATATTTATATATATATATATATATATATATATATATTATATATATTATACTTATATATATATATATATATATATATATTATATAGAGACGTAGAGAGAGAGAGAGAGAGAGATGAGGTAGACGAACGAGAGAGGAGAGAGCTGTAGAGGACGGTAGAAAGAAGAGAGAAAACGAGATCCCCGTGAAAGAGAGGAGAGAGAGAAGGAGAGACGGTGCTCCCATGAGAGGAGAGTATGATGATATTGATATGGAGAGAAGAGAGAGAGACAGAGAACGAGCTAGAGCGACAGAAGATAGATAGCATAGACTAGATAGATATACGAGAGAGAGCGAGGGGAAAAGCGAAAAAGCATTGAAGAGTCGCAAAAGAACGAGTAAAGAAAGACAGAGAAAGGAAGTAAGAAAGAAAAAAAAAAAAATAAAAAAGGAGGGAGAGAAAGGGAGAGATGGATAAAAGAGAGAGAAAAGAAGAAAGGCAGATAGAGAGAGGAGGAAAGAGATCGCCCCGGTACGTCCATTCTGTGGCTTGCGCCTTATCACCCCTTTTGACCTTTCGGCTTCGCACAAAATCCATGCGTTTCTATGATAAACGGTCTGAATGTAATTAGGCGTTCTACCTGTGCGATTTTCTCTCTTCCCTTTAAATGGCGTGGCGTTATATCATGCTTGGGCTGGGGCCATGTATGGGCACTCGTGGGGCTGTGACGTTCCTCATGATATCCATATGTGAATTTCTATGTTTATCCAAACATGTTATAATATATATATATATATTATTATATATATTACCCATATATATATATATATATATATATTATAATTATATTTATATATATATATATATATACATATCTCAATCTATATATTATATATATCTAGTATATATATATATATATATATATATATATATATCATATGCTATGTATTGTATGTATATGTTTTGTCCAGGTCTCAAGGGGGAGAGATATATATCTTTATAACGATAATACATATATATATGTGATATATATAAAGAGATCATATATACATATACATATATATATATATATATATATATAGTTATATATATATATATATATATATATATATATAAAGAAATATGTACATTTATAGAATTTATACATATATATATAAAGATATATATTATACATATAACATATATATATATATCTATATATATATATATATCATATATAGTATGTGGCGGGCATGATATGTATATGTATATATATCTTTATATATATACATATATATATGTATATATATAAAGATATATATACATATACATATATATATATATATTAATATATATATATATATATATATATATTATATATATATGTATATGAATATATATATCTTTATATATATATGTATATATATATGTACATATTTCTTTATATATATATATAAATATATATATATATATTATATATATATATATATATATATGTATATGTATATATATCTTTATATATATACATATATATATGTATATATATAAAGATATATATACATATACATACATACATACATATATAAATATATATATATATATATATATATATATATATATATATATGTTATATAATATATATATATGTATATATATATATATATATATATATATATATATATATATATATATATGTATGTATACACACACACATACACACACACACAAACACATATATATAACGGTACTCTATTTAGATCTAAGCCCTCAACAATGAATACAATAATACAATACATAATAATACAACTGCACATAATAATAACGCCGCGTTCTTCTCCCTGGCTCGAACCCGGCATCCTCTTCATTTCGTGGCCACGCAGTAATTATGGTGAGGAATGCCTCTTTGAGAAGAACGGCCAAAATGAGCACCACTTCAATATGCAACACGGCTAAATGACTTGCATATCTCGTGTAGTAGTTCCCAGCGCTTGCCGGCGATGGTCGTGTGCTTAACCTGGAATCTCCTTCAGTGCTATAAGTTTTCGTTCGCTTGAAGCCCAAGCTCTAAGAGTAGGATGAGTCAACATTACACTTTTCATCCGAATAGCTCTGGATTCCAATGAAGAGATTTGAATCGAGGGGATAGGTTAAATGTTAAGCACGTTTCTGCAAATGGAAATTTAACTTGCAATTTATGGTAGTTTTGGCATTGTCTTTAATTCACAAAAAAAAACGTTTTGCCTTTTCTTTTTACCCCTATTTTCTTTTACTCAGGCTTGACATACATGTTCCTCTGTTTATCACCCAATTGCTCTCTGGTATATGTTTAACCATTTAACCATGCACACACACACACACACACGAGAGAGAGAGAGAGAGAGAGAGAGAGAGAGGGAGAGAGAGAGAGAGAGAGAGAGAGAGATACATATATATATATATAT
>NW_028234420.1:11730497-11732997 GCF_977035675.1 Penaeus japonicus
GCCCGAGGCAGGTGAAAACCCAAGGCCGCTTGCTCGCGACGCCCTTTGTGTCGTACTTCAGCGTCATTATCCTACAGCGGGCACCCCGACCCAAACACAGCGCGAGAGAAAGCGTCGCGGACATCCCAGAGGCTTTCACTTCGCGCCGGACTTCCCCAGGTTTCTGTTCATGTTTCCTTTGTGTTGCGGGATTATTACAGGTAGCGCAATTAGCGGTTTGCCGATTGTTTGTAACATCTTCCATGTCTGTTCTCTCACGCGGCGAACTATAAGGCTCTGTTCTCTTTGATTGTTTGGCGTTTTAACTGTTTGTTTTGCGCATGTATATGTTTTAACGTCTCGTTAGTCCATGCACATAATTGGCTACGAATTCCCATCTTTCTCCACACCTTCCCTCGTCCCTCCCCTCTTCCTCCCTTGCACCTCCCCCCTCCCCTCCCTACCTCCCCGCGAGAGCTTGACGCTGATTGGTAGATACCCCTTGGTCTGCGATTGGTTACCTCCCGTACCATATGTGGGATTTACGTTGCCACGAAATGTGTAGTCCTTACCTGCAGGAAATATCCGACATTGTTCTTATTTCAGGTCTGATTGTGCAATTTTCTTGCAGCAGTAAGGCGCTGAACGGTTGTTTCATAATTTCAAAAAAAAATAAAAAATACCTCACCAGTGAATTTGATCGCCACTTCTACTTCTGTAATTGTTGGGGTTCAAATGATAGTACTGTAGTTAGTTCCATTTCTTTTTTGTCGGTTTTATTAGTCCTGCTATGGTAGTAATACTGATGATAATCGTGCAGTATCACTGTCTTTATCAGCTTGTGATCGTTTCCATTATTATTTGTAAAGTGATCTGCGTTATTATCGCCACTATGATCATCAGCACTGTATTTTTTTTCTTTCTTTTTTGTGATTGCATGTGTATGCGGTTTTCAGCATTGTTACTTTGTCATCATCAACGCTTTTTTTTTATTATTCCCATTATCGATAATATTAGTAATTGAAATAATAGTATGACAATAGTCACCAATTGATATTCTTCATAGCGTTATTGTTAATACATCATACCACTATGCTTTACCATTACTCTCATAACCCTTACTGCATATCATAGTCATTTACATAACCTCTTGTATTTTCGCCGTTACTGAATCAACGGATCTTTATTGCCATATTTATGGGTCAATTTTTTATACCAATGACGTAACATCCAGATGTATAATCCTCCCACGGTATTGCGACCATCTTTTCCTCGCTTCTCGTTCTCCACGGATATGATTTTGCTCGCTTAACTTTCTCTCTTTTTCTGCCGTTAGTTACGGTCGTGCCATGTCTTGATCTGCTTCGAGGTTTTGTCGACATGTGGAAAATACGCCAGGTAAAAAACGTAATTTTCTCTTTAAAATCAAGGAGGAAAACAGATTCGAGAAAATTCTCCATAGATCTAGGTGATTGGGCTGTGCTCATTTTTGCCCTTCTGGAACCTGGGCGGGTTGTCGACTTGGGATGCCGCACAAGTTTTTATCTTGCGTGGATTTCCCTAACTAAGACGACTGGCTTCCACCAAGCTAGTGTGCCAGCTACTGCTTTTGAAGTTTCAAGGTAAGTTTGTCCATCTATCGTGCTGGACAGAGCGGGAGAATCGCGGTAAATGAAGGGACGTAGTGATCCGTACGCCACGTATGATAAATACAAGTTGTATCTATTACGAAGTGCTGTTCGCAGTTATGTTCCAGCCGCTGCGGTTTTATAAAGGATTATTTATATTTCGACTTTTAATTCTCGTGAATCATATTTCCAGTTGGAAGCCACTCTTCGCATGTTGCTCTTTCCGGTGACGGCGTTTCAACCTAAGGCTATACCACACTGATGATGTTTCCAAATGGTGTTTCACCTTAAGGCTATACCACGTTAACCCAAGGTTACACCATCTGCTGAAAATGTTTCACGACGACGCTGTTTAGTTTTCATTTTCGTTCGGATCTTATCATCACATTTATTCGCTCATATCTAATTCACTTATTCGGATTGTTAACGACCACTATGGAATCGACATTTTCTGCCTGTGTCGCTTTTATGGAGTTGCAATTTGCATTTGTGTCATGCAGGTGAACCCATGATCCCTCAAATAGATTTTCAGCAAGTCATCGCCCTGCTGGTGCCTCCATGTAGGGCGCAGTTCGTGATAACTGATATGCAGCATATTGTAATCTCCATCCCATTTTATTACTCTCGGAATGAGTTTTCTTTTTTCTCTCTCTCAAGTGAAAATAAAACAGGTTCCGGTTTGTAGTATTTTATGCTCTCTAATGCTACAAGTGCTGTGTAACTCTCTCTCTCTCTCTCTCCTCCAACTTTTTTCTTCGCCGACGCAATACCTGATTTCAGACTGCCCGACTTGAACCCGGTTTTTGAACATCTACGAATTGTTTTATTTTGTTTCAGTTCCGCTTCTGGATCAAGTTCGGACGCGTCACGCAAATCATGCAGTCTAGTGAACC
>NW_028234420.1:11747997-11755497 GCF_977035675.1 Penaeus japonicus
CGTAAGCGCCATGTGATTGTGTGGTCCGTCCGTTTTTTTACACCCGAACAACATTCCCTCGTCATCTCAAAAAGTACCTTCTATCCTTGCATCTCTCAGCCATCCTTAGCATGTATAACATGTCTAATTGCCATGTCCATTAACCTCCCCCACACCACACACACACACACACACACACACACACACACACACACACACACACACACACACACACACACACACACACACACACACACACACACACACACACACACACACACTCACCCATCTTCATCTTTCCCTGGTCCTGTCATACTCAAGGATGAGCCTCCAGGCACATGTGGCGCCATGTGTTGCCTGGCATGCAGGTCAGTGTCAAAGGTCAGACGCGGTGAAGAGATAGGGCGATGGCTGTGACCGAAGCTCGTGACTGACCTTGCATGACGGTGAGGCTGGCCGGCCACATCCGGCTCAAAGCAGCAGCAAGACAATGACTTCCAGAAATTATAGCAGATCATGACTGACGTCTTGGACTCTGAGCTCCGGTGACAGCGTGAGATGCGGACCCAGTGTGCTGTGGAGAGACGAGGATCCCTGTCGCGACTCCTGCACTACCGAACTGTGCACAAAATATCATTGTAGTAATGTAAGTTATTTAGAAAGAAATAGTACGAGGAACTTCAGTGGACTTCAGTGGACCCGTAGAAATTGTTTGTCATGCTCGAGAGACGGCAAGGGATGGTCGTGCTTTTGCGTTTCATAATGAGGTAAACATTATGCGAGCGTTGCGTCATTCAACCTGTTTTAGAGGAGATGGGAGAGGGAAGGAGGGAGGCAGAGGATGGAGGAAAAGAGGAATAATGTATGCACCAATGGAAGGGCGGGGTAATGCAGGCGCTAGGGGTGGGTGGGGGGTAGGGGGAGCAATATTCCTCGAGGGCGGAGGATGAGGTGGTGTCCTTGTATAGACGACCTTGTTCCGTGTACCTGCACAAGGTGGTACCCGGATGTGGTGACTCCGTGCCCTCTCTCTCTCTCTCTCTCTCTCTCTCTCTCTCTCTCTCTCTCTCTCTCTCTCTCTCTCTCTCTCTCTCTCTCTCTCTCTCTCTCTCTCTCTCTCTCTCTCTCTCTCTCTCCCTCTCTCTCTCTCTCTCACACCCATCTTTGCTCCCCATTTATTCAATTACCAATTTTCACTTTTCTAAAATACCAAGCGGCGCATAAAAGCCTTCTCAGACAACCAATGCCTTGCTTGCATCATGGACGAGCACAAGCTTGTAATGATGCGAGGGTGTGGAGGCGTGGGGAGGCCAAGGGATTAGCGCGGGTAACCACATGCACGTCGCTGCATCCCAGAAAGTTGCAAAGAGACAATGATAAGCGTATGGAGACCCTCAGGTTGCAGAAAGTCCGTTTCAATCTGCGTAGTTTTTCCGAATTTGAAGTCCGACGCGGGGCTAATGCTGAAAGAAGGAAGAGATAAAGCAGCACGAGGAACAAAGGAATGGGAGGTGAACAAGGTGACAAGGGGGGATGCAGAGCGGACGGCGGCAAGGGTGACGTGCCAGGAAATTAACGTTAATGCTCTGCATGACATTTTTCCATGTTCATTTTGGGAGTCGTTCGGAGTGTGTTCTCCAGGTGCTTCCTCCCCCGTGATGGGGTTTCTCAGTAACAAGAAGCAGGTATCTAGCGTGCCAACATCTAGGAACTCTGAGATCATTATCCATAAAGATGGCTGTGGCATACCTCTCCCACACACATTGAGTGCATTCTTGGTGGGCGGGGCGTAGTAGAGATTATCTTAGTATTCAATGCTTAAAGAGTTTGCGTTCATTTATTTGATGTAGGGTTGTAACACCCCAAAATAGGGATACTATGCACGAAGATTATTATTTCAACACTAATTTGCAAGGTAAGAAATGTTTTACGTAACCCCGAAGTAAGAGGATGTATCTCCCACAGTCAGCTGCACGTGGCGGTCATGCGTGGCTTCGTCGAGGTGGTGTACCACATCACGCGACTCCTCCCCCACCAGGCGCTGCTCGATCTCGCCAACCACACCGGCAGGGTATGTACCTTTACTCTCGTTCATGTTTGGTAGACGTGTATGTTAAGTTAGTTCGCATGGTATACCGGTTGCATTTCCTATCAAGTGTGAGCTTAAGAGGACGGAGTTCGTTCCGTAATTCGGTTATGTTGGTAACAGTGTTTCGAGTCGGCCAGCCACAGATCCTCCTGAATGTGTGGATGTTTTGGATGTGGAATAAAGAATGCGGGGCAATATCGCCCGCCAGGAAGTGTATTTATCTGCTCAGGAGGGCGGAGTTAAGATTAGTGGAGGTCTGTGGACACGGTGACCCATCTGAGGCGGGCGTGTATGGGGGGAAAAGGTCGTAAGAGGGAGAGGTGCGGGCGGGGGTGTGGGTGTGGAAGGAAAGGCGATAGCACTTGGATCGCGTTCCTTGTGGTTATCTCGGTCCATGTATCTTGTTTGTTTCCTTTTTACTTGATTTCCGTTTTATGGTTCTGGGATCATTGTTTTGTATTCCTGTACATACACGATCCATTGCTTATTAATTTGGGGCATCTCATCTTTTGTGTTGCAAAAGAAGGTTTAGTCATCTACTTTAAAGATTTACACCAACTTCCACTAGAATAATTTTTGATCAGATAAAACAGGCCTCCACCAATAGCTTCATCAACGATGCTCTCCCATTTCCATTACTCTCACCCTCCCTAGAAACGCAATTTGTTCGACTTGTGCTCAAAGAATAAAATGAATAAAAGTCCACGTCTCATGAAACGGATACGTAGCGTTTATTATCATGGCGTGTGCCTGTTCATGGGCGTATTACCGGCCTCACCCGCCCATTCATTCCTCCCACACGCCCGCCGGAACCTGTTTGTCGTTGCCGCTCCTCATTCATATGGACTCCCTCTCCCTCCACCTCCTCCTCCCCCACTCCCTCGCACACACATCCCTTCGACCCAACCCTCGCGCGTGTCCCAACGCCCAGCAGACGCGTCTTGAATAACGTGAATCAGTCCGTAAGCCTCGTCTCTATTTCCTGTGGAGAGATTGTGTGCGTGTTCATACAAGGAGTGTTATCAGCGACGCGCAGTCAATCAGCTGTTTTCATGGGCCAGGGCCCAGCAGGTTTAAGGAGGAGGGATCTGGTTTACATAAGTGTTTCCGGGTCATGACCCCATGTTGTAGGGAGAGTAAGGGGAGTGGGAAGGGATAGGAGGAAGGGGATAAGAACCTAAGGGCGAATATTGCCTGGCTCCTGCGACCACTCAGGACCCTTGCAACTTACACCCCGAAAGGTTTGAAGATAAGAAGACGAACGGGTGAATGGGCCGACTCTCCCTCTTTTGTTCGCTGGCCCAAGGAGTGCCCGGGATTGGAGCAGGGATGTGCCATATGCCCCTGCCCCTCCCTGCCCCTCCCAGCTCTCCCTTTCGCCAGCCGTCGAGACTCAAGCCTTTGCCTTTTCTTTTCCCTCGTTTCTTGCCTCTCGGGGGTGGAGGACGGGCGTCTGTTGCTCTTAAAGTGTGCGTGGCATAATTGCTGTTTGAGTGTTGTTATGTAACCCACCTCCTCTCCGACCTCGCCCATCATTCTACCTTAATCCCCGGAAGTAACCGCAGCAAACAAGTTATCTAACCGGGCAGAGACTAGAACAGACAGTGCTTGCCTCTCCTCTGCCTTCTCCTCTTCCTCCATCTCTGCCTCTTCGTATTCCTCCACCTATTCTCCCTCCCCCACCTCCTTTTCTACCAGAGTGCATCTAAAGAGAAGGAAGAGGACAAAGCGGAGGCGCAGAAGGGATAGGTAGGTGGGAGATAGGGGGAGGGGGAGGGAGGCCAGGCGACAGGTCTATGAACATTAGTGTTATCAGTGAACAAGGAGAGCCGCATGGACCGCAGCTTCCCGCACCCAATCCTCGACTGGGTGCCAGGGAGGCTGTGCAAGGAATAGGCGAGTGAGTGAGTGAGAGGCTTTCATGCTTTTGACAGTCATTCAGTCTTGTAACTCATGCCCCTTTCAGGCATGAAAACTGTGTTGATTAACCGAGGTTGTTCATGCTTGAATAAGATTAGAATGTGATACCCATGCATTGGGTACGGTAAAAGATAGTGTTGCAGAGTGTAGCTTTCCTGAGACTTATTTGATTCTAGGTACACGAGACAAGGGCGTAGGTATCTTGATTGGTTGGGCGAAGGATTAGGTACCTGAGATTGGAACAGATCATGATAGACGGTACAGGCCACGAAAGGTGAAGGTCGACTCATTAATTCGGAGATGCTTATGACCATAACTCACTGAAGTCGACGTGATCCACGTGATTGTGTTATTCTCTCTGTCTTTCCTCCTCTCCTGCTCCTTTTACTCCTCCCTTTTTCGGTTATTTTTAGCATGGCTGGATACTGGGATGTTGTCATGTTGGAGTCTGTAGGGTGTCGTGCAGCCTTCGGTAGTCTATCGTTTATCTTGTTTTATCTTGTCAGTCCATGTCATTTTAAACAAATGAAACGCTGATGTGTTTTGGTTTTAGCTACAGAAAAGATTTCACATATTTGCGCATTGGTGTTTCTATGTTTCTGGCAACAATCTTCGTCCATTTACTCCCAACCGGAGGGGACGAACCGAAGGGGTGCGGCTGCTCTCGGCGCCTCGGTGTCTGGGGGAGAGGCACACACTTCCTGACCCCCTCCCTCCCCCTCTCCCTCCCCCTCCACTCTCACCTCCCACTCCACCCTGTGTCTGATGTCTCGTACCGACCCACTTGCCTGTCACACCCCTGAGATCTCGCCTCACGTCTGATTGGTATGATACAGCCATCGCGTAGATAAAATCCAACATTCTGATATTGTATGTCACATTGTGCCTCTCATGTGCTTTGTTCTATGACTGGTTTTCTTACAGTGGTAGGTTAATTGATTATTTGTGTTGTTTCAATTCATTATTAATTATGTAAGCAGTTTTGTTTATATATATTTACGGTATTCATTAAGCGGCGTAGTGACATAGGTGTGGCGGCGAGGGTTTGGAGCGTGGTGCCAGATGGTACCGTAAAAACAAAGTGCCTGCTCGTGAGAACCAAGGGCTAGTGGCGTGGTGAGGTAGGTGGGGCTGGGGGACGGGGGTGAGACGGACAGATGCTGGTGGTGGGTGGGTGTCCCCAGACCGAAACGGTGCAGACGGCCTTGTAGCAATCAGAAGGCCGCGCTGTTCCACCGTAGGCACAGAGGAGCAGGGCGTCTTCCGTACTCGGTGCTGGTGCCATTCTGCTGTAGCTGCTGCTCTACAGTCTGCCACGTCAGATGATGAGAGCACACAACATGAATATGCCGAGTCAGCTATCATGTCCGGAGGCGGTTCTTCCTTGTTCCCGCCTAGCGAGCGTCGCTTCGACCCCGGTCACACTCTGGCGCTCGCCCGGGGGCTTCCCCGAGGGCGGAGCCGAAAGCCCGCGGGGAGCAAGAAGGGAGGGCGAGAGGCCGGGAGGAGGGTACAGCTTGTGCTTGGCTGAGTGAGAAGAGAATAGATCCGATTCAGAACGTTCGGATAAGGAATCGGGAGAAACTTCCAGTGCTTGTTTAGCAAACATTTTTTTCGCTTGTTTTTTCCCTTTTTTGCTGCTCCACTTGCCAGCATCATCACTTACCGGCCTTGGTATTCTGCTTTTCCTTGTCTGCTTCTTCAAGGAAACTCACAGTACCGTGGTTCGGGGAGCTTAAAGCTTCAGTGATCTTTCGCCATGCTCTCTAGCTGCATTGCATGTAAACTTCTACTTGTGTGTTGTACTTACAAGCGAGGACTGTCTTGCGAGACGTTAATGTTTCCGGCAATTCGTGTACTCATGTAACACTGCAGTAAACCCCCGCGCGACGCGTCCTCCAGACTTCCTTGTTAGCCCCCTCCCCCTCCCCGGCCCGCCCTTCAGCGCACAGCACCTGTGCCACCTGGGACTCGACTGACCAACCCCACGCTCGTATCTCTTCCGAGTTCCCAGACTCTAAACTTGTTAACGCTTGCTTTAGTCTGCTTTGCTGCACTTTATGTGCTGGGCAACTTCATATTGGTACTTCGTGACTAATGTATGTCGGAGAAGTGCGTTGAACAGGTGTTGTTGTATAAAGGGAAGGATGGGGGAGGGAGGGAGAGAGGGAGGATGAGTGGGCGTGGGGAGAGGGGTTGGGTTATCAACACTTCCCGTCCACGGCTTTGGGAAGGTCGCATCAAACCCCGTTATTGGGGATCACACGATATCCACAAAGCGATTACATACATTTAAGGTCACTTTTACGGGGCCGAATAAGGCTGTTCATTTCTAGGAAGGTTTTGTGAGGGCTGTTGATGGATCTGGAATGGTGCGAGTTGTGTGCTGTTTCGTGTAACGGCATTATTTAGGGAAGTACAGAGCTCGTGACCTGGATAGCTTGCCGACTCTCCCGGAGCACTTCGTCTGACCATTGTCTTTTCGATAGCCACGTGGATAGAGCCTCCATTTGAGCTTACAGATGTGGTCAGTCAGCAAAGCTACATCGAATGACGTAAATGATAATTCATGATTTTCTGTATGGGAAGGAGGATGGATGTGGTCCAGATCGCGTGTGTGGAGCGGGGTTGGTGGTCTCCCTGTGTTAGGCCAGTACCTTGTGGCGTAACGGCTTGTAAATCCTGGACTTTCCCCGCCAACGCGATCCAGCTCTTCCTCTTCCTCTTTGGCGTACTGGTCTTTTCGGCTCGTGCTCTCCCAACCGCCGCTTTGTCATATTACTCCCTCTCGCATCGGTTTGCTTTGGGCAAATTACTGTATCCATAGTGAATGAAATGCATGATCTATTTTGATGATGTAGAGCTGGCGATTGACTCTTATAATTAAGCATGTTGTTTAATGTCTTTGTCTTGTCTTTCCAGACGGCCCTCCACTTGGCAGTTTCGGCTGGCGACGCGGAGATGGCGCGGCACCTGATCGTGTGTGGAGCATCGCCCGTGGCGCGGGATCGCCGGGGCAATACCGCCCTGCACACCGCCAGCGGCCACGGAGACATCCACATGGTGACCCAGCTCACACGCCCGGTCACCGTGGCCGAGGTCATGCACGCCCGCTTATCCTATGCTCCCGCACACACCGCAGGGCTGCTCGCCGCTGACCTAACCAACTATGATGGTAAGTAGCATTTTTGCCTTGCATAGGTTCATCATGGTTTTTTTTATGTTGGCTCCATTATCACACATATTAATATCACCGCTATCTGAAGCGTCTCCGAACGCGATCTCCCTCGGGATTTCCACGTACATTTCGTTCTGTGCCGGCTCGGGACGGTCGCCGCGGCCCGTCACATCTTATCGCCTGATACTACAACAGCTGATGGCTTTTACGACGCCCCTCGCGCTCTCCACCCCAGGAGCGGTATCTGCCCTAGGGCGTGACCCCCGGGAGCAGTGGATACACGCAATGACATCAAGGCTCCTGCGGATGTTAACAATTTTGTGATTGATAAGGC
>NW_028234420.1:11757997-11772997 GCF_977035675.1 Penaeus japonicus
GTCTCCGGGCCCCTCCCAGCCTCTCCTTAAGATTCCTTCCGCCTCTCGGTGAGTGGCGTCTGCTGGCTCTCTTGTAATGGCTTGGTCTGGGCGGGGAGGGAAGGTGTGTCCTCTAAGAAATACCCACATGACAGAGGCAGACGAGGGGTCACATGGGCGAGGTCATACCAGGGCCACCTGTTGGCGCCCTGCCCACGAGCCATGCCAGCTGACATGCCAAGACCCATAGCCATCTTACTCTATATTTATAATTACGACAAAAATGGGAGACGCATTTTTCCTCTGAGGATGTGATGATGAGGGTAAAATTAACTAGAAACAATGGGAAAAGACCGAACTGTAGGCCTAAATCATGACGGATTGCATGTGCGTCTGATTGCTTCCTTTTTTTGGCGTTAAGATCTCGCACACACGGTATCCTCATAACCTGTATATATACTGTATGTATGTATGTGAAGAGAGTGAATGAGCAATATGTTTTGAGGTGCTACGAGACATAATTCTTCTTGATTTCCCATGACATTCATGTACTAATTTTCATTCTGTGGCGTATTTCGCACATCGCGATCCATACCAAAGAGGAAGGCACGCGCAGCTCTTTGTTGTGGATTTCTCCCCGAGCGGGTATAAGGTAGCATCGCATAAGCAGGAGTCACAGAGAACAGCGCCATGGATTCGGAGCGACCGCGTTCGTTCGACCGAGCTCTTGACATTGCGCCTGCGACGGGAAATGGCCGATGCCCCAGCTTCGTCTCGACCGTGCGTTTGTGATTATTTCATTGTGCTAAGTCGTGTGCCTTAACCACCGGGGGATTAGTGAATACGTAAACGTGGCAACACCGGTTAGTGTGGAGCGCGACCGTAGCCATGTATGTCCTGAACTCCAGGTTGCCAAGCTTCCCTCTCTCTCATCTGCCAAAGCGACGTAACATCCGCCGCTTTCTCCCTCGCCGAACACAGAGCTGGTGACGCCAAGGTGGCATGTCTGCCGCCAGCACCAGCGGCCGTGTCCAGCTGGCACGGTGACCACTGGGCCTGCCGCGCGGATGCCTGCCTGACAGGGCGCGCATGTGAGGGGGCAGCGCCTCGTGCGGTCGCCTTTATTGCTGATCCCAGGAACATGCGGCACTATTGTCGGCTGCCCTTTGTCTAAGGCTGATGCTTTAGGGCTCCTGTGCTGCTTTTCACTCTTGGACTAATTGGTGTGTCTTTTCCCGTCTCGAAGTCTCCACTTATTGGCCGCGGCGACTACTTGATCTTTCCAGTGAGAGGAGTAGGAGTAGGCAATGCAGGGTAGGGCTTTTGTTGGCCTCCGAGGGACTGGTCCTTTTCTGTCTCGTATTGGGACTGGAGTAACAGCTCGTGACTTTGTAATGGAAGAGGTTTGGGCATTGTACGTCTGTATTTTATTGTACAAAAGCGTACAGGGAAACCGTATATAATGGGCGCGCCCTCTGGTAACTCATACGTTGGGTGTACTGCCATGATATGCGAATTTGAAGTAATAACAACTATTTCAGAGTATTATATGAATATATGAATTAGTTATATAAAACAAACGAGAAGAAGATAATTGAAGACACGGGAAAAACAGAGATGATTTGAGTGACGATGCAAACTTTGATATGTGGCAAGGGTCTTTCGTAAGATCTAAGGTTGTAGGTTACCTCTATCAGAACAGCTATGACATGTACCCAGACCTTTGGCCTAGCCTTATGTGATGATAGATGACCTATGGTGTTTCCCTCTCGATAAAGAAAAAAATAATCAATACTTCTTGGGTATAGATATTCGTTTTACATTAAATGCCCACAAATAGCAATATTGAAGTCTCCGTTTTAGGTGTTGTTACGCAATTGGCGAATAATTGGAAGGAAATACCCGTACGCTGATGGCATTGATTGGTGATGATGGCGCAGAAGGGTTTTATTTCCTCCTTTGTTCGGAATTCCTCAACTGGCGTTCGGTGTCGACAGGCGAAGCGAATTACAGGCCGAGGTAGCCCAATCCGGAATGAATAAGTAGTATAGATCAGAGTGCGGTTGGGGAATACCGCTAGGCGAGTAGACAGGCTCGACCGTGAACGGGTTTTCCAGAATAGGGCCGGATTAACCTATTTAGCATGAAAGAAATTTTTCAGGTTTGCTGTTTGAATAGGATATAGCCTTTGGAGAAGATTGGTGTATACGAGTTAAATGCATACAGTGTGTTTGCTGGCAAACCCATGCACACATATGAATACACATATTCACACACACATACATTGCATTCCAAAGCCATTACATGATCCCACCATTGAATTCCCCTTCTGGGTGTCGAAGGAACATCCGTGAGTGGAGCACAAAGATCCCCGAACAAGGCTTCCCGACGCGCTGGCTGCGTGCGTGTGTGGGCAGCCAGACACCCTCCGTCGAGAGCGAGGATCGATGCTTCTGGTGCAGCTGTACCAGCCCTCGCTGCTGGTACTGCAGCTTTAGTGGGGAGGCCAGGGAAGGCCGCATTAAAGAGGCCAAGGAAGGCCGCTCGTTGCGAGGCCGGGGAAGGTCGGCTGTCGTGAGGTCGGGAAATTATATGCCGATGAATTATACGCTGAAAGTGAGAGATCTATTTAGAGGTAGAGAGATATTTAGAGAGAGAGAGAGAGAGAGAGAGAGAGAGAGAGAGAGAGAGAGAGAGAGAGAGAGAGAGAGAGAGAAAGGAGAGAAAGGAAAGCGTTACATTCCTAAGGGCTGAGGTAGGTCTGTAGGAGATCTATTCAACCTTGGGAAGTCCCGAAGACTGTGGAGGACGACTTTTTAGCCCACCAAGTAGCTTTCAAGCACCTCTCAGTTTCTTTCTCCCTCCCTTCCCCCTTTCTCTCTTTCTTTTTTCTTTCTATCTCTCTTTCTCTTGCAATGTATAACTTCCGCTCTCATTTTTATTTCGTTATTTTCTCTGCGAATATGCGTGTACCGTTTCCATGGCGTGCGTACGAAGAACTCTTAGCAAAAAAAAAAACGAACAAACTAAGTCCTAACCTCGACGCGAAAGTAAGACGGTAACAACCAGAGAGAAATGGGGTAGGGGGGGGGGCTGTACCACCGACTTTGTGGTAGACTGAACAGGCTGAAGACTTCCCATCTCATGGAATGTCCCTCCCGCAGAGAACTCGAACGCACTCTTCGTTCTCATGCACTAAGCACACACCCACTCTAGCTCTTGATTTTATTATCTTTTATTTTTTTATTATTATTATTATTGTTTATTTATTTTTATTTTTTTTTTGGGGGGGAGGGGTCACCTCCATGTTATTTCTATCGCTATGTCGCACCTAGTTTGATTGCTGTGAATATAGCGTGTATTGGTGAAACAAAGCACAGAAAAGTGCGGCAAACGGTTGGAAAAAGGAGGATTTCCAGATTGGCTTCAAGTGGTCGAGTGGGTTTTACCAACTGTGGTCGCAGCGGGAGTGTCTGTGTTAAGGCCACACGCCGTAAAAAAGAAACTTACGTAACGAGTCCCCGTCAAAATCGTTTGGTGCTATAGGATGGCACTGCAACTGAAACTCAAGCACATTGGGTTTTCTGGCGTGTTTTTTTCTTCTCCTCGTCGGTTATCTGATGACCCTTCCTCTTACTGATGTTATTGTCGCTCTCATTATTTTTATCATCATTTTCATGTATTTGTTATATGATATATTTGATGAAATGATGGTTATGATTATAATAACAAAGTAATAATGCGAAAGAGGATGACTTATCATCCTAAAAAACAAGACTATCTCCCTTCCACGCAAGAAAGGACTCAGACGGATGAGCAGACAGACAGACACACGAACGTCACATCCTTCCCCTCAGCCCGAAGCTGGGTCGCCCGAAGGAGGGAGCCCCTTCTTCCTGAACGGAGCGCCGAGGGGGCCGAGGGGGCCGGGGCTGTCGTACCCCTCTTGATATCGGTTCAATCGGACTTCCCCGAGGGCACTTATCAGTCACCTCGTAGATTAAAAAGGAGAGATAGCCGGTGTTAAATATGGGAATTTCACAGTCGATGAGGAAAGCCAATGGTCTCGAAATCCCGCGGTGATAACGGGGGTGGGGGGGGGAGCAGCTTGGACCGTGCTCGTGTTTCGCTCGTGATCTTATTATGGCTTATTGGTCTCACAACCCAACCAAGCACCCAGGCACACATGCACGTACGCAAACAAACAACATGTATTTTCTTACATATCTTTGTGAGAGCCAGATACAAGATTCAGTATTCTACCATCTTTCTCACAAGATTCAGTGTTTGTGCTGTAGCTCTGAGTGTTCACACATGTACAGAGCAAGCTGGGTAGGTGTACGTGCAGTTCCTCAGGAGGGGAATAAGGGACCCTCACGGCTCGAAAATGTAACCTTGCGATAAGTCGAGTGCCTAGAGTTAGGGGGGTGGTGGGGTGGGGGGGTGTAAGTAACCACGTCGGCAGTTTCATGTACTGATAATGATCTGTTACCCCGCGGGCAATGCAGGGCCGATAATCCCCGCGGTGTCCACACAAAATGACCGAGCCTTCCCACGGAATTACGGGATGACGTCACTGCGAGCATTGAAGTGACTCGTGATGTCGCCTCCGTTATCTTGGGAATCCACGCTGGCGCCGCTTATCGCTGGGCCGGTAATTCCGGGTTGAGTAAAGGTGGAACAGTACCAGCCAGTGCTTATTCTTGAGGGCTTCCCTTTTTGTAATTTATTTTCTGTACTTTGTATGTATTATCTACTCCTTTAATGACACCCTTTATAATTAGTTGCAATATATCGTCGGGAAAGAAAAAAGGGAAGAAAGAGGGAACATTCCTCTCATTTTTTACGTTATGATATCATGTCTTTGAATACATAATGTGTAAAGTCATTTTTTATTATTTAATGAAGGAAGACCGAAAGGGGAGATGAGAACAAAGAATGAAGAAAGAGAGACGAAGGAAAATAAATCGGAGAAGGAAGGTAATTTGGGAGTGAAGGAGAGGACTGAGAGGGAACGAAGACCGGGACTTCCCTGCAATGAAGGAAGGGGCGTGGGGGGTGGGGGGGGTATGATAATAAGGTAGCCATTGAAAAGGAAAATGAGCGTCACGTAGGGAGGGTGGGAGAGAGGGAGAGGGGGATCTTTTTTATACTCTTTTCTTTTCTTATGTATGTATTTATAAGTATTTCCATCAGAGAAATAGTTGAAGCGATACAGCAGACACGGTTATAGATATGATGAGGATGATAATGACCTCGATATGTGACTGGTCGATCAAAAGTGATAAGAACAAGTAGGATATGACGAAGCCCCGTTCTGGAAGTGCACTCAAGGAGGTTTAGGATTCATGGCCGATTGCGAAATGCCACAGACCGGTCAGGACAGAAACGGGGCTCGAGAAAGAAGGTCATGAACCAGTTCGTGAGGTTTGCGAACTGGTCATGAGAGGGCGAGAGGTCAAGGGCCTCGCCAGGGGCCGATCCGAAGTCCCCGCGAAGACTCCTCCTTGAAGGAAACGTCTGACACAGACTACCCTAAGTGTAATCGATTCAAAGAAGCTCTTTTGGGATTGCGACCTCGTAGTGTCGGGCTAATCGGGATGTGCGCTTGAATGGCCCTCCTGTTGATTCTTGAGACATGGTAGGGCGTTTGGGAGAGCCTCCGGGAAGCGCGGCCGCGTAGGAGGCGGAAGACGAGCGGGCGAGTTCGGTGTCGGAGGAAGTGCCCATATCTATCGTAGATCGTGTAAGTCGTGTGTGTGTGTGTGTGTGTGTGTGTGTGTGTGTGTGTGTGTGTGTGTGTGTGTGTGTGTGTGTGTGTGTGTGTGTGTGTGTGTGTGTGTGTGTGTGTGTGTGTCTGTGTCTGTGTATCTGTGTGTCCATACATACATATACACATACATATACATACATACATACACACATACACATATATATACACATAAACGCACTCACACAAAATTATCTACCCAAGCACATAAATAACGTGGTGTGTCCGCCGCCGATGGGCGCGTCGGGGGCCTCGCCGAAATGAGTTCCATGGCGGGTGACTCGAAAACCCCCAAGGTCAGTAGTTTGGGGATTTTTCACGGGGTTGCATAATGGCGTGACTCCATAAAAAAAATAATGCCAGAACGTGGTTTAATGAGACTTTGTGCCTATGTGATCGAAACCCGAGCGATGCGGATTGGGGATTCGAAGGGGAGGTAGATTCATGAGAGAGCCTTGGTCGCGTCATGAGGAGGGAGAGAGCACGGAGGCCTCATGACCACGGTGGGTATCGTCAGATGACGGTGATTGTGCAGAATCCATGAGGCGCGGGAGGCAAGTACGCGCGGACACTGGACTTGGCGGAGGGATTCAGTTTTGTATTATTTTTTTGTATTTTTTTGTACTTGTTACTTGAATCCGGGATATGATTTATTTTATTGCGAGAGGAATGAAGGAAAATATGTATGTGATGATAAGTAAAATGAGATCGAGAAAGGTAATAGTTAGGTAAATGCTGATCAACATGACCTTGGCAGTGAATGATAAAGACACAAGAATCCAACCCCATTGGCCGCTAACCACCCCCTCCCATCTCCCCCTCCTCCCCCTCCCACATATGATATGCATGTTTGAGAGGAGGAGGGGGTAGGGGGGAGGTCATGGGTCACATGGTAACCCAAGGATATTTATACCAAGAGTGCGTAAAGTGGGGAGGGGGGGGGATTGAAGGGCGGGGAATATTCGCAAATGTTTATGAACTCTGCAAAGCAATGATGAAGGCGAGGGCTTCCCCAGCAGCTGCCGTGTCCTTCGGGAGAACAGAATGGAAACATTGTCTCGGGTTCCTCGAGATGGTTGCCTCATTCTTCTGTATCTGTGCGTGTGCATGCGTGCGTCTGTGTGAACCAAGGATTTTGTGGCGAGAAAATGGCGTGTCTTTTTCACTATCTGGGCTTTTTTTTACGTCATCCTTGATTTGTAGTTCTTGTTGTTTGGCAAAAGACGGGAGGGGAGGACTTCACTGCTGCATTCCACGGGCTTCATGATCTGGCAGAGGCAGGCTTTCCCCTCACATTCCCCTTTCAGTAAAACAAATCGCATAAATGGAGCAGATAAACCGATGAAAAGAACAGAAAGCAGGGCGAGAGAGAACAGAGGCTGCCACCGCGAAGGGAAGAGAAGGGAAGGTTAAAGGCCGGGAGGAGGGAAAGGGGGGAAGGGAGAAGAGGAAGAGGGGTAGAGGCAGAGGGGAGGGGAGGGGGGGCGGTGGGAATCCCGTGTTCTGGGAGCGGGCGGCGGCATGCCCAAGATGCCTGGCAGCGGCGGCGGCACCAGAGGAAAAATAGGTGTCGGGTGCGCCAATATAGCCCCGGGCGCTCCTAATGCGGCGTCAGGAGGCGGCCCTTCGGACCTGCCCGACTTAGTCAGGCCACTAAATAAGGTCAGGGTGCCACACTAGGCCCGCCCCACCTGACTCATGCCCAGACCTCAGGCCAGAATTACTCCTGCAAACCCTCCCGCCCGCCCGCCCGCACGCACACACGCACGCACGCCCATCGCGCACACTACATTGTTATTGTTTCCAACCAAGAATTTGATCTTTAAGAGGAACCTCTTTGTTTTAGCTCAAGATATATATATATATATATATATATATATATATATATATATATATGTATATATACATATATATATATATATGTGTATATTTTATAATATATATATATATATTATATATATATATATATATATTATATATATATATATATATATATATATATATATATATATATATATATAGATATATATATATATATATATATATATTATATATGTATGTGTATTATGTGTGTATGTGTGTATGTGAAATATATATATATATATATATATATATATATATATATATATATATATATATATATATGTGTGTGTGTGTGTGTGTGTGTGTGTGTGTGTGTGTGTGTGTGTGTGTGTGTGTGTGTGTGTGTTTATATATGTTTATATATATATACAAATATACATATATACATATATATATGGTGTTGTATATATGATTATTTATATTTATACCTATTCATGAACACGAGCGTGTTTATATATATATATATATATATATATATATATATATATATATATATATATATATATATATATTCATATACATTTCATATGTTATATTCAGGTAGCTCAGCCAGCGCAAGGTACGCTAAGGTATTAGAACGGGATAGGATTAGGGGGGGTGGGGGGCACCCGCCCCGCTACCACGCGCCCGAAATACCCGGGAAGTACATACCGCCAGACCAAAATTAACGTTCCCAACTTATTTCTTGGGTATTTAGGGAGGAGCGATTTTTTGTCAAGTTGGAGATCACGAAGTTACCTTTGTTTTATGGCCATTTGCGTCTTCCAATCCGAACATGATGATTTTAGGGTGACTAGGGACTTTGCGTGAGTTTTATTGGATGTGGGAGGGGAAAGTTTTTTTTTTTTTCTTTCTTTGCGGGGAGAGGGGGGAGGGGGATAGGAAGGATGTAGACGTTCGGTGTGTTTCTGTTACGATAAAACGTTCAAATGCACGTCATTGTGAAGTACCGTCACATCTTTGGAAAATCCTGCCTCTCATCCTTCAAAAACAAAGAGCATCATTATCATTTTCCTCGGCTTTTCCTGATGGTCGGAGCTCTTACACCAACATGAGTAAGCATTTATATGTGAAGGAATATATATGGACGTTTAGGAATTTGATACATCCCTACTTTGTTACGTAAAAGAGAAACATTCGGACAATTACTTATGTTAACCACAGCCAAGTAATTAACAAAAGTACAGGAAGTACAGTAAGCAAAAACAACAACAGCGGTTCCACGAGAACCGGGCCCGGCTAACACCACAGGGTAGACTATCTGTGTGCCCGAGATTAGCCTTGTGGGTATATTTAGCTGACAAGGGATTTTTAATGATTTGGATGAACGTGTGGGTTGGTGGAATGAGAGGGGGTGGGGGGGAGCGGAGGTTATGTTACGTCACAGCATGACGTCCAGGAGGGCACATGACCAACCCCGCCCCCCTCATCCTCTCCTCTCCCGGGGCTGGGTTCACATTTATCGCCTTGAGGACAAGCAAAAAGTTCGCTGGCTTTCCCCCGCTGCGTGTTATTACACTGTTTTCTTGTTTTTTAATTTTATTTCTGATTCTAACAAATAGAAATTCCTGGGAATAGATTACACAACGGCGAACTATTGGAGTAAGGATTTAAAGATATGTGTAAAATTAAGCGAAGGAGGTATTTCTGGCGTGAGTGTCTTTGGCTGGGACGTCGTGTCACGGCTGGCAGGTCGCTCAGCGGGAAAACCCCTCGCAGAGAAAGGTTGGCAACCCTCACACTCTGTCGTTGCCGCGCCCCCGAATTCTCACCAGGAACACTCACGAATATTGCCATTATTACGGGCAGTTCTGATTTTTTAAATAGGGTTGGCCATTCCCTAAATCATCAGTCAACTGGAGTGATTGTGATTCCTTCCGATCTTCACGCGCGAGAGGAGGAGAGCGCTCGCCCTTGCGGCAGTAGGCATGTGGCAGCACAAACACCCTCTCTCGCCATATATGACCATGTACACAACCGTAGCCCATCTCCGTGTTTTGGTCCCGTCACGCTGGTATGTGACAGGCACCGCTTTTGGCCCCCGAATAGCACCACGTTGCCACCCAATGACGGCAAAGGGACCGCGACAATAAACCATGAGATTTCCCCAATCTCGGCAGTAAGGAAGCAACTCTATCTACGGGTTTCCCATCGAGAGTTCCATACCACAACGAAGCACTTATCTGGAACTTGGTATTTCCAGCACAAGTGGAAACTCCAAGGGACCCACGTGGGTTGGCTTAGCGGTCATTACGGGCGACTTCGGCTTAAAACACGTGCCTCACCACGTGTTCTCGGGTCTTTGTTTAAACACCCGCTCTATCGCCGGATGATTCGAGGTGAATGGCGACTTGTACAAAGACAATTATCTCGTTAATCGACCAGACTTGATGAAGGAGTTGCGGCTGCGTGTAATCTCGCTCTGATACTGAAGCCATTTTGCAATATCCTGCGAAATACGTACTCTGTGACGCTCCTCTCTTTTCTTCTGCTCTTGTTAACAGTTTCTTTTTTGTTTTGTACGGAATAATATATATATATATATATATATATATATATATATACATATATATATATATATATATATATATATATATATATACATACATATACATACATATACATACATATACATATATATAAATATATATATATATATATATATATATATATATATATATATTGCAATAAACGAATATTTAGACACACACACACACACACACACACACACACACACACACACACACACACACACACACACATATATATATATATATATATATATATATATATATATATATATATATATATATGTGTGTGTGTGTGTGTGTGCGTGTGCATGTATGTATATGTATATATATGTATGTATATGTATGTATATGTATAAAGATTTTGTTATTGCATTAATAATTGTCCGAGATGACTTGCCGTTTCTTCCAAGTTCACTCTTCTGAGCACCAGGATTTAAACTGGATTTTCTCGTGGATATTTTCCGAGTAGACGAGTTTTCTACCCAGCTCGAGAAAAGTTCGAGTACTCAGAATAAGTCTTTGGAGAACCCAGTTTGACTCCTGGCGTCGGAAGGAAACAATTTCGCTATGATTCTCATTTTTCATTACTGATTATCTTGACGTTTGGAAATATGGGAGCCGTGAGCAGAATCATAACCCTCTGCACAAGTGTGGGTAGTTTAATATGATACTGACTGTACTCATAACACTGACTCATCTTCGAGGAAAGTGAGTAATAACACTTTATCTCTTTATTTTTAACAGGCCAGACGTGTATCCACATCGCGGCGCAGGCTGGGCATAGGGATGTCCTGCAGCACCTCACTTGGTACGGAGCCGACATTAACGCCAAAGTAAGTAATGGAAAAAGAGAAACACACATGCACACGCACACACACACACACACACACACACACACACACACACACACACACACACACACACACACACACACACACACACACACACACACATTCACTCACTCACTCACTCACACACATTCACTCACACACACACACACACACACACACACACACACACACACACACACACACACACACACACACACATACACACACACACACACACACACACTCACACTCACACACACACACACACACACACACACACACACACACACACACACACACACACACACACACACACACACACACACACACACACACACACACACACACACACACACACACACACACACACACACACACACACGCACATATATGTGTGTGTGTTATCTCATTCTGCTCTGCATGCAAGCCTTAATAATCGAAACTCATTTAACACGGCGTGCCATACTGAGGAAGCCTTAGAGTGTGTGTTTGTATGTTTGAGAGAGAGGGGGAGAGGGAGAGGGAGAGAGAGAATCTGGTTGCCATCATATAAGAAAGATGGCATTCCCACATGTAAGCTAAATTTGAAGAAATGGTAATTTATTACAAGAAAAAAACACACACCAAAGTTGAGTCATTGTGTAGTCTACGTTGGGAAATAACATCGGCAGTCATGTGACGAAAGCATACAGCTGCGACTTTTAAGTAGTAATGAAGTGTATTGCCTAAGGGAATCATCACCGCTCACCACACATTAGGGAATTCCGACGATTTGAACAGACAGATATTTACTTTCATGGAGGTTATTCTTGTTGTTGTTTTTTTATAAATATATAAAAACCAGAATCAGCTCTCCCAAAATTTCCCGAATTTCCGAAGATTTTCCTGTTTGGATTTATTGTCTTTGTACATATTCAGGCATTCAGTCACTTCATAGAAGGCTAACGATGCGTGGCTTGTATTCTAGAAGTGTGTCGTCAGTGGGGACATTTTTTTTTATTTCTGGACGAATTTTACACTTATTTACTAAGTTTATATCACTGCTTTTTAGATAGATATTTATATGTGTGTGCCTGTGTGTATGTTTGTTTATGTAGAAAAAAAAATAAAATAAATGAAGGAATGGAACATGTATCTCTGTTTCAATTCTGTGTAGAATAAGTTTCCCCTGTGTAACACCCCCCTTCTTGTGCCCTTCAGGAAGGCAAGAGTGGTCGGACGGCACTGCACTACGCCGTTGAAGCTCGTGACGCCGACCTGGTGGAATTCCTCACCGAATCCTGCCGAGCGTCCCTCACCCTGGAGACCTACGCTGGACTCACCCCCTACCAGGTCAGTCACGAACGATGTTATCCCGGTAATGACGCTGATGGAAATATTTCTGTAATTTTGACACATCGCGAAAGCTTAAACGCGAGCTTCATGTGCTCTTGTGGATCTTTACAGCTGGCCTTAGCCAACGGGGCGATGGACTTGGCGCACCAGCTGCTGAAGCTAGGGGCTCCTGGGGACGCCCTCCCCTCCTACCTCACCGCGGACGAAGACCTCGACTACGATGAGGTGAGTCTAAGAATGGTCATGTCTTCAAGGTTTCCGAGCCACGAGTTGTTTTGCGAGTTGAATCAAATATGACCGATCGAAAATCTGAACACAGGGACATTGTTGTCGTAAGATCTGCAGCCACACATCCAAGGTTCGGGAATTCCCACAAAGTGGTCTCCGTCCTCCACAGTGTAAGAAAAAAATGGTGTAGAACAAGCCTTGCATCAGACCAGATTAAACAGCGGATTCCAGGGTTATATCGGGGATCCTTGCGATAGCCTTGATTTATTCCGTATTCCTCTAAGTGGGCGTTTTTGCATCGTATTTTGAAAATGAGTACATGTTTTTTCCGCAACCGCCCATCAGTTCGTAAATTATTTCGGCCAGTCGACCGACCCGCGCACGCGCTGCACCGTAATTCTTTGAACCCGAAGATCCAGTGCGTGTCAGCTGCACTGAGCGTGAAGCAGTGATATAATCAATGAATTGCTCCACACCCTAGCGACTTCAGAAAAGCATAGACGAGGACGTAAGTGATCTGGCAAGTTTTTATTCGCCTGGGGAAACGCTCGCACCAAACGACCTTGTCCTCTTCCGACCGTGGCAGCTCACTAAGGGTGGGACTCCGTACAACGCTGCTTTTTTGCATCGGCGCTTTTGCGATAAATGTACTTAGGGACGTCTCCTTATGTTAGTCGTGACCTTGGGGACACTTTTGGATTAAGTGTTCGTACAGAATTTGAGGATTGCGTTGAGGTAAATTTCGGCAAAGCTTTTACGACTTAAACAGGTCAGAACTGCCTTCAGCTACTGAGGGTAACGGTATGTGCATAAAGAAGAATTGATATATTTGCACTTTGCGTTTGGTATCCCGTGTTTTATATGAGATTAAAACATGTTAGAAATATCTCGGAGCCATGGATTGACGTTAACGAAGCAGGCAAGCATATATTAGAATATTAAGTATTTTCGCGATCTGTTGACGGCATCATCGTCAACCGGTGTTTTTTTTATAGAAAGAACGAACTGTTTTCCGTAAGAGTAGCATTAGTTGTAGAACTCGGGTAGATTATGTGGAGGTTAGAAAGAGAATTAAAGAAAATAAGAGCAAACCATCCCACGAATATTATTATTGACTAAATAATACAGCTTACTAAATAAGAAGTACTCGGAAACCAGTGTTAATACCCTTTGTGTTTCAAATTTTGCACCTTTGCCTCCAGGGGGAACACGCGGAACCTGAGAATGTGGAAAGGAAATGGACGATCGGTCGATCAATTCGGAACACGAGTAACTTTCCGGCTGCTGATTTTGCATAATACCTATTTCTCTTCGACGTTTAATTTGCTTTGCTTTCAAATTACTAAGTACATACGAGGGCAGTAGCGTTGGATTATTCAAAGTAGACTTTGTTTATCGAACTGTCCTTTTAGCACGAATTCCAGAGAACGAGGTAGCGGCACGCGAGTCTGCTGGAATTCCCGCTTTCAATGTTGCCGCTTGTTACACCAGTTCTTGTCTAAGTTGGACTACTTCTTTTTTGACATATTTATCTGGTAATTGGGCTAATGCTATTATTACCGTTATTATGTCGTTAGTTCCGTGCACCCAAGAATAATAAAACAAAGTTACGACACTAAAGCGGAACAATAAATGAGACGAAGTTTGGCACATTTGAGCGGGGGGTGCCAGCGTGTCTGGCCGGTGCCGCCATGGACGCATTCCAGGCACGGGAATTCCTTCACATGCCCGAAGACTTTCTTTTGTTATGACGTCGCTTATTCTATTTACATTCCTTGTCAGGCTTGCGATCAAAACAAAAAAAATAGTACAGAAAAACAAATTTTATAATCATAATCGAAGTTTTATTGGCAAATTTTTATTGAGGTGTAGAATAAATGCTGCTTTTTGGTATATTTTTCTCCTTGAGAATATACATACTTGAACCATTTATTATGAAAACTGCAATCAAAGTCATGTAAATTTATTTGAACTTTAACATTAGTTGAATATGATATGAGTACAAATAATAGGTCATGCTTTATATGTTAAGGGTATGGCCCTAATTTGCCATCTTGAGCAGCAGAAAGAATTTATAAATGAAAGAGTAATAGGACTTCAAATAGGATCCTTTTTCAAAACTTTGCCAACAGAAAATCAACTTTAATAAATTGTATGATTCTGTGTCTCAAAATAATTTCTTCTGTTCCAGGTCTCTAATGTGGTTGAGAGCTGCAATGGATGGGACAGTGTGGACGACCTCAGGATTGGAGGTGTGCCAGTGACCATGGGTATGCCTGTGCAAGTGAATGACCATCAGCCCTTCAATGCAGATCGCTACTTCTAAGAGATGTTTGTGTGCCCATCAGTGGCTGGGAACTTACAACTTCTGATGTGATTTTTTAAGATACCTGTAACAGGCATCTAGTACCAGTGACCTGAGAACCTTCACAGCGGATGGAGTGCAGGTCCTGTTAAATTGTTA
>NW_028234420.1:11780497-11785497 GCF_977035675.1 Penaeus japonicus
AAAGACATCAGTTCAACTGGACTTAAAACAAGAATGTACATAAATAAATATCTTATTAAACATAAAATGTATCCATTCCATTGTTGAAATAATTTTCTGTTATTCTGCAAACATGCCAACAAACAAAATCATAGAATTTTTTTTTCAGTAAAGGCTCCATGCAACAATACTGCCCACAAATACTGATGATAAAAAAACGAAAGCATTAAGAATAACTTTACACTTATGTAAAGAGAAAATGAAATATCCATGATTCTAATAAAGGACATAAAAAAAGAGTAACATTTTTTGTACTTATATAACAGAAAAAGAAATCAAAAGGGATGAATCCATAATTGTATTCCTTCATTTAACAAAGAAAAAAAAAAATAATTGGGGGAAATCATGGAATGAAATTCTAATAAAAGGAAATGCCAAATATCCTTGGGACTTTGGTTCGAGCAGCAACATCTTCCATATACATCATCAAACAAACTGTACATTAATATCTAAATATGTGATGTGTCGGGATCTATTAATCCTCTAAAAACTATTATAATTATACACTCTTTGAAATGATGGACAAGTGCAAAGGTGTCTCATATTCCTTGTCAGTTTCTCTTTAAACTATTGTTAGAAGCTCTGACCAATGAAAACATAGTAACAGGCCTGAATTTGATGGGCCAACTTCCAACAGCAGCTATTAAAGGAGAAACATTTGTTATATAAAATGATGTCCCTGAGGAAGGGCATGATGCTGAACAGTTTATGATAATCAGGCTGTTGTTGGATAAATGGTGAAAAACATGATAGCTAAACACAAACAACAGAATATGGAAAACAGGTTGCAATGTGACATGTGCAAATTGTACTGGCTCCTGGACATGTGTGAGCAGGGTGCACAATGTGGCATTTTTAACTTTCCTGTATGTTAATATCATCTGGCTGTAAGGTGATTTTAACATACCAGATTCACAAAAAGTGGTTGACTTGAAAATAAAGATAACCACTATTACCTTTCAAATAGAAATTACAAGCTCTCATGATGCACTAAAAATGTTATTTTACACATGCCTCTTGCAGTATATCAATCACATTTCCTTTTGAAACAAAATGAATATTCATTAAACTTTTAGAAAGACCTAATACCTATGCATATGAACACTGTTTTTAGGGCCTGCCAATTTTTATATAACTCTTTTTTGTTTCCCTTCCCTATTCCCCTCCCACCCAATTAAAAATTTGGAACCTTGGATACCGTATCTTCTAAATTACATCTGTGGCATCTTAATCACGGTTCTTCCTCTTGTTCTGTGCCTCCTGGAAAAAAAATAATGCTGATCAAACATAGGTCATTCTTGAATATTAAATGAAATAAAGGTTAATTTTTTTCTTTACAGGTTTGAAACTAGTAGCTCTATAATACTCTTTTTTCACTAACAGGACAGCTTCTAACAGCTGTGAATATTTACCCAGTCATATCAATAATATAATAGCTGTTATATAATATATCTCCAAGAAAATACCTTGTCTGTGAGAATAATGAGAAGACGCTTGAACACTGCCACAAAGTCAATGAATAGCTCAACACTATGCATCACATAGTCCTTATCTCCTCGTCGTGCTTTCTCAATGATGAGCTGGGTGTCGTAAACAATGAAGCCGCACATAACAGCCAGTCCAATGTACAAATTCACCTGAAACATTTTAATAAAAATGATTAACCATATGTACAAGAACATACTTCTTAGATTAACTACTGACAAAATCTAACGGCCAATCTCAAACAATTTTGCGAGTTGTTCCTAAGTTCAATATATTTCAGGGAAATTAAGTACTTTCATGATATAAAAACATATTTTTAACAATATGACATACATGTAACAAATCCACAATGCAATGCTTTGGCTCTTCATTTTCATTTAGTGAAAAATCCTACTAAATATAGTCCTTACAATGTTGTTACAATCTGAAACAATCATCTATTTGCAATGTTATTTAAACACTTTTTTGGTACTCATAATTAGACTAACCTGGAAGAGGAGTCGTGAGCCGAAGAAGAAGTTCAGCATGGAGAGCCAGAAGAGAGTAGACAAGGCTGACATCAGTGTACCTCCAAGATAGAGGTATTGGCCACGGGGAGCATATAGAGCTGACAGAGAGAAGCAGGCAAACACCACACTTGTGCCAAGTAGAGCTTGCAACACCTGCAAAAATAATGGGTATTACAATAAAAAATATTCAATTATGTGGTACACTATAAAAAAAAAAATAATAATCAGGATATACATTTTATACATGACAGCTTATTCACATTTTCCTTCTTATTTGAGGGGTAACTGCAATCCTTTTTCTAAAATTTGAAGAGTAACTACGATGGGACTTTCATCTTTGATGCACCACTGTGGTCTGTATTAGCTCTATGGCAATGAAACACATTTTTAGAGCATAAATTCAAGCTCTAATTTGGTGAAACTTGAAAAATTATACCCTAAATGTATCTGGGGGACAGACATGCTAAAAGTGTGCGACACTAATGATGTAACTTGCTGCAAAAAAGCAGAGACCAGAAATGACCAAAATTTAGAGTGTTGTGCGATACCTATATGTGAATCTCACGAGAGTCAAAACTGGCTGACTGTAATTGCATTAACCCGTTAAGCATAGTGGTTTCTTGTATTGGTGACAACTGACAGTTAATACCCTTGAAAGCAAGTACACTTCCTTTCTTCTTTCCCACATGACCACTTTTAACATTTCAATCAACTTAACGCAGCCCCATTTTCAATGGGGCTGTTTAGGATCCAAATGGTCAAAACACCGGGATATTTCAATTGCGTAAGCCTAATGCCTCAGGCTACTCGCCCGCACTGGCCGCAACCAAGTGTTATACGCCCAATCACCCAGTGTGCTGGCCAGGAGGATAGCCACAACAAAATATCTCATCCCCTAGGGTACACTGAGGCCGCAACCACCCACTATATGTTCTGTCAACCAGCATGAAGGTCCAACAAAGCCCTGAGGCAACATTCACATCACCCAGCAGTGACACCACCCAAGCCATGACATGAATGTCATGTCATCCATCAGTAACGGGTTAACAAAACCTCAACCATAAACTTCACACACCCCTACACCTACTTTATATCCATACTCCTTTATTCTACTGTCTTTGTATTGGAATATACACTTGACTTATCAACCCATTGCAGACAGGGTGCCTAAGTCAGGATGGGTGGTCTACAATGCTGGCGGCGTAAGCTAAAAATTAGAGGGGCAGGGAAAATGTTTTCTCCGACCTCCAGGCAGACTAGCCTAAGGAATATTTTTCAATAAATCCATCATAAAATAGGCTGACTTTGGAACTGTAGCTCTGAAGCTAGCCCTATTACACCCATAATACTTCATGACTGTATGCATACTTCAACTACGAGCATATCCCAATGTCACGTCATGTACGCATTGACACCTGTCTTTTAGGCCTTATCATGACACCCATCCACAATGGATTATAAGTGTTGTTTATAATGCCTTTGACATAGGGTTTATGACAAAAAAAGTTTTGGGGGGCCATAAAAAATCACTGCATGCTGAGACTGCCCTGAAAATCAACAGGTTGCCCATGTATACACGAGGGTTAAAATAAAGCTTTACTTTCATATTTGTTCATTTTCTAAAATAAAGTACTAAATTGTCTCTCTTAGCAGTGAAACAAACAAATATTAAATAAACAAATAATAAGCTTCTACAAGATCTTAAAAAATATTCCTTTTTTTTTTGCAAATTCTTCTTTGAGTGCATCCTAACAGCCTACATGTTTACCCAAAAAATGTTTTGCTTAACAAGGTAAACCAGTTCTCTTCTTATGCTATGATGTTTGTACTCACCAGAGCGGGGTTTACCATCACAGCCAAACTCAACAATGGGCCAAGGTTACAGCCAGTTAGGAAGGCAAAAGCGCCAAGGAGAGAGAGTCGCTGCATCTGGTTCTTGCCATCATAGGGTGTGATTGTGAGCCATATGAGTGCTCCAATGGCACCAAGACCAGTGAGCAGTCCAGCACCAATGAGCGTGCTGAACATGTGAGCATAGCCACCAGCAGCTGCTGCTATGGTAGCAAGGGTGAAAGTAGCATATACATTTTTCAAGTGTGTCCTCACTGGAGCCTCCCTGTAATCATAAAAACATGGATGAGAAATGTAAAAAAAAATTAAAAGCTGAACATTAAATACATGATAAATGTATAAGGTTAACTGACTCATGGGAGCCTGCAACACACAAAATCTCCCTTCTACCAATGACTAATATAATATTCAGCCAATGCAATACCTTTGCAACACTGTTAGTCTGACAAGAATGAGTAATGTTATTGCAGAGCTTCATCTAAAAATTATTCCAATCACATTAGGATGGGTGCTTGGCTAATAGCCATTCATGTGTCTCTTGTTGATATCTAAAATGAGTAGTCCTATTGACTTTCATCTGAAGTTAAAGAGGGGCCCCAATAATTCAACAGCAACATGAATCAAAGCATGCAAGACTACATTAACATGCTCCACTATATAAACACCCATCAAAAACAGGTTAGATTGAGTCTGATTTGTTTAGAATCCCTCAACCTGTCGGCAACATTCTTGGCAGACATACTTCCTGACAAGAGTGCATGAACAAAATCCAGAAAAAAGATAAGTGAACAGGAAGTAAACCTGGGGGTGGGGGTGGGGGGGGGGGGATTTGATCTTGTTTTGAACTTACAAAATTTCCTTTGTGTCACTGAGCACAATAATACATGTTTTTTTTCTCTGTACCTTAAACCTAGAATTATTGAGAATGTTACAATGTAAATCAATTAAGAACATCTGCAAATGATAGGCCATAAAAAAATCTTTCCTAAATGCAATTTCATTTCTCAGATCAAAACAAGCACAAATCTGCATGTCACTCAGGTTAATTTATCCACTAATCTTAGTCCATTCTTTGTCCCTATGATAAAATTATTATCAGCTCTTGAGCAGTTACAT
>NW_028234420.1:11792997-11797997 GCF_977035675.1 Penaeus japonicus
CTCTGTATAGGGTCGCAACAAATAAAAGGTTGGGAAACAGTGATTTAAAGAGCAGGGAAGATAAATTGCTTTTGATTTAATTCTCCTAGCTTGATGCCTTAACAATGGGAGACCTTTGCCTTCTTCAACACAATTACCATAGAATTAGGACATTCAGAACTAAGTGATCGTAGCCATTCCACCTTCATTATTTTGAGTACAAACACAAATGTCATTAATTATTTATCTTAAATATTTAATTTTGTACACCGTAACAAAAATGATGAAGTTATATAAATAGAAGTGTGATTTGAAGATTAGATGGTTGATAAGTATATAGAGAAAACAATACTAGAAATTTTTTTATTGTTGGAAAGACACCACAAGGTTATATTACATAGTGTGTATGTATATGATAACATAATAATTTAACAATAAATAAATAGATATACAATACATAAGTCATTGAATGGATACTATATGTAGAGGTTGTAACAATATCATAAATATACCAGTATTTAGATATTGACGTATATACCCCTTCCTCTTTCTCTCTCTCTCACCCACTCTGTCTGTCTGTTTCCATCTGATTCTGTCTGTCTGTCTATTTCTCTCTTATTGTTTGTCTCTCTGGTTGTTTGTTTGTCTGTCATTCAGTCTCTATTTCTGTCTGTCAGTCAGCCTATTTGTCTATCTGTCTCTGACTCTATGTTTGTGTGTCTCTGTCTCTTTCTCTCTCTCTCTCTCTCTCTCTCTCTCTCTCTTTATATATATATATATATATATATATATATATATATATATATATATATATATGTGTGTGTGTGTGTGTGTGTGTGTGTGTGTGTGTGTGTGTGTGTGTGTGTGTGTGTATGTGTGTGTGTGTGTGTGTGTGTGTGTGTGTGTGTGTGTGTGTGTGTGTGTGTGTGTGTGTGTGTGTATGTATGTATGTATGTATGTATGTATGTATGTGTGTGTGTGTGTGTGTGTGTGTGTGTGTGTGTGTGTGCACATATACTCTTTCTATCTGTTTATCAATCAATCTGAAAACATTACAATTACAGAGTAATCACAGGGTTGCCATTAATCATGCTCTATTTTAGGCACAGTATAAACGTATATAAGCTTATTGGTAAATATCAGTAATTCAAGGACTCTCGTGCACTGAAAATGTTATCTTTAATATTAAGCATTTCAGATTCACAATATATTTCTTTACTGATGAAGCGTTCCAAGATCTTCAGATATGGATAATAGAATCGACACATTTTAATCTCTTTCATGAGCCTTTCCTCGCTCGCTTGACTCCGACTGACCTCCGCTGCTTAATTTCTGGAATATATTGAGCAATTTTCGACGGCGGCAGATGAAACAGGATGCCTGAGGCGACGAATACGGGTATGCTCCCTGCTGTTGCTGTTGCGACCCAAAGCCTGGCAGGGGCGAAGGGTAGGGGATCACGTGCACGTCTTGTGGTCGGCTGGCTGACTGCGGCGCGGTGGTCGTTTCGGTGTTCCTCCGGAATATGTTTTGCAGGAGCCCAGCTATTCCTCCCCGTCGAGGCCTTGGGGTGGTGGTCGTCGCTACGGGAAGAAGAGCGAATCAGCTAAAGCTATTGTTTTCCCCTTTCATAATCACTCCTCTTATCCGCTAGTATAACCTTGCTGTATTAATTCTTGGATAGTCTGTCCCTGAGGACGCCGTGAGGCCCCGCCAGCGCCCAAGGGCCCGGGTCTTGGCTGGGGTCTGAAGACAAGCACAGGCTGAGTAACGCCAGCCACCGGCGAAGGCGTCGTCGAACCGCCGCTTAGTAGCTCGGACAGTATCGGAACGTAGACGTCCACACTGACGCTGAATGGTGACGGCGCAGCTGTGGTCGCTGGAACGGCAAACAACATCGTAAAGGTTTGAATCAGAGGTCTGAAATAATACACACAAGAAAAGCAAATCTGGTGGACATCATATTGCCACCATTGCGTCACTTTTCTTTCGTCATATCACAGAAGAGACTAAGCTTGAGGTATCTTGTGGCGGAGTCCCCTTGTGACCTCAACATGCAGTGCAAGGTCTGACGGCCTCCAGCTGCCCGTGTTGACCCTGTCCGATATGGCCGCCATACGGAAGGTTTTGAGGCAAGCTGACGCCAGGGGGTCTGGGAGGAGGGGCCGGAGGTCTGGGACCCGCTGGTCTGGCCAGAAGGACATCCAGGTGGTGGAGGAAAGGTCGAGCTACCGGTCTGGAAGTAGTGGTAGTGGGACGCAAACCGGGCACAGGGTAGTAGAGGATGTTGGGCGCCGGGAGTGCCACGACTTGGCTGGGGCGCGGCGGCGGGGCGGGGGGCGCCGGCGCTGTGTCTGGAATGGGATTAGCCTTGCCCCTGTACAACTTGCCTTTGCGATATGTGTTGGTGCATATATATCACATCTTACACACTCACACACATATATATGTGTGTGTGTGTGTGTGTATGTGTGTATGTGTGTGCGTGCGTGTGCATATGTATGTGTGTGTGTATATGTATGTGTGTATATATATATGTATGTGTATATATATATATATATATATATATATATATATATATATATATATATATATATTTAAATATATATATATAAGTATGTATGTATAAATATGTATGTATATGTAAGTCATATGTCATATGGTAAGATAATACAGGCTGATAATTTGACTCAATTTGATTTCGATACAAATACATATAAACATATGAAATGCGGCCACAATAAGACTAGCACAAAAGTAGTGACGGTTCGCACCCGCCAAGGAGTCCTCATCGGCCGAAAGAATTTCGTCCGATGCCGAATCCTGGATGGACCGGAAACTTCTCGAATTTTATCCTGATCTTGGTGTGGCTGTCTATCTATGTACATATGTTATAATGTTCATATTTCTATTCATGTAAAATTATACATTCATGCATGTATATGCACACACACACACACATACAGCAATGATGATAATGATAATAAGTTTTAAAATATTTAAAACATCTATAATGATATTGATTATCATCATTATCATTGCTGTTGTTATGAACATGATAATCATCATTATCATTATGAATATCATATCTTTTGTCATTTATACTATTATCATCACTACTATTACAATTACTAGCTACTATTATTGCCAATATCATCATCACTGTTACCATTGTGTTATTATCAATTTTGCCTGATCTTATTACTATTATCATCATCATCAGTTTGTTATTTTTTTGGGAACGCCATACTGATATGTTTACCATTATTACCAATATTGTTAGCTTTGTTGATCGTATATCTTTTATATTTTTTATATTATCTTATTACTTTCACTATCATCTTTCTTTGTTATCACTATTTTTCTTGTTACTGTGAGTGAAGACTATCAAGATTTACTATCCTAAAATTCAAAGAAACCATCGGGACAATGGGAGTCAACGCAAGAACAGAGCCTCACCTCTAGTCTGTGTGTTGGTGCGATTGAGGTACGACATGAGCGTGTTGAGAGCTGACACCACGCGACCGTACTCCTCCTGCGACACCGCTGGTGCCTCCGTCGTGGTCGACCCTGTGCCAAAACTGATGCTGAAGGGTGGCGGACGTGTAGGAGGAGGATCCTGAGGGGCGGGGTCCCTTGGAGGAGGTGCGGGAGCACCGATAACGCTTTGCTGAGGGCCTGCGACAGGCGAAGGGTTGGCAGGAGCGCCCCCACCGCCGCCCACAGACACGGAACCGGGTGCTGCGCCTGCACTTTGGCCCCCCGACGTCGATGTTGATGTAGAGCCTCCACCACAGCCTCCCCCTGCTGCTGCTGCAGCTGCCGCCGAACCAGGCCCTGTTGAAGTGCTCGTCGACGCCCCGCCTCCTCGACAGCCACTATTGAATTGAGGATATGGGTACGGGTATGGGTAGGGAGGGTAGGGTGGATGATAGGGATATTGGTTCGGTGGATAGGGATATTGTGATGAAGGATACCCTGGATATCCAGGTGTAAGTGGCGAGAAAGATCCAGGTCTGTACCCTGGGTAGGGATTAGGACTGGGAGCCCCTGGCCGGTTTGTGAAGCCAGGATTCGGGGCACCTGTTAGGAATCCACTAGAGACCGGGATTGGGGCGGGAGGGCCAGGTAATGGGGGAGGCGCTGGCGGATACACTGGTTCATTGATAGAAGCCTCAAATTGCTGGTTCTGTCCCGAAACCCTCTGAGACAACGAAACTTGAAATCCAGAGCCGGAACCTTGAGAATTTGGGAGATTAATAATAGGCACCGAAAGTGGTGACTGGGTAGCTGGGGGCCTTGAGATCGATTCTTTATTAAAATCGTCCTGCAGTGCAACAAGTAGCTGAAGGGCGTCCTGTAACTGCTGCCGGGTTGGACCTCTGCGGGTTGCGGGGGTGATGGGAGGCAAAGTGGTACCACCTTGTGACATCAACAGACTCAGGCGATCTATAGCCTGTGGCGGAGGCAGTGTCGTCGTGGTTGGTCGTCGCGGGAAGCCCAAAGGGTTGTTTGGATTTGTTCTGCTGGGGACTGGTCGGAAAATTGGCCTGTTAGGGCGGGGTCGTAAGTTATTTCCTATACTTTGTCTTATGTTATTGTTAACATCTGGCCGTGGACGGGGCCTCAGAGCAGGTCGTCGAGGTGGTGGGCGGAGAGTGGACCGCGAGGATGCCTCAGGTTCTAACTCATGCACGTCTTGGTCTTCTGTTACTACCGGGACAGCCCCTGGGATTTTGGAGATGTTGAGTGGCACTTCGTTGTCGGGGGAGGAATTTTCCGCTCTCGCTCTTATTGGTTCCTGCTCTTGATATATCTGGTAATCATAGTAATAGTAGTCAGAATAGTCATAGTAGTAATAGTTGTCGTAGGCGACGTAGTCAGGATCAGTTGATTGAATGTTCAGATGAATGTCTGCACTCTGAAGCTTTGTAGTTGTAGTCATAGCTTCTGGTATGTTAGAAAATGTTTCAGCATGACTGTTGATTGTAGGAGTAACTTGGCCTAACTGCTCACTTTCA
>NW_028234420.1:11822997-11835497 GCF_977035675.1 Penaeus japonicus
ACACATATAGATGCACATTCAAACAGTTTCTGTAGGTTCATAATTTTTACACATGAATATTGACCCTCCAGTATTTTTCTTTTTCATCTGTGATTCTGCAAAATGAATGTTTCATAAAACTGGCATTATATGGAAAATAAAAAGAAATGAATATTCATATGTTTGATTTTATAAATCTTGAAAACATTCTTCCTTAACATACTGAGGTAAAAAAAGAAAAGAAAAGAAAAGAAAAGAAAAGAAAAGAAAAGAAATAAAAAAAGAAGAAGGAGAAGATGAAAATGAAAGAAAAAGATAGAAAAAAATGCTCTCTGTTTCAACCCAGAGATGATGTGAATTAAAAAAAAAGAAAAAAAAAAAAGCACAACCAAATTAAAATATAAATAATGACTCATTTGCTAAACCTAGAAACCAGTGAATATTTTGCTTTCTTAAAGCCATTACTTTAGGATATGAAAATGAGACGATAGAACAAACCTGCTGAATATTTTTAAGACTTCCGTCGCCTATCAACTGATCCCTTCCCAGACACATATGCAAGGACAGATGATGATTTGGCACAGCACTGTTCCTCTTCTGAACAGCCTAACATTTGCAAAAGATGAGATTTTTCACCATTGAAACTCAGTATAAACCTGACAGGCTGAGAAACTTCAGCTGCTAAATCTATACTTTTTCAATGGAATACAGAATCAGTGATAACGTATTTACATCTTTCTGACATGGAATAATAGTCATAACTACATTTGCATACACAATACACTCATGATGTTATGAATCTGAAGTGTGATGTAATGATGTCTAACATAGACAAGAACACCTGTGTGAGACCTAAGATAAGTAGATCCATGAAGATTTATGTCAATGATCAAATTTTTCTCTAATGTCATGAAATATCTTGACGAGACTGTCTAGCCCTAACATGATCCCTTCATCAGGGCCGTGGTACTTTTTTGCATCACCCATGCCCTTGTGAGTAGCATGAGCAAAATCTATGAGACGGATGTCGACGCGTGGTTTGCAGTCCCTGTGTCTGTGCCGGCCTTTTGCCTTATATGGGGGCTCTCCTTCACTTCTGCTGATCTGTTCTCTTGGTGCCTTCCCACCCCCAGTCATCAGTGTTTCTCGCATATATGCTGGGTGTTTGGCACTTATGGATGATGCTGTAGCCTCCTTGGATGGCCAATTTTCTCGGTGGGTCGTGCCGTCATCTTGCCGTGTCTCCGTCCATGTCTTTACTCTTGCATTATCTGGAGTTTTGTTATCCTTCTCTCTTTCACTTTCACGCTGATGGAGCTTTAAATGGCATGGATCATTTCCGTCATAAAGGATTAATAACGAAGATGTAAAGAAACGAACTGAGTCAAGTTTAGATATAATAGTATGTAATTCTTCTAACTTGCTAATTATTATTTCCAATATATCTAAACGAAGTCTTCGACCATTATGTAGAAATTGCCATAAAGTCTGTTTGAAGCCATCTTCTGAGAGCTGGCGCCCATAATACTTGTTCTTGCAAACATAACAATTTTCTTCCTTGTTGTATACCTGGAAAATAAACATACACAAATAAAGTTTGTTGTGTATAATGCAGGAGAGGTATTCTTTACACATCTATTAAATCTTATAGTTATCAACAAACACAATGCAGTTACACCTCAGTAAGGATTTCAGTTGAACTTCCCACACATGCATCCCATGCATCCTGTCTTAACCCATTCATGCCAGGGGCATTCCAGCCTTGCAAGTTGTAATGCCTGGGCTCTCGAACGCATAAGCCTAAATCAATTAAATGATCGACGCCATATGACAGCACCCTGCGAACGGGCCTTGAATGCGCGGTACCCGTGATGTACCACCTGCCCAGAGAGGGTTAAATGACAGAAAAAAGGGTTTTCTGGAACTTTTATCTTTTGTCCTTTATTACACACAATGAGAATGGCTAGCCTGCTAAATTGCAGTTCTCATTCTGGGTTTATCTTGATGTTATTTCCATGGATATCTTACTATAATAGCCAAATGCAATAGATAAAAGATTAAAATTAGAAATGTTGGAATAAAAAGACCACTTGCAAGTTCATTAACCCAATGAAGCCAGGTAGATTTCTGAGAAGGTTGCTCTGCTATCTGAGGAGTTTGTAGCAATTATTCAAACACATAGGACTATCTCTAACCCCTAAGAACTGCTAAACCTCTAGCCTATCTGTGCCCCCAACTGTCAAAAAGGCTTTTCAAGTAACACCAAATCAAATTTTGGGCTTAGATAATCTAAAAGTTTGATGTTACACACCAGACAAGGTCTATTTCAATGTCCTTTATCAGATAAAACACAGTGGAGTGTCAAAGCTGAAAATCAGACAATTAGAAACCCTTGCCTATCAATGAAAATGGGAATAAATTACCATAATCATGCAAATAAGACATAAAAACCAATTAAAAAAACAACTATATAGTTATTTACCACACACACACACACACACACACACACACACACACACACACACACACACACACACACACACACACACACACACACACACACACACACACACACACACACACACACACACACACACACACACACACACACACACACACACACACACACACACACACACACACACACACACACACACACACACAAACACACATAAACACAAACACACACAGACACCAACACACACAGACACCAACACACACAGACACCAACACACACAGACACCAACACACAGACACCAACACACACATGAGATGGTCAACTTTGCTGCCAGTTAACAATCCAGGAGCTGGATACACAAAACAAGTTATGTTGCTGTATCTCCTTATAACACCCTGATCACCATCTAGCACTACTGCAACCCATACACAGAATGTGGGAGCTGCCTTTTTACTATAAGTTTGGGGGATGCTATAGGATAAGGCAGGGTATGAGCAGTCTTAGGGGGGTTATGCCATACTCATGAAAGACAATCTTTCAGTCTTAAAACAATTAAAACAACCTTACTAATCATTTGTTTTGCTCAATTGTAGTGTTGTCAGGTATGAATAAACTAACTGTGGGATACAAAATCATTAAAACTAGCCTGGGAGAAACGTTTTTATCTATTTACTTGTTACTACTACTACTACTACTATTGCTATCATTACTATCATTATGGCCAATTTTCCTCCTGTAATTTAAGTATCTGGCATACTGTCAACTGGAGTAATATTCAATGCCTACTAAATTTTCACTCATAATATCAGTCACCCTATTGAGGAGGTAACTGTTTGTTCATATACTTCATAGTACAAATAAATTCCAATACTTAGGATCACTATTTTTGTCAAAAAGCTTATTCTTTCATATAGGATCTGTGATTGGCTAACTAAGTTCTGAGTGCTGTTCAAAATTTATGGTGATGTAGGTCTTTCAACAGGAAAAAATATTTGTGTATGTGTTAACCCATTGGTCGCGGTTTTAATAAAATATGTTTACAGTCGGGTGGCGGGTTTACATTGTCTGGCACGGTGCCATCCACATCTACAACTGACTCTGCCTTGGCAGCAAATCATGCCATCTGCTGTTAATGGGTTAAGTCCAAGATGGGGTACCTCATCCTTGTTGTTAACCCATTCACGCTGGGGTGATTCTGGCTCTGAATGGTCAGAATGCTGGGGTTTTCAAACTCATAAGCCTAATGCCTCTGGATTCTCAGGCGCACTAGCCACGAGCCTGGGCTGTGCGCTCGCTCACCCCAAGTGCCAGCCTTGACCAAATATCTCGTCGCCGGTGTCTGACCCAAAAACCATGAAACGTGTCAGCCCGTCATCCAGGGCAAATTGGTTAATTAACCCAATGCCTACGGGCCCGGCGAGAGCTGGCAACCCCCTACTCTGGGCCTAAGTAATATCGCCTGGGTCATGACACTAGGCACTGTGACACCCGGCATAAACAATTTTTAGGGATGTCACACTGGTGTAACATGGGTGTGACACCCTGTCGTTCTTGGGTTAAGTCACTGTAAGGTGGATCTTTAGTGAATCCAGCCACAGACACTGATGAGGGTAAGTGCTGCACCACATTGTAGTTTCACTCATGTTGACATATATTCATTGAGTGGAAGTTTGTATCATAATGCATTCTAGACCTTGTTTTATGTGATCATGAAATTCTACCTGTACATTTTGAGAGACAACTGAACTGCCAGCTCAACATGAACAATAAATTAGAAGAAGAGAAATCTCTTTCTGCATAAAACTTCAGCAGAGAATGCAAAATCTATTGATCACAACAGTACCTAATCTGTTACCAAGAATAATATTTATTATGAGTGACAATATCAATATGAATATTCTCATAATCTATTACCATTAGCATCATTCTGAACAAAATCGCGATTCTCAATATCACAGTTATTGTTGCTTTTATGACGTAATAATAATGCTGATATTATCTTCTAATCCCTCGAGATCTGGTGCAAAGGTTATATCAACCAAGTATGAACATGTTTGTAAATCTCATCCAAGTTTATTTCACCTATCTTAACTTGACTCAGAGAATTCTCTGTCACACACTGCATTACTGCTCAGGCTTTTAGGAAATATAGAGCTTGTTCCTAGGGCTGATATAGGATGAGCATAACTCAGGTCATGCTCATGCTGCTTAATTGCAGAACTATGCTTCTACACTTATGTTCCTCCAATCATTTGCTCTCTGGGTCTCTTGCGTCTCATTGCTAAACCATTACCTTGTCAGCATCCCCAGGATGTCCTTTGCTTGGCACTAACCATGCTTAGTTCAGCTCAGCTCAGTAATGACCTCTTTGGTTGGTTTCTTTGTTCAGGCCTTTAATGTTTGTATTAATCTATTCTACGATTCAATCTCTATAATGGGCTGCCAATTTTGATGTGATAATTTTTCTTTACCGTTTTGATCTATATTCAAAGTTCAGTCTTTCATTTTACTGTACTGCTCACATGTTTTTGTATATAACTGTTCTGACCCCATCCGTTCTTTTCCAATTTTTAGTCAAACTTCACACCAGACCTCAAGAGACCAGAAAATGAGGCATTTGTTAGATAGTAAATGCTCTTTTTTGTCTGAGAGATCTGATGCATAGTTTGTGTTCCACCACATGGCTACTGTTATATTCAAGTTTGATATTCCTACTTTCCTTGTGATAATTGAGGTGACAAGGAAATTAAGTAGTCTTGGATATAATGTGTACCTGCAATACTTCAGTTGAGATTTCCAATTAGGGTCATATCTGATTACTATAAAATTTGCACCAAACTTCTCAGACAGAAAAAAAATTCCATCCATCAATTGTCTCATTATTCTTACAATAATTATCTTCATTTGTCTGACATCGTTCTTTACTTCAACTTAACAACTTAAAACCCATTTGCGCCGGGCTGATTATTTGCCTAATGCTGCACCTGCTGTGAAGATAACGAGCACAAGCAGCCTCTACATGTGAGATCTCTCCCATGTAGCACCTCTTGGAGCACTTTTCACTTACCTGATTCTACGGGATGCTGAGAGAGTAGGTTTTTTTTTGTTTTTTTTTTGACAAGTCAAGAACAATGTGTCTACATAAATGCAAGTGCAACAATAATATACATACATAACTATGTAAAACGTATATTTAGAGGAAGAGATCATGACATCATCTCGGAGGAGCGAAATATTCCTATGACATGACAATACGTCAACCGGCGCGAATGGGTTAAAGGAAACAATTTATCATGATTGATAATATTTATCATCATCACAATTATCATTATTACTAAAATATTATTTGATTGGTCTAAATGCCAGGGTATTTCAAACTGCTACACCCACCATTGCACCTGATGCCCCCTTTCCTTAAGTCCCCTTTCTTTCCCTTCATTTAGCATCTACCATTCTATTTCATGCCCGCATATAGATACACAACTTACTAATAAGTAAATTATGATGAAGTTGTTTTACTTCAATTTATTCAAATGTTATCTTATATATTTTCCTATTTCCTTTCATAAAATGAAAAGCTTTTCAACTTAGAGATGTCCACTACACAATAACTATTTGACATACTAGCACAAACCAACCATTTCTTGGTGTTTGAAACTGAGCTCTTCAAACAATTAGTAGCAAATTTGCACTAGATAAAAACTGAAACTTTGGGATTATTTGTGGTTGTGGTTATGGTTATGGTAGTGGGGGGTGGGGGGGTTAAGGATTAGCAGTCTTTAGGGCTTGACCCATCATTAGTAACCATGTTTCATGGGGTGTAATTACTTTCATAATGCATGTTCCATTTTCCTGAATTTACAAGCAATTTATTCAGTTGTGTAACTATGGCATCATGCTAGATGTTAATTACCATCGTAGTGCTATTATATCATATATTGACTCAGATAAGTCTAGTAAATAATAAATTATGTATCATACCATAAGTCTAGAATATAATAGGAAACATAGAGATAACCATCCCAGGTTATACATCATGAGATATTACCTATCATGGAAGGGTTAATAACACCATAAAAATCATAACCATGTTATCATTATTTTATCTGTGAGGATGCTCTTTACTACACTAAATATTATGAGATAAATTTTCTTTTTAATTGTTATTTCCATCATCATTTGCATCATCAACAATGAGACTAATATTACTATAATTCCTAATATTATTCTGATGATGATAATCTTCATCATCATTAATACCACTAGCAAACCAACTCCTTTCCTCTTTGTTATTTTTCTCTTTTATGCTTTTAGCGGTGTAGAGTGACAAGAGCAAAAACAAAAGGATGTCAATGATACAGTACCTGCATTCCTACCAATCTGACTCCTAACGTGATTGTAGTTGTGTTAGCTGCTTTGGCAGTTTGACTTTTGCGTTTGCTCTCAGGAGCATCATCTCCATATTGTCTTGTCCCCATCTTCAGATCAAGAACACATGGATATCTGAACTTGAAGGTGAGGTTTTCCAGCATTATACACTCTGAAATAGGAAGATATAGATCAACTGAATATACATCTCATAGTAATACACTTTACGGGTTATATGCCATTCCAATTTCTAAATGATGATAATAATGATAATGTTAATAATAATAATGATAATAAAAATAATAATGATGATAATAATAAAAAAATATATAATAAGTAAATAAACTATAACATCAGAAGTGAAGCAATGCTCATTTACCCAATAAAACATTTCTCTTTTCTTCTCTCAAGGAAGCCTGAAATAAAACAACATTTTACTACACATTCAGGGAAAAAATGTACAAAAAAATATGGTGCTTACAAAGCAAGTAGAAACCTGCATTACAAGTATTCTTCACAAAAGCCTTCAACTTTTTTTTTTTAATTGGACACATGACAAAAAAGAAGAGGAAGAAAAAAAAAAATCAATCTATAAAAAAGGAGAAGAAAAAAAACAGCACAGCAACTCTAAATGTGATGGCCAAACTGGAGACTTTCGTTATTACTTAGTCATATATGAATTTAATTTTTCAAATTGTACAGCTTTTAAAAATATTCAATTTTTTGCATGGATAATTTCCATAAGTTTACAAGCAATGAGAATTTCTTTACACAGGCAAGTTGTTGCACACAGACAACAAACTTTCCAGATTGGTGTGATAAGACAAGCCTACACGCAGTGAAGAAGGACTTTTGTAGATAGATATTTTAAACCCCTAATGCCGGATGACCATGATGTTCACATCATGGCTTGGCTGGTCTTTTTGCCGGATGACATGAATATCTTGTCAAGGCTTTGTCTGGCCTTTGTACTGGGTTATCTGAAGTGTAGGGGTTGTCACTGCCACAGTGTACAAAAATCCCAGATTGCTAGGCCCACCAGTTGTGAAATACTCAGCCAATATGACAGTTGCAGCCAAATTGGCCTTGTCATTAATGGGTTAAAAATAAGAAAGAAAAAATGAATAATACCTAACTAACTTAATCTCAATTTTTTAAAAACAAAGTTTTGTCTTTGCCAAAAAATCAACTAAGAATTTGAGCATCACAACATAAAATGTCAGAAAACAAGAAGTTGACAAACATCTCAAATAGGATAATTCAATTTGAGACAGACAGATCCTGCAACATTTGACACTAAAATTCAAAATGAATTTCATATCCCTGTATTAGCAAAAGAACACATAATACAGGTAGTTCACAACTAGTACACAATATAATCCTACTACAAAAAATAAATAAGGAAAATTAAGTCTGTTACTTGCTATTTCCCTGTAAATGGAATATCTTGACTTTGACTTTAAAATGAATTTTTAATGGTTACATAGTAAGAGGAATGTTAGATGTTAACACAGTAGAAGTTTTCATAATGTATGTTATGGACTAGTGAAGAGGAAGTGATAGAGGAGGATAGGAGAGCGAGGCAAAGTGACCAAGAAAGGTGGAAGTTGTGTTGGAGGAAGGAAAGTGGGTTCCAGACCAGGTTTTCTTAACCCGTTAACGACGGGGGACTAGATATCATGTCTAGTGGTTTTTGGGCTACACGCCGGGGACGCGTTATTTTGTCCAGCCTGGCGTGCGGGAGGAGCCAGCGCACAGCGCGCGGGAGGCGCTGGCTCACGGCAAGTGCAGCCGAGAATCCTAACGCGTTAGGCTTATGTGTTCGAAAGTCCCGGAATTTTGGTCTTTTTGAGCCGAAATGGCCCCGTCGGGAACGAGTTAACCCATTCACGCCGGGGCTATTCCAACTCTAAATGGTCGGAATGCCGGGGTTTTCGAACACATAAGCCTAACGCACCAGCCGGAAGCGAGCGCTGTAAGCCTGCTCACCTGGCGCGCCAGCCTTGACCAAATATCTCGTCGCCAGTGTCTGACCGAAAAAACATTGAACATGATAGCAAGTCAACTGGCGTGAATGGGTTAAAGGAGGGGAGGTGCATTAGAGGATATAAATATTTTGATAGAAAATTTTCTATCAAAACAGTTAATGAAATTTCCTGAATTAGAATTTTATTTAGCCCTTATAGTGGGATTTTTAAAGTATTTCTTCTTTTTGGCTTGTGATAAAAAAGCCTTGTAAAAAAAATAATAAAAGACCAGTACAAGAAATCTTCAAACAAAGAAGAATCCACAAGGAGTTTAAGAAATGGGGTGCATAAAATATGCAATCTTGTATCCCTCAAAACCTAAGGCAACACTGCACATTACTGGTTAGAGTGCTCAATTATGACGACTTTATAGTCATTGAAAATAACGTTATCTGGACTAACATCATCCACACTAAAAATATAGCTGATGTCATATATGTTAGTCAGTCTGGGACAGTGGTTCTCAACTGATTTTTTAAAATCTATTGAATATTCATTACAAACAAAAATATCTAAATAAATAATTACCCATTCATTCTATTCCATCACTTTTATCTTTAAGAAACATTGCCTGTCACAATGATACATGGGTATTTATGAAATTCCAGGAAATAATGTTTGTAAGAAATATATTTCAGATCATAATCTTAAATGGTTATTTCATTTAATATCTCAAAATTCAGTTTTGAAGAAATATATTTCAAGTCAAAATGCTTGTTGTGCATACATACTCAACTCAACAGTTCTCAACTTTTTTCCATGGCCTTAAATGAGTTGACAACTCCAGGTCTAGCACACTGCTAGAGAGAGTTAACTGATTTTTAAGATTTTTTCTTTTGTTTAAATGTATTTACCAATGGTCCCTTTTAAATTCTGCTTTCAAATAATCAGAACACAAATAAAAAGATATATACTTATATGGTCCTAAACAACATAAAAGCACATCTGTCAAATATTAACTTTCTGATACACAGTAACCAAAAATATGCACTCAAATGAAATATGAATCAATTAAAGAAAATAAAATCAGTGTACAAACAATACAGAGCCATGGTTAAGCAAATGGACTAACAAAAGATGAATCGAGGAGGAGGAGGAGGAGGAGGAGGGAAACACACACACACACACACACACACACACACACACACACACACACACAAATATATATATCATATTATCAGCGTGAAAGAAAATTCTTTATGTGATTGTAATAAATACACTTATAAAAATGAGATCCATTTTATATAAAAATGTACTTCGATCCAGCTTTTTGGGAATGTGAAACAAGATAATAGGTCAGAGGTTATTATTATTATCATCATCATTATTACATGTTCTTTTTAATCTGAATAGAAAAAGCTGAAATCAAATCTGCTTATAAACTAATAACATATCTATACTCACCTACAACATTTGACGAATCAGACTTTTGTTTCAGTTTGTGCAGTGTTGTTTGGTGGCACTGCTGTAGCCAGGGATTGTGTGTGTCTGGATGAGTGAGAGATGATATATTTTCATCAGCAGAGGTTCTGGTGTTAGTGGCTGCACTGCAGGCACTGTTGGGTGATGTTGGTGGGGTGACCGGGTGTTCATCTTCTTCATCGCTCTCGAGTTCAACACTACTGGAACTAATGCGCCTGAGACATCTTCTGCAAAGCATGTATGTGATAACCCTTAAGCTACTTTATCAAAAAAGAAGACAATGGAGAAGAAAAAGAAAAAGTAGAAGAAGAAGAAGAAGAAGACCAAGAAAAATCATGATTAAATAGCAAAATGTGTTAAGAAAATCTCTATGTAATAACTCACAGAGACACTGTTGGTTTAAAAAAATTATCCAAGAACACACAAATTCAATCTGATTCAACTGAAAAAAATATGCTGCTTAATATTTTTTGGTATAGTCTATTTGTTAGGACTTCTAATTCCTAGTAGAAATATGGTAATCCCAAATGAAGCAACTGTAATAGCAATATAAAGTTGGGTGTTGTTTGGAGTAGGTTAAGTTCCACAACACTTACCCCTCCATTTTCCAATACTAATGTGTATCATGGTACCCAAACGGGTTGCAAAAGTTGTTAATTGTGTGCAAGAGAGTAGGGATCCTAGGTCAGTCCTACTTATGCTTTTAATAGTACAGCTGAAATTCTCCTTACCCTTGCTTCAGCGCTCCTTGGTTACTCCTTGCTGAAGGCATTTGTTCATTGGGTAGCGCAGCCAGAGACAACCCATCTCCTGCTTCTTGAAGGACCACTTGCAATGTGCCGTGAAACTGTGGGGTGTACTTCTTGACTTCCGGGGGAAGGGTGCGGTAAAATCTGTATTCTCTCCCAATCAGTGGTTTGCATAAAGTTGTGTCATCCAACACAAACATGGATGAATGACCTCCAACTTGGTGCACAAGTGGCTCTAGCTGCAAAGAAGAATGAGATTCTGAAACTGGGAAAGCTAGAATGATACCAATTACAAAAAAATAATATATTTTTTTTTTAATTCAGTACTAAACCTTCTGACATTATAAAACAGTAGCCAAAAATTACAAATCAGTGAAAGAATGGAACAAGATAGGAAGTATAAGAAGAAGAAGAAAAAAACAAAAACAAAAAAAAACAGTGCCTTTAGTACAAGCAGTAACCAGGCCTTATTTTAAGTTCATTAAATTCCTAAACTACATAAAAGGATTTGCAGAAGTAGGCCATGGTGGTGTTTGTGGTGGCATGGGTGGTGATGGTAGTGGTAATGTTACTGGTGTGCATGTGGTGTGAAGGAATGATAGCCATGGGGATGCAGAAATACTAGCAAAAAATACAAGAAGTACATGATTTTTATGTACAGGCTCAAGGGGTACATGGTTAACTAAAATGTAGTGATTGACTAAATAATGTAAATTGGAAGAAGAGAGGCGCACACAATATCACATCATCATTTATGCAATATATTCAATCTGTTAAAAAAAAAAAAAAAAAAAAAAAAAAAAAAAAAAAAAAAAAAAAAAAAAAAATCTATTTTACAGTTCCATAACTTTTCATTATAAAAAAAGTACATGCAGAGTTACAGGAGCATCTACACATAAATGTCATTGGAATATCATGTACAGAAATATAAGGCTTTTTCATCACAGATAATGCATTCTCTCTCATGCTGTGTAAAGTTTATGAGTTTCTATTTCCAGGCCGATTTCCAGAGCAGAGTTGCTAGGGTAGTGATCTAAATATATTTTTGCTATAGTGTCATAGATAAAACCTGTTTTATTAACCTATTACAGATGGGAAAAGATTTGCTTGCCCAGTCTCTAGGATGGGTTTTATTTCAGAGCGAGGCAGCTTCATGCAACATACCTTGACTTTTCCCACTCTCTTTCAGTCACTCACAGTAAAACAAGAGCCATTTTTGTGTTTTTAAAAGTAAAAAGTATCCTCACTGGCACAAGGACACATCGTAGACACTAGGCATTGTATGAAAGATCCTCCTTTTATCATTATTCCTACACATCCTTCACTGGCGGTATTTAGAGTTAGGAGCAAGAGGTTAGCAACTTGCTGTTCGCCATCTCTCTATAAAGATAATGCCTCCTACAGACCGTGGATGGGTGCCATTCAAGGCTCTCTCTCCTGCTAGTGCTTGGAAAAACTGCCATCTAGTTTTTGGATTTTAGGTAATACCCATTTTGC
>NW_028234420.1:11870497-11875497 GCF_977035675.1 Penaeus japonicus
GTCTGCCATCTGTAAATCGGCAAAACAACATTCTCTCTGAATTTAGATCCCTAGTTAGGAATCATAATCAGGCTAATTACTATATATAGAATTGATCTGTGGCTTTTCATTACTTACCAGTTTATTGATTCAGCTACATGTTATTATTGATTCTACTCCTTGTTGTTAAGGAAAAAAAATCACTCATCAAGCATAATGGCTGCTTTTGGATAAATGCCAAATTGTGATTTGTCAAGAAACACGACAGTCCCAAGTGAGCCCTTATAGGACATCTCATTTCAAGAGGACAGACGTTATCTTTGGATACTAATGGGACTATTGGGACTCTACATGGCCTTTCGAGTCAAGGCTAGGCTATCGTGGGACATGTTGCTGGCTGTCACCGTATATCACAACTATTTTCCATTTTTTTCCCATGTATGTATGTATCGACTGAAGGTCGTGGCGCACATGTGATACTAGATGTATATAATTAGATCACTTTTTGTGCATGTTCACATATAAACTGTATTTCGATAGTCTATAGATTTCCTTTGGTCCTTCGCTAAGTAATACTATACTTGTCGGGCATATAACAGCCGGACGTGCCTGGCGTGTCCCTTCGACCAGGGGCTCGATAGATTGATCATTGTTGTATTTTTCAGGGAGCAAATCTCTTTAAGGAAGTCGAAACTTGCGCGTTATGGCCTTAATTTTTATGCGTGCATTCCTGTTTATCTGTTATATGATTGATTTTTTTATTATTAATTATATGGTTTAGGTAACTGCTGGTGACTATTAGTATTTGGGTTTGATTTGTCACAGTCCATGTTTGATGTTTTTGTGCTTTTCTTGACGAAAATAGCCGCAAGTATTTCATTTCATGTATTAAATGGCTTCTTGATGTTTTATTTGCAACAAATACGTCATAGTTGAAAAGTGTTCTGTTTAGCTTGTGATTGATGAATGACTCGTACTGTAAAACTACCGCATGTCCCACTTGGCGTACGCAAGCATTCTTTTGAAAATATTTTTGTCACACCGTAAGCTTTTGTAACATACGGTAGTTTGATCAATTTAGTTATCTAAGATCTCATATCATGTAAAAAAGGAGAAAAATACTACATACCGTTTTTCGCCTTAAAATGATAAATAAAAAACAATGCCAAAGTGCAAAGGGCAATAGGAAAATAGGAAATTTATGGAATTTGTCGACCAGGCGAACCAGCGTGTTTTTTGAGCGCCAAAGCTAGGACTTGATATTGTCCGACATAATTTGAATTTTTGCAGGTTAGAAGTTACAACTGGGCTCCTTTTTTATATTTGTCTTTAATAAAGTAATCACTTTTAACTGTTTATTTTCTGTGAACCCCCCTCCCTCTCTCTCTCTTTCTCCTCGTTATTCTTTATAAGAATGTGTGTGTGTCCCTTTCCCACCTGTTCGTGAAACTCAAACACAAAAAAAATATACATACACGTAGAAATAGACAAGTACATACAACAATAACAAAAAGGCATCCCAAAAGACAAAATATTTACGTGCATTCCCTGTTTCCCGAAGAGAAAAATAACCTGTTTAGATAAACATATCGTTCCTAATACTCATTGCAAGCATTCTTATATTTGCATATCAACATATTTGAATTGAATCAGGTTGTAATACAGGGCCCCGCGGGGTGTAGCAAAAGGACTAGTTTTGACAAGCAGTCACGGAGGAAAACATCCACTTTGACCTTGGAACTGTCAAGGTTATTATTTGAAGGAGGGAAAAACGCACGTCAGTATATAAGTGCCGTTTTAAGTGTTACAGAATATTGAAAACAGTTTTGTTTTTTACGAGAGACAAACGACAGTTGTAAATATGGCGTATGTTTATTTTGCTTAATATACTATTTGTGTGTGTGTGTGTGTGTGTGTGTGTGTGGGTGGGTGTGTGTGTGTTTATGCATGTGTGTTTTTACGTAGGCAGGTAGGTCAAGGGTAAATAGTGTGCGTATGAAAAATATATTGAACTCTCAAATTTGAACGAAATATAGCCATCATCCAAAATGCTTTACTCATTAACATATTGCCAATCTAATCTCCAAAACATTTCTATGCTGCCGATGACCTCATTACCAAACTATTCTGCTCATATAAAAAAAAAGTCATCAAATCTGATAACCATTTTAAAGGCATCAGTCTAGCTGGACTCAGAATCTAGCTGACATGTGTGATTTTATTGCATTTTTTCTCGTTGAATTATTAAAATAGGAGTTTCTTTTCCACCAATTAAATGTTTCACAACAGTTCCTTTTAAGGGACGTCCAGCCCACCGAACTCGTATGCAGGTCCTGTGCACTTGACTCAGTCTTGCATCAGGCTAACCATTACAAAACAAGGTGATAAAAAAATATTTGAAAAATAAGAACACATGCGAACGTGTTTATACGCTACTTGGCACTCATCATAAGCTGCAAACGGACTCGGTCTTTGAGTTTTACCGTTGCAAGGGTGTCGTTTGCATCCATTTAAAGCATATTGCATTATTTCTTTTAAAACCTCCTTCTCTGCGCCTTATTACAACGGTTAAACACGTATTACAATAGCCTTTCACCCTCCCCCTCCCCCCCCCACTCCGGTGAAGCAAGGGACCGCGGGTTCAAAACAAAAACTAACCTTACTGCTTGTTGATCAACCATGCTATGTAGATCAATGGTGATAAAATATTGGACATAAAACAGAGATGTTTTAATCTTGTGAATCATTTTCCTACTGATACTAATCAGTTCCATTCGAAATCTGTTTTGATTTCTGACCAACGCTATAATTTTATACTAGATAAGAGAAATACTATAAAATCATTTTAAAACGATGGTATTACATAATGGACACATATATCACACAGATTCTTACATTAGAATAATCCAGTAACAATATGTCCCTGAAATTCACATAAGGTAACTGTGCACCACCTCACTTACAACGTAAATTCAAAAATGATAAACGGACTAGTGTGCCCATGATAATGTTCAGACGTTGCATTCAAAAGTGTTCATGACCAGAGTGTGTCGTAAATTGCTTGTGTGTGCGATCAGTGCCTGTGAAAATAAGCTCAACTCTCACGCAGCGTAAAAGGCGACTGCTTGAGAGAGCGCGGGCCAAGCGAGGATTAATATATTACCCATAATGCCGTTCGATGATCGCCAAACGTTTTTTTTTTTTTCTCTCTCTCTCTATCTTGACTTTTTCTTTTTTGTTCGTTTTCTTTACTTTACTTTTATTTCTTGGTCCTATTCTATTTATTTTTTCTCTTTATTACTCATATTATTATTATTATTATGATTATTATGATTATTATTGTGATCCTCCTCCTCCATCTCCCTCCTCCTCCTCCTCTTCCTCTTCCTCCTCCCTCCTCCCTCCTCCTCCTCCTCCCTCCCTCCTCTTCCTCCTCCTCTTCCTCCACTTCTTCCCTTTTCTTCATTTTCTTCTTTCCCCTCTTCTTTTTTCTTCTTTTCATAGGCCCAGGAATTGACTTCTTCCCCTCCCTCTTGCTAGTGCATATATACTATACAAATTTTATCTCTGAAAAAAAAATTCTCTATCATTATTAATAATTATGTTATCAAATGCCAAAGATATATATGCGTTAACAGCATAGTATCAATTATTAATTATTTACCCAAAGTTCTCACCTCAACAAACACCATTAACAAAGTCGTTAGCAAGAAATGCTCTATTTCTGGCAATTGGTCCTCATTGCGAAAACCCTTTCGAGCCGCCATAAAATATCCGTAATGAGCGAACAACACCACAAAGCCGTAATTGATTTAAAAGCCCTCCACAACGCTAAATTTTGCCGAAGAAACAGAAATTTACAACGCCGTTAACCTTTTGTCTGGTGCTATTAAAAGTCAAGGTCAACGACATGCTTATCAAAGGGGTTGATTATTTATTCATTTATAAGCGGCGGTGTAGTTGCTGCCACATTGCGCTTTTGTTTTTGTTTTTTTCTTTAGAGAGAGAGATGTAGCATTCGTTTCGCGGTGCTTTGCAGGAATTATAATTGTGTTAAAGCATAATTAAATCGTCTTTCTGGTAATAAAATTCTGGGGACGTATATTTTTGCTAAGCATAATGGCGGTACACCGGACACGTCAACGCTCATTAAAACTCGTTTTTGGTGTTTTCATGACAATTTAAACAAACATATGGAATGGACTGTTGAGTATGTTTATTATTCAACTGCAAACAACTTAACTAAACTATGAGGGATCTCTAAGGAAAGTTGAATTTGAAATAAACGAATTGATGTTGCATTTATAGCTTGTGGGCCTAACAGCACGAGACCGCAATGAGTATTTGTCTAAAATATGAATTTGGACATTCCTTTGGGATGCTGTGTAGTTCTTCCTCCAGTTCACGAACACAGATGTAAAGAACAGGCGTGGGCCACAAGAACATCAGGCTGTTTGGCTTTATTCTACTTCTGATAATTATTTACTTATTGTAACCTAATGTTTAAGACTAAATTATTATTCACTTCTTGATATCAGAATAGTAATTAGTGGCCTGATTTGCATGCTGTATGTTTTGCGTAATTTTAGATTCGGTTACTGAACTGATGATTTTGTACTGGCACTGATTTTAGCTATGGTATCGTAAGTAATCTGTTATGTCCCATAAGATTTTAAGGATATAAAACCGAATAGAATGTAATCTACGTATTTTTCTTTCTTCTATTATATCACAATAAAACCATTTCGTACTGATAAAGGTCATTAGTCAGATGATTCCTGAGAAAGAAGATTTATGAACCACGAAGGAAATCTAATCCACTAGTACAATGCGCTGAATCACCAGCACTCAAAGGAAAGTTCAAATCTTGGCGATTTGGATGTTCTCATGCGCTCAGAACTTGGCAATTAGCTCTCTATTAAAATTAGCTGCTCGAGGAGATGGAGAGATTGTGGGGGAGAGAAAGGAGGCGATTGCTTTCCTGTCTCTTTACGCGGACGAGGCAAACCCGAGAGCACATT
>NW_028234420.1:11880497-11882997 GCF_977035675.1 Penaeus japonicus
CCAAAACGATATCATCACAGATAAATGGACGACAAAAACACATATCCCCCTCCAAAAAATATAAAGAAAAAGTGAAAGACAAAATGAGCAATCTCAAACGTAATCTCTATCCCTGGACAAGCAACAGCTGACCAGGGACGGTAAACATTCTTTATTTTACCGCGGAGGGACGTACCCGGAAGGTCACTGCAGAGGGATTACTTCCTGACCTTTGACCTCGGTGAACGCCTGCCTCTGGTGAATTTTGATGAACGGTGCTTGGATAATCCCTGTAAATATGATGTTTTAAAAAGGTTTTAGATATAGATAGGAAAACCCAAATTTAAGGAATTTGCTTGACGATGCTGACACGTTTAGTCCTCACGTATGTACGAAAAAATAAGTCCATTTGCAGCGAAATAAACCCAAAGGAATGGCGCAACCCACTTACCTTGATTACATTTTGCTATAGCATAATATGACGACATACACACCTACAAAGCTATTTGTATATATGTCTGTTTCAATGTATGTGTAAATAAATTTTTTCACGTATTCATTGTATAGTATGATAGATAAAGGAGTAGACTGGTAGATGTACATACATACAGATAGATAGGAGGACATAACAGACCACAGCCTTGTAAGTGATGGCTTGCAACGGACACATTGCATGGCTGAAAGGTACAGACGGCTTGGCGCCAAGTATTTCTAGTGTACACGTAATATTTGTGGCTAAGTGCGTGTGTGTGTGTGTGTGTGTGTGTTTTATTGAATATTATCACCCTATTACATCCTTCTTATATCCCACACTCTCCGTCCACAGGTTAGTTCTTACGTCACAGATGGCTTGATGGTTGACAGGCAGCGGTTGCGAGAATAAGACATCATTAGACCGCGTGAGTAACATGAATTCAGCTATCACCATCCCCCATATGCTTAATATAGACATCCTACAAACGGTTTTTAAAAAAGGAATTGTGTTATTTTTGTGTTCCGGGAAGTAGAACGGGCGTATATTTTCATTGGTATTTATTTTGGTCGTACTATAGAGAGAATTACCGTAGTGTAAATGTTTTTTTTTATCCTCAAATTTCATCTCTAACTGAGAAAGTGATTTATTTTTTATCATTTTTTTTTCTTTGTATGATATTTTAAATTGGAGATTTATGCCACGATAAGATGTGTCATTCAGAAGCTCGAAACACTTTCTCTCCTTCCTTGTTACTCTGTTATCGCTTTTAGCTTTTTTTTCTCTCTCTCTCTTTGTGATACATAGTTTCGTTATCTTCACCCCCTCTTTCCATTCTTCCATCTCCCTTTCTCCTCTCTCTCTTTCCTGCTCCCCTCTCTTCCTCTTTTTTCCTCCTATTGCTCTTTCCTCCCCCATCCTTTGCTTCCCCATTCCTTCTTCTCCCCTTCCTCCCCACCCTTCCTTTTCGCCTCCCTCTTCCCCTCCCCTCCTCCCCACCCTTCCTCTCCTCCTCTCCCCTCCTCCCCAGCCCTTCACCCCTCCCCGCCTCCCCACCCTTCCTCTCTTCCCTTCTCCCTCACCCCCTTCCTCCATTTCGCCTCTTAACCCACCTTCCTCCTCTTCCTTCACCCTCGCCCCCTTCCTCCCTTCCCCTCCTCTCCTCTCTCCCCCCTCACCCCTTCCTCCATTGCCCTCCTCCCCATCCTCCCTCCCCTCCCCTCATCCCCACCCTCCCTCCCCCTATCCCCACCCTCCCCTCAACTTCTCTCCCCACCCTTCCTCCCCTCTTCGCCCCCTCTCCACCGTAAATTCAATCGCCCCAGATCGTCACGTAGCAAGACTGCCTTGAAGAGGTCATCGATTCCGCGCCAGTCGATGATCATCTCGTCTACCGCACGCCGGCCATAGGTTGACGGTCTTTTGTTTTGGGGCCAGAGACGTTGTTTTTGTTTAGGGAGCTCTTTGTTTCTTTTATGCTTTTTTTTTATTTTTATTTTTATTTTTATTTTGCCCTACAGCTTTTTTTTTCTTTTGAACTACAGCTTTGTTTGGTGCTAGATTTCTCTATCTCTCTCTCTCTCTCTCTCTCTCTCTCTCTCTCTCTCTCTCTCTCTCTCTCTCTCTGTCTCTCTCTCTCTCTCTCTCTCTCTCTCATATATATATATATATATATATATATATATATATATATATATATATATATATGAATATATATAAATATATATATATACACACACACACACACAACACACACAACACACACACAACACACACACACACACACACACACACACACACACACACACACACACACACACACACACTCACACACTCACACATACACACACACACACACACACACACACACACACACACACACACACACACACACACACACACACACACATACACATATGTTTATATATATTTATGTGTATGAATGTTTGTGTTTGCATCCTTCCTACTCCCAATCCCTCCCTCTCCTACCCTCTCCCTTCATCTCTCTTTTCCATTCCTCCCTCTCTCTCTCTGTCCCTTTCTTTCCTG
>NW_028234420.1:11887997-11892997 GCF_977035675.1 Penaeus japonicus
AGTCCCAAAGCTTCTTTGGCCCACGCCATTACATAACATGAAAAAGCCTTGAGGTTTAGGCACCCCTGCCGTTGGCGCGGTTGGCCCTTTTAGCCTGTCTAAACATTCTGGGAAAGCCTCAGGTAGAAGAAAGGTAAAATGGCACTTTTCGTCGCATACCGAGATCCGGCCGCGGACGTCGCACGTAAGAAAAAACGGGATACGGATATAAATGAACAATGGGAGATTTCTAAACTTTTTTCCTTCTTCCTTTTTCTGAGTTTGAAGAAGACGTAAACAACCTTCTGTATTTGAGATTTCTCTGGGCGCCAGATGTTTCATTTGGACAAAATACTTTCCACAATGATTCGGGCTAAATGTCCCGATCGCTCACTTCAGATGTCCGCTTGTCTGGCTCTTGAAATATAAAACGTGATTTACAGTATTTTCAGACATTTTATAGCAAATCCTAACAGTACACAAATAATATAAAATACCTAAATGTAAACTCAGGAGAATTAGGTGTTGAGGAGCTAGGATAATGAGGACAATTTGCAGTAAAAAACGTAAGAATAAAATTTGGTTTTCTTCACCGTCTTCATTCTCGACAAGATGGCCGACCATGACTGGGATCTAACGCATCTACTAATCGATATTTTTCTTATAAACTTTCTCGTGAAAACCCGGAGCCAAAATCTATGAAGGTATTCAATTTTTCAAAATTCCGCATCGTTACGAAACATGCACGAGAAGAATACGCCTTTTGTGAGGGACGAATCTATTGACTAGTTTGTTTACAGTATTCACCGGTATCGTAGGAAACGGTACTACGTTATGCTACTGTGAATTTTAAAATGTGACGAGTTGCCAAGTTCGAGTGTGAGTATAAATGTAGATACATTTGAGTGACGTCACGTGTTGCGATGAATTTAATGGTAACGTCACATTTGAAAATGCACTAGGTTAGACATCCCATTATTTGTTGTAGATTTGGGACGTATCGAAGTAGCTGTAATGGGAAGGTCATGCTATGACACGTCTTTTACCCATTATGGTTCAAATACAAGACCCTGTTCGAAAAGGTCAATCGTCATCTGTCAATTGCCAGACAAGGGTCAGGACTGTATGTCAGTTGTTTTAGCTTACCCTGGGGATGCAGGTGTTGAGGTAGGTCATGGTGCCGTTGGCCAAGTACTAAAAGTGACTGAATAGGTTGTTGTGGTCTCGCCTCCGATTGTTGATGAAGGCTGTGTCTCTGTATGTCTTTTCCTCTATTGATGGCTGTTTGACGGAAAAGATAATGCGTAGACATATTTATATATATATATATATATATATATATATATATATATATATATATATGTATGTATACATATGTATATATGTATATACATATATATATGTATATACAAATATATATATATATATATATATATATATATATATATATATATATATATATATATATATATGTGTGTGTGTGTGTGTGTGTGTGTGTGTGTGTGTGATTGTGTAGACAGACATAATCTGTGTTGTTTGTCTCCATGTAATTGAGTGAGTGGGCCACGAGGGTTACCGTATCGGCCAACCGTGAGGTATATTTAAACCCAGCCATGGCGTTGTTGTCCTTGCCTCGCGGAACTCCGCATTGTCTCTGAGACTCACGCCCGTGTTGTTGGCGTCTTTTGCATTTGGCATGCACGGAGCAGGTCGAACCCCCACAGGATCTCCGCATTTCATGGAATTCCACTAATATCCTACAAATAGAAAAAAAAATAGAGATAATCAGACACCTGCATTTTGCAAAAGATCTTACTAAATCTCAACAAAGCTCAACGAATTTAGAAGAAAAAAAAATCAACACATTGACCCGAGAAGAATAACACACATAAAGGAACCTCTACATGACAGCGGTGCCTGCGTAAGAAAGCTTATCACCAAGGGTATACTTCCGGTAAGTGCGGAGTCATGTCGACGAGCTGTAGGAGCGCCCCCCCCCCCCCCATCCCACTAACCCCCCCCCCCCCCCCCCCGGCCCCTCGACATGTCTAATACGCGATGCTGAGACGAAGATTAAGATTAATTACCATTGGTGATGCAATGCGGCTTTCAATTGGATTTTGCTCCTCGGTAATGCATGTTAATGGCAGAGTGATTGCAAAAGATGCAAAGGTCTTTTCTTGGTCGGTTTATGTATGTTTGTTTTTTGGGCGATGCTGGGAGTAGTTGTTGTCTCTTGGGTTTTTTTTTCTCTCTGTGTGTGTGTGTGTGTGTGTGTGTGTGTGTGTGTGTGTGTTAGGTTTGCTTAATATTACGTTAATTATAGCAATTATGACCACAATAGTCATCCTCACTCATTCCTTACTCATTGTACAATAAAATGGCACAGTGATCCAAAATCCCCGAACGGCATGTACGTCATGACGACCGTTGTCAGGCCAAAGCTCCTGCGTCATGTATGTCATGACACCCGCACGCAGTGGATTAATGAGGTATTTATTTATGATAATGGATGGCGAGAAGCAGGGGATTTTTATCTCTTAATGAGTATCTCTTCCATATATTGGTCTGTTTATCTAGCTCCTTATATTGTATATATATTAGTTACTTCTGTGTCTTGGATGGCTTTGCCTCCGCGTCACCATACGTGGGCGTCTAATTCTCGTCTTATTATTGCATATTAGTGCACATTATTGCATATTTCCTCTCATGTGTATATATATATATATATATATATACATATATATATATATATATATATATATATATATATATATATATACACACACCGATACTTTTCGTTTCTCATTATCTCTCCTTTGTCATTTAACTCCATGTTTCGAAAACATCTCATACTTGTAACCAGACTTGACGGAAATCTGCGATAGAAATCAGTGCTATGCTCCACGGTCTTGCACGAGTTATTCTCACATTCAATACTAAAAGCCTACTCAATAGTAAAGAGCCACATTCAGTGCCCCTTCATGCGAGCCACGTATCAGCTATGCCATCGATTGCCGAAGTATTCCGAGCCGAGGAGGTTCTTCCTTGGCCGGGCAGGTGGCGCGGATTACTTGCATGTGGGTAGTGACGGTAGCATTATCTTCAGCATTACGTGGGTTAATTCAGACGTAGGTAGGTCAGCTTGTCCTAAATGGGTGACATTGTTAAGAAAGCTTGACAGGAGGTCAGCATTCAGAGGAACAAATTTAGTGGGTCTCTGGCATGTCTCCGCGGGGATCCCGCTACTTGGCCGATACTGTGGATGGAATGCGGGAGGTGTGGCTATAAGCATGTGTGTGTACACGTAATGCATGTAAATAATACGTAGGGATAGTTGATGTTACATAAACAACATAAATACATTTTCATATTATTATATTATTATGATTCCGAACGTTGTGGTATTGTTAATATTGTCATTAATATTTACGCTGCTGCGACAGCTACTTTATTATTGATATTGCTTGCTCTAATAATTTTGTATTACTATCTTTTCAGTATTACTATTTGTATCAAGCATAAATAGTTAAAATTGTGTCGATGGATAATCCCAGACATTCAGTCTGTCTGTCTGTCTGTACGTATTTAGCATGTGTGCGAGACTCATATATATATGATTTCCTCTCTATAGAGCCATGCTCACATTCAAACGCTCGTAACCTTGAAAAACAAAATGCGTTATTAACAATAAGCATTTTCCAGCCTCCTCACTTATTACAAAACCGCAAAATAAAGCAAATGCGCGTTCCGCAACATATTTGTTTAGTATATATGTCAGCTCCTGACTGGAAATAGGTCAAACGCACTTACCACCCTGCCAAATAGTGCAACGCATGACATTAGCTGTTTGAGATGACACAAGGAGAAGATGCTATCGTTTCATCCTTAATGGACCCACACAAGGTCACACAAACAAGATATTTAATGGTGCATTTGTATTTGTTTATCTTCATACCATATGTTACACGTGGGAATGGCAAATGTTTCAGATTTTAGCAATGTGGAATCTAGTCGTTGAAATCATATTTATCAAAATACTGAAATAGGTCACGCTGAGATGTTCATTGTGTTATATGATAATTCGCTGTGTTTTAGGCTCTATAAAGAACGCGCGATCTGTCACTTTGTAATATATGACAGTAGCAGTGGGGGTAGTGATAGGGCCATCGTTATTACAGTAATGGCAGTAGGCGTTATTATACCTGTAGGATTTGAGATTATGGTAATAGCAGAGGCAGCCACTGTATATTGTTGATAACGCATTTTGTATATCAAGAGTACGGGCGTTTGATTGTGATCATGGCTCTATAGAGAAGAGATCATATATACGAGATATACATGCTAGATACATATAGACATACAGACTTATTAGACATAATTTTGACTATTTATGTTTGATACAAATAGTTCATGTCGTATTTTCAATTGATATTCTCTTCACTATAAACGTTTCTCTTGTTATACGAACATAGCACGAACCAGTATTATACTATTTTGTCAAAAAATATTCTGTATATATCGTATTTCAATGCAATTACTTTCCAAAGCATACACAACAAAATTAAAAGTTTAAAAATTATTTTCACAATAGATGGAAATAGATTTCTTTGATGATCCTAAAATCCCTCTTTAAGAATCTTGTTATGGATCCTATTGTGTTCTTGTCGATTCTACCACTTTACTTTCTCAACAAAGCACGTTCTGTGAGTAAGTGAGAGACCACGATCTGTTTCTCAAGTTCCCTGGTCATGGCGATCCTCAGCGGGGTAATGAAATCCATCATCCAGATTGCTTTTTGAAGGTTATCTGCTCGGTCAGTTGTGCGCGGAGGGTGGGACTTCCGTGTACGAATAATGGCGATAAGAAAAATACGTTACTCAGATTCGATGTCGTGTTGCTTATGGAAATGCTTTGTTATGGCCTGAAAACCGGAATTATAGTGCTGATATATATATATATATATATATATATATATATATATATATATATATATATATATATATATATATATTAATCTT
>NW_028234420.1:11900497-11902997 GCF_977035675.1 Penaeus japonicus
AGAGAAAGAAGGATTTGAAAAGGTTACTGGTAAACCAGGCAAATAAAAAGACGGATAAATAAACACTAGTAAGATGGAATAAATAAATAAGGCCATAGTTAAGTCAACAGATATATGAATGAACTAGTTAATAGATATTTGATTAAATTAGTAAGTACACATATACAGAGAAATGTAGATAACCTGTATATAAATAGACATATAGACAGATATAGCAAGACAGATGAACAAATAGACAAGAACATTCGCACGGCGCGAAAAAACACCCATGTTCAGTGTACAAGCCGTGCTATCCTGTCGTATATTACTTCTTTCGATTTTGCAATGCAGAGAACGCATGACATTTAGCAATGGATAATCAATGCCGGACATTGTGACGAGGCTGGACGAGGGTACAGTCGGTCATGGCTAGAAAATGATACGATTTTATCATCTGATATACAATGGAAGTTGAGAAAAAGTTGTTCTGTATTTATAGCTATTCTTATGATTTATTAATATATCATTATGAAATTACTATTCATGGGTTTTGTTGATTTTACGCATGGTGAGGTGTGCATGACTCTGATATGTCGCATCAATGCTTCTGCACGTTTTTTTTTCTCCGCTTTTCGCAACACGGAAATAAGGGAAAATGTTAGTGGGTAACTTTATCCAGGTTAGGTTACATCACATCCCAGTGGGCCGTCACGATTTCCGTTCTCTGCTTTCTGCCACTAAAGGCACTCTCTCTATATATCTCTATCTATCTATCTGTCATCTTTATTTATCCATCTCTCTCTCTCTCTTTCTTTTTCTCTTTCTCTTTCTCTTTCTTTTTTTTCTCTCTCTTTCTCTCTCTCTCTCTCTCTTTCTTTCTCTCTCTCTCTCTCCGTCTCTCTCTCTCTCTCTCTCTCTCTCTCTCTCTCTCTCTCTCTCTCTCTCTCTCTCTCTCTCTCTCTCTCTCTCTCTCTCTCTCTCTCTCTCTCTCTCTCCCTCCCCCCCCGTCTCTCTCTCTCTCTCACACACACACACTTTCATTATACTCCTTACTTCCTGTCTCCCTTCCTTTCCAACCTCGCTCCATTTCCCGACGTCCCTCCCTTTCTCACCTTTCCTTCACCCTTTCCTTCCCCCTCCCCCCCTCATACTTCTCTTTTTCCTTCCTCTTCCTCCTCTTCATCAACGCCCTTCCCTTTCCTCTTTCTCCTTCCCTTCCCTCTTCCCTCTTTCGCACGAGAACGAGGCCACGATTATTCCTGCCTCCCTCGGCCTCTAAGTGGGCCATGGCGAAGACTGTCAACCAGTGTTTCCCTCTTAACGGAGTGACGTTTCTTGCTTCAGATTTCGCGGTTGTGGAGATCAGTATCAGTACGATATAAAGTTCTGGGTATTTTTTTTTTTTGCTTTGTTTTGTTTATTTATTTACTTGGTTTATTTGTGTTTATATTTACCTTTATTTGTGTGTGTGTTCGTTATCTTCATTTCTTTATTTATTTCGGTTATGAAGATCGTATCAGTATGATATGATTTTAGATATTTTTTATTTACTTTATTTAGTATTACTATTTATTTGTTTTATTTTGTATTATTATGTATCTGCTTTATTTATTTGCGAATCTAGTTGCTTTATCTATTTATGTATTTATTTATTTATCAACTTTGTTTTAAACTTAAAATTACTTTACGCCCTGAGATTACTTTCTTTTCTTCTTTCGACATTTTGCAGTTTGTATTTACCATACACACAATAGATGTGATAAATGCTAAACCTATTCCAAATCTAAACATGTTCTTTATTGTTACTTTTCATATCCATTTCCCGGAATAAGTCTTTCATATATTCGCTCATGGTTTCCACGTATCCATTTAGTCTTAGTGTTGGGTTTCACGTTCTCATGCACGTGTCATATGCCTCTTGGAAAGACGTTTTTCCCAGTAGCTGTTCATTTAACGTTCTTGATATTTTAGTCGTATGTACTAAACTCATTGATCCGTTTTATATTACTAGTTTCAAGGTGTGTGTGTGTGTGTGTGTGTGTGTGTGTGTGTGTGTGTGTGTGTGTGTGTGTGTGTGTGTGTGTGTGTGTGTGTGTGTGTGTGTGTGTGTTTGTGTGTGTGTGGTGCGCAAGCTTTCCCAAACATTATGAAACCTGTTCAAAACAGCTATAAATAGATTGTTTGCCTTCACATCCCATTTCGTTTAATGAATTCAGATAAGCTGTGCTTTAAGTAATTCATAATTTTAAGAAATGACTGTCTGTCAAAAGCAGAGACCGTTGGACAAAGAGCATCTAATATTAACGGAACCTTAGCGTATGTATATACACAGGCGCACACTCATACACGTACAGACGTACATACATTCGTTCAGACGTGTGTGCGTGTGTGTGTGTGTGTCTATATGTGTATATATATATATATATATATATATATATATATATATATATATATATATATATATATATATATATATATATATGCGCATGTTCGTATAACTATGACTTCCCTTTCTATACGT
>NW_028234420.1:11915497-11932997 GCF_977035675.1 Penaeus japonicus
ACGTCAGTGTGATGTAAATTTTGTAATAGCAACAGTTATATTCTATACATTATCCAAAAAGGGTTACGTATCTGAGGAAGTATAGATATGGCTATTCAAAATGTCAGAGAGGAATTATTTAACTGACCGTTGACATGGGGTCAATACAGATCAGTTAAGGAAGTGATAAATAATGATTCTGGTCAACAGAAAGAGATGGAGGATACGGTACGGCAAGCAGGTGCAGCTGGCGATAGAGCTGGTGTTCACAGCTGGGAGAGGGAGAGGGAAAAGGGTTTCGTGGTCCCGTGACTGGAGAATGGCCAAGAAGCGGACTGTTGTTTCCCTCCCACGAGTCAGACTTTCTGAAAATAATCTCTCATTCCATAATTAGAAAATGTGTTCATAGAGTTTAAGCTTTTACCTAATCATAAATTAACCAAATCATAGTTTATTTAGCATAGTACCAATCGTTTATATACTTAACATTAACTAGCTTTCAGATATTAATATAGCACAGGTCCTATTGATATTCTGATAATAGGAATACTCACTGAAGTTTTGCTCCCCAGGTTTTGTTGGTGTCGAGCAAGAAGGACCCGTGTGTGTGGCTGGTGCCGGGCGGCGGGCTGGAAGCAGGAGAGGAGCCGACCACAGCGGCCAAGAGGGAAGCTTGGGAAGAGGCGGGTATCCAGGGACACATTGCGCGGTACTTAGGCCTATTTGAGGTGAGTATTACACGTTTTTTTTTTTTTTCATATAAGAGCACACGCAAAAGCACACATACGTGCACGTACACTTACACAAGCATACATGAAGGAGAGGGAGAGGGAAAGGAAGAAGAAGAAGAAGAGTGAGTAATGATCTACGGAAAGAGAAATCTGATGTTTGGCTTTACTTATTTCCCTTGAGTGTTTTGTTTAGTGGAGAGATCTAGACGGTGTGAAGGTTGAGCGAGTCGCGTTGCATGCCATTAAGATGTGTGTGCGAATCTCGCCATCTTACGAAATATTTTGCCATCGTCAAAGCTCGAAAAACAATGGGTGTGTGTCGATTCCTATGTACTGACTAGCTCCGAATTATACATATAAAAGTTTGAAGACTCACATCTGATAATAGGTTGATTATTGGTATTTTTGAAGTTCTAGAGTGAAATGTCGCTTCAAATATTTTGCTTGTAATAATGATGCTAAATAAACTTTTTTTCTGGAATACATAAAGTCAAATAAGTTTATGCTTATAAACAGGTGAATTCATTGTGCAAAACTCTACGGATGAAACCCACCTGTTAAACTCGCTATTCTGATATACTTCATATGTTCATGGCTCATTATGTTAGGAAATATGAGCAAACGTATCCACGCCCACACACGCACACGCACACGCACACGCACACGCACACGCACACGCACACGCACACGCACACGCACACGCACACGCACACGCACTCGCACTCGCACACACACACACACACACACACACACACACACACACACACACACACACACACACACACACACACACACACACACACACACACACACACACACACACACACACACACACACACACACACACCATACATACATATGTGTTTGTCTACATTTTAAGAATTCCATTTAGCTGTTCATTCATCTATCATACTCCAATTGCGCACGATCATCATAGCATTCCTTCGACAAACGATCTTTAATAATATCACCCCATTCTACGCTACCCACATATATTAGTTTTGCAATAACAAAGCATAGTCCTTTTATCCCTAACTTTGAAACAAACTCACTGACGAGACCTGACTTTCCACAGTCCTACCACCACACAGGTGCAAAGAAGCACAGGACGGCAGTCTACATATTCGTCGTGACTGAGGAACATGCTGACTTCCCCGAGGCCAGGCTAGGTGAGAAGTGTGATTACAAAATTAAAAGGGTGTTTCCAAAATATCTTTGTCAGGTAATCATATCTTTTTTTTCTATATTTCTTTTCGTTATTTAAAGTACTAAGGTTTACAAGCATAAAATGCAAGAGGTTTTGTGGCTATTAGTGACTTGACCTTTTTTTTCTATTTGAATAAGATTAGAAGGAAGTTTATGTAATAGTCAACTGATTATTTAGATTGGGAAGTGTCCAGTCCAGGCTGTTATTCATATATGCTGTATAAGAATAGGAAAAGAAAATAAATTCTTGATAATTGCTTAGAAAAATATTGTTTTAATGAAATATAAGTATTTGAATGGTTAAGATAGAGAAGAGATGAGTTTCTTAAACTTACAGATGAGATTCTTATAAGTTTTGAACAAGTTTAAATGTACAAGACATATAGTGCTACCTTTATGTATGTAGTGCATACCCTTTTGTATATTGCAAAGGGGTATGTGAATACTCTTATATAATGCAGGAAAATGTGAAAGTGTCATTGTGCATTTATAGTTTGCTGTGAAGTGACATTAATATTGAGTTCAGTATCAATATTATTGTATCAAAATCAGGTGAATTTCATAAATGAATCAGAAATGTCAGCTAATGTGTTTGGGAGGAACATTTGATATATTCATCAGTGAACAGAATTTAGAATTGAGGGCACTAATGGCATCTTCAATCTTTAATTCAACACTAGGTATTTTCTAGTTCAGAAACTTCAAACGTGTCATCTCCACAGGCCGTCGCAGACAGTGGTTCAGCATGGAGGACGCACTGCTGCACCTCTCTCATCACCGTCCCTTACAAAGTGCTTACCTGCAACTTATGATGATGTCAAGACTCAAAGTAGCAGCAGCCTCCTAGTGGCTGCTTGGAAGGAAGGGGTAGAGAGGCTGAACGCATGAGGGCTGACTTATAATTTATAGTTAGTGGATGAATGATAGTGATATGGTTCAGGCAAAACAGGCAAAATAAAAATTAAAGCAAGCACTGATGATGGGATTATGAAAATTCCATGGAATGGGTGTTTCTCTTTTTTAAAGGAAGTAGAGCATTGAGGTAATTCAATTGACAGAGTTCTAATTTCAAGTATATTTCACTCTGAATAACAGTACTGACCAGTATTAAAGGCTCCAGATAACTTTCTTTGAAATGGAAGATGATATGATTTACATACACAAATCTAGATATTAAGCTATACATAGTAAAAATTCATATTTGTTTATTCAATCTATGTATCATACTTACTCAAAACAGAATCTCTGGTCATGAATTATTTTGTTATAGTTATAGTATTGTTTTATTTTTCAAAAAAAAAAAATATTGGAAGGCATATCTCAACAGTATCCACCTCCACCTGTTTATATAATGAGAGGTTTAGTCATTAAAATTTCATCTTATAATACTAGTGGGTCAGGTCACTCTTTTAGTGTGGACCATGCACAACAATTTGACTTACTGGTAATTTTTTTTATCATTTTTAATAAGGTACATTCTATTTTACAGAATTATAAATTAATAGTTTAATTATTTACTGCTCTGTATAAATCATATGTTTCCCTGTTGTGCAGTATTTGCAGAGGCTTTGGTTTTGCTCCAGACCTTTATAGAATACTTATTTTTATTTGATCATAAATACTTTTTACTCAGAAAATGGAATCAGTGTAGATAGTGCCATGTTTTAATTCATATGTATTTTCTGAGATATGTCTTGCCAGGTTTCTGTAATCACGTTAAAAATTACTACAAAAGATGATATCAGTTTACAGAGTGCCACTTACACTGTTGAACATTAAACTCTCTGGTCAGTGTTTCAGAGCTGAAGTATAAACTATCACATACATGAAGTGCTTATGCATTACATGAGGTCTGTCTATGAATTATAATGAGACCTGCAGTGCAGCGTCCACTCATAGCTGTGCCTTGTTCCTTGGGTGTTGAGTGAGACCCATTGAACACATTCATGTACATAACATATTCATATTTTTATATACTTTAGATCACATCTGGTGCTTTTGAGATAAAGAGACTTTTTCACTAACAATTTTGGTGATTGACTTTTGCGAATGAGATGATAGACCTCATGCATTATCAGGAGGCTAAATTTATGATGTATGTAAGTATACAAGCAAAAGAATTAGAATTAAGTCAAAATGGATTTTGTTGTTCACACTAACACATACATTCTGACATGACATTCACAGCCATCTCTACATCTACATACATTCACCTTCATATATAGATTCATAATCACTTATTGTAGTTTCATATTCAAATGTGTTACCCTCATAACACAATTCATACCTAATGTTATGTACAAAAGACTGATTGACATAAGATAAATTATGTAAATTTCTATGTCTGATAAGTCTTTGGATTCACTTTCAAAATAATTCAGTACATTTACACACAACCATGTCTATGTGTTCACCTACTGTACGTCCCTACACTCAAAAGAAGAAATATTTTGCAATTACAATTGTCAGTACTTTTATTGAAGCTGGAAGACAACAGCAGGCCATCATATCATATTACCACAGTAAGAACTGCAGATAATGATGATATTTGAAATGCATATTATTACATAAAAGAGATACAATACCATGATCCTTGGTTTACAGATATAAAACTAGGTTTATGTAACTTAATCCAAATGGTCTTGGCAACTAACATTCCTATGCTGCCTTTGAAAACAATAATATTACTTTGAAAAGGATTACCTTGCTAATTATGAGGTACAGGTCATTTGATCAGAGAATTATACTATGTCTCTTTTTTCATCATTTATAAAATGTTTTATCAGTGAATTGTGATACTCTTTATTATTAACCCCTGCAGAACATGCATCCCATGTCCTGCATGGGATGCTTGAAGGGAATGCAGGGCAAATTGTACCAATACTCCAACAGGATGCTAGAATATAATTGTCATCCTTCCAAGTCTCATAAAGTAGATATTGATCTGTAAATTCCAGAAATACAACTCATTTTTTGTGCAAATTGAATAAGAGTATATAGAAAGGATTGTTACTGAGTTGATGAGAAAATGCATCCTTCAAGGGTTCAGTATGGTAATTCAAAGCATGCATTTTTCAGTTAAGAACAACAAAGGCCAATTTATGATTTTCTGCCTGTTTCTAAAAAGAACTAGTGCAAAAAGTACAATGCTGGCCTGAGAGAAATAAACCAAACTGCTCTAAGTATACATAGAGCATTTAATTAATACATTTGATAAAATGTTTTAAAAAATGGGGAAATACTAGATGACATTTTTTATGTATATTTGGTGTTGCTGATTTGAGACCTCATGATGTAAGACCTTAAACAATATCCATTGCAGAAACCTTGTGTTTAAGTTATTTTAGAGGCAGATACTAATTTGGATTTATAATGTTTAATAACTAGCAAGATCAGAGTTTAAAACATCTGTATTTAAATCATTCATTGATGCTGGTATATCTCATCCTCAGTTACAGTCTTAACTTTTTGTTAAGAGTTATTCATATGTCTTAATATTGAGAAAAGATTCTGTTAACAGGTTACTATAAGAATTGAGGGAATATATTCTTTTATCATGTAATACACTTACATTTTCAATAGTGATGACTGAAATTCCACTGTTTTCCTGCTATTTGTCATCAAGACATAATTCTAATAATAAAAATGATATCATGTATGATGGATTCCTTAGAATATTTTTTGTACCAACATCTTATTTATACTGTTCATTGCAACATTATGAAGATTATTTTCATCTTTTTTTGACAATTGTCATTATCAAGAGTGTAATTATCTTATATATAAATAATGCATCAAGTTTTGAAAAATTTAATAACTTTTCATATTTTCCACTTGCTGTGAATTTTCTCAAATCCCTGAAAAAAAGAGAAATGTACTACTCATAAGCAGTTTCATTATCTTTATAATCAAGAATACTGTGTAAATTCACAAGAAATGTATCCATATTTCTTTACTCTCATAAGTTTCTGAACAAAACTAATTGGGCTTCCAGGTAATGACTCGGTAGGATTAATCTATCAAAAAAACAAATTTGTGTAAGTTATATATATATAAAGAAAAGAATCTATCATTTTTAAAATGTTTAAAAGCAACTGTGTATGTTACTAGATCAGAATATTTTTAATCTATTTGAATGACATATAAATACCATCTGTAACATATCAAACACTTATGTAATATCTCTAGAAATAAAACTACTTTTGTAATGGAATCTTTTTGTAACCTTCTTAGAATCCTCAATTGAGATCTGAATGATTCATCTTTTTTTAGTATATTTTGAGCTGTGGATATTTCCTCTTATTATTTTATTTTCTATTTTGACAATATAACTTCTAGAAACTTCCAGTAATAGCCTACTCCTATATATGGTTCAATATTAAAATAGTTTTTAAAAAGATATATCTCACAAACTTCATCTTCTATAAAATAATGTTCATTTGCATAATTACATCTTAAATCATGTAAAAAAATAAAGTAAAATAAAAATAAAATGTGTTGTATTTTCAGGGTATAAAAGAACCAATGAGTACAATATATACATTTGTATGATTTTATTCATGTGTTATGCACAGTTATCAAAATATCCTTGGGATGATACATTTAGTAAGTCTCAACAACTTTTAATTTCAAGATTACAAAAAAAGTCTTTTGCCTGTCACAAAAGAAAACTCAAAGATGATCCTTTCACCCTTATAGACAGTTGAATATAGATGAAGTGATGTATAAGCCTGTGTATGTGTAGGTATCAATGAATGTTGACCGAGTGAGTGTTATAGATTTTAAAATGTAATGTGTATATGCCCCTATGTAAATACATACATCCACACATTGATATCTTCATGCTGAGGTTAAATACAACCAAGAATGATCTATATGCAAAATACTCTTTAGAGACACAATGGAAGATAAACTCACTAGCCATCATATAAGGCACTTTGTATGTAAATGACCTCCTATTCTAAGCTAGCTATTGCATAGTTTAATTTTAACTAACCAGTTCCTCCTAGTGCATTTCTAATTAGATAATAGTTTATTAATCAGAGAAAAAAAAATGGTTGCTTCAATAATTTTGAATTTTAACTTCTTAGTTAAAACTCCTGCCATCAAGAGACACTTCCCTCCCACTCTATACCTCCATCAAATATCCAAGATTTTCTGGGCTATTATAATAAAACAGGCATGCAAATACACTCTTTGCTTGTGAGAGTTATTCAGAGTACTTTCTATAAATGAATATCAGTGAAATAAAACAAAATTAACGTTTTTCTCTATTCATTCTTATAACAATCACTCCCATCAAAACCGGAAAAAAGGTATTAAGTATATATATAAAGCTAATATATGCTGAACTTTCAAATGCATTTAATATAGCTTTTCTTCACAAATTGCATTATATGTACTTGAAGCAATTTAGCCTTATAGCATTACCCCGTCCCCATCTAACATGAAACATATTGCACTCATAGAACAACTATATCTATTTTCACTTTCCTCTTCTCACCTCAGTCTCAAAAGAAGACATCGTGATCCTTAACTCATGTCATTTCCAGGTATAAATTTAGCTTTTTGCTTAAATGTCAGTTCTGGGATTCTAAACCTCACCGGAGGAATATATGACCACTTTTTAGTTATAGCCATCAGGAGAATATCTTATCATTCATTCCAATTAAAGCCTCTTATCTATAAATAAATATAATAATTTAATAAATATCTTCCCAATAAATATTACATTACATCATGCTTTAAATTCAACATTACGACAAAACCCTTTAAAGAAAAATATGCCCAGGGTTGTGAAATATAAAACCGTCTTACTCAGCATTCCTAATTCTAACAAGTATCACGAGATTCACATGACATTCTATCATAACAGGTACTTGAAGTGAATTAAGTACTTGCACATTGCTGACATTAGATCAATACATGTCCATAGCAGGGGCAAAAACGATATACACTTACCCTCACCCTGTTACAACCAGCAATTTGTTTTTGTTTTTTATGATCACACATGTATCTTCTTTTTACGTTTTTACAAATACAGGAAATCATCATGCCTTTATTGCAAATATTTTTTTAGCACTGAATCCTAATAACCTGACCCTCTCTGAAAATCTATGCGAATCCTGAGACCTATTGCTCAGTCATTCTTGTATAAAGCTTACATTTCAAATCAAAAGCACCTTGTGTAACTGTTTAACAATTTAGCTGAAATGTTTGGATGCATTATGCATACTAGTGTCTACAATGCAGTCTATAAAGTTAATATTACCATATCTACTCCCTTACAAAAGACATTATTTACAGCTATACCATTCATTCAATACCTTTACAATCATTCATTGCATATTTCAGTTACTATTAAAAAGGCCATGTTTATCACAACTTTGTCACACAACTACAAGTCTCAAACCATCTGAGACTCAAAAGCAGTTACGGACTCTTGTAAAGCTTTGTAATACACAATAATAAAATAAAGCATTATATGAAAGGAAATGCAAGAAAATACCCATTACAATTGTAAGTAAATAACAAAGCTGGAGAGTTAAATAAATTGGAAACCAAAGGGAATGTTGCAGGAAATGAAAATATTTTATGCAAAATGCTGTTATTTTACCCCTGATTTCATAAACTTTACTTTTATGAAGAAATGTAATGGTAATAATATTAGCATTTGCACAGACTAATTTTTTATACTACGTTCCTTAGGTCCTGAATACTCACAAACCTTAAGTAAATCAACTGAAAGAGGAGAGGAAATGTACCCTCCATGTTTCCACAGAACAGTGAACCTGGTGTATATCAAACACTACTCAGATAACAGCTTAACAATAATCTATACAATTACATCTAGTTAAAAATGGAAAGTCGAGGCAAAAATAATCAACATGAGTACTCTCCTATCTGATAAAGAAAAAAGATAAAATAATGTGCATTTCTTCATACCAGTTGTACCATCTCCTCAAAATGAATTATAATACGCAAGAGACTATTAAATACGTCAAAAATTAACTGTAACAAAATATAGCTTCAAAGTACAAGTAACTACACCCCACTGTTTTGTTATGATGCTGTCTTACAATAGAGTGGCACTGATGATAAAAGAGAAGGATCATAGAAATGAACTTATGAGGATAAATTACATTATACCTAAAGAAAAGGACTGCATACCATCTCTCACAAAGTCTTCCACAAGCAGCACTGGTTTGCATATTCAACTTATTTTCATTTTTGGCACTGGCTAAATACTGCAAGTCCAATGAAGAGATTACAAAATGAATTTTAATGAGTAAATGAGAAATTTACACATCAACTGTTACAGCCACATTTACTTTGATAATATTTGATAGTAAAACCAAGTCCATTGATTTTTTTTTCATTAACAAATCTAATAACCAATTTCATACTGACAAAAAGAATACTTCTGGTTTATATAACAATCAACAACCTTCTTTCATATATACCACATTAACATGAATTTATAAATGCATTGAAAAAAAAAAATCAAATTTCAACTCAGATTTAATGCCATAGTTCTATTTGTTTCTGGAGTACTGAGTAAAAAGACAATACAAATTCTTTCAAGACCTAAATAAATACAACATTTTCTTATTCAAATAAAAATAAAAATCAGTGAACTCTCGTACACTGATTACAAAAGATTTACCTTTTTGATAAATTGTAAATATCCTGCTGATTATCTAACAATAAAGTCTTATGCCAAAAAACAATTGGAAATACAAAGCAAAAAAGAATCTAATCTGATTTTTCTTTCACATTCATTTTTGAAAAAGAACATAAACAAAAACCTACAATATTTACATTTTCAAGTCATAAGTCTACATCCACAAATCCTCGTCTTTTATTAAATACTTATATATGTTACCCATACTCATAATTCCTGGAAAAATATAAATAACAAACAATATTAATCATTACTAAATAGTGCCAATATATTTACACAATAGTTCAGAGATTTTGGAAGCCCGAAGGAGAAGAATAAATTTCTTGATGTTGCAAAAAATGACAACAGTGTAGTGCCTGGTGAGTTTATCCTTGCTGGTATTTCCAATCAAGCTTCTTTATGAGCGGCCAAACACTCTGGAAAGGAGATTTCAAGTTTGAAAATAACATAAACAGCAACAGATCCAGCTAGCAATTAAAAGATAGAGATACTGCAGCTTTCATATTGGCATTAACAAGTTTAGTGCATGTTTTATAAATAAACATAACTGTGTTGGCTATGCAAGAAACAAAGTTCAGTGGTTAAAAAAAAAATCATACTGCAGCTTTTTCATTCATATGCATTGGCATTTTGTGCAAGTGTGGATAAATATGTACAACACAATGATCACAGAAAAGCATATTCTATGTGTATCCACAAACTCTGATATGGTATTTCTAATATGTTGAAACAATGCAGTATAACAACCGCAATAATATAAAGCATTAAAAATCTTACTAAAATCATGTTAATTTTGTTTTCTTACTTTTTTCAAGCAGAAAATCATGGTGAGCTTTAAGCATTATACAAAAAAGGATGCACTTTTATAAAAAGCATATGCAGTACTTGGTAATGAAAGCTATATAAGAGTATCTAAAACAAAACAAAACAAAGCACAAAAACAAAAAACAAAAAACAAAAACAAAAAACATAAATAAATGCAGACATAAACTTCAAATCAAGTCCTGGGATGCTTTAAGTCTTTTTTAAAATGTTCTTCATAATAGATAGTACTTAGTTTTCTCTTCTTTATTTTTTAATTTGATGATGACATATATTCAATCCGTTTTAGATATGAACTCAATCCATCACACATCAAAGCAGGCTCTCAGCAGTAACACTTACTTTTTGGTGTGTGCTTCACCAGGTTCTGTTTTTGCTTTCTTTGTTAGATTGTTGCTGAGAAGTATCATAAGCATCTTTCATTTAATATATAATCATATAGATGTACAATATACAAATGTATCCTTGAGAAGCTCTTTGCCAATATGAACAAAAGATAACAATGGTATTAATAAAATATCAATACATTACTACATACTTGACCAGCCGAAAATCAAATGAGCAAAAAAAATCCCCCAGAACTATTTGCAAAAATATAAATATGGTTACTTTCTTTTCAATCTACAGTGTATTGCTGGAACAACCTTGACAGGCGACCAATAGCCTATGTACCAACGCTTACAACAATACCCAGCCTATTACAATTACTTTCTAGTCCACGAACGTAAAATATATTTACCTTCTCAAATTTAACACAAACTATACCTGCTGAAAATGATAAATCTTATGTGAATAAGCAAGTCACTGTTTGCATGTGTCACACTAAATATTAACTTGATCTTTCCTGCTTTAATGCAATTTATTTGCAATTCACAGCATTGCTTTTCAGTAAAGAATATATATATGTCTGATTCAATAAAGAAATATGCAAAAACATGATTCCTTCTCTTATCTGTATCTTAGTATAAATGCTAATATTCCTAAATTTGCTGTCAATTATAAAAGACAAAATGAAAAAAAATTACTTTAATTTCTTCGCTTTGTTGATAGGTGCTTGCAAGAGGTTAGGTGTGGTTTCCATCACCCGCAAAAGAAGACCGTCAATATAGTCTTCAAGATCCCTGGTGTGACGAGCATTCTTTTCTATTGATGCTTGTAGGTTCACAATCATCTCAAGTAAATCCTGTGGAAAGAATGTAATATGACTATCAAATAAATGATTAAATAATAATAAACTAGTAAAAAAAAGAAAACAAAAAATTTGCTTTCTTAATAATATCTAACCATATGGCAGATTTAAATGAGGACAAAACACAAAACACAAATCACAAAAAACTAACCTCTCGAGACTTTCCAGCAAATTTATCATGAATCTCTTGGGGCAAACGGGACTGATGTGTAGGAGGATGTGGAAGACGATCATTTCCTCCTTCGACAAACCGGCCATCTTCTTCTCCAATGCGCTCTCGACTGTCTAAGATATGGAGACAATATGATAGTAAAAATCTTTGGCAGTGGAAATTACAGGCTATATAACTTCTCATAGGCATGTTATGGTAATAACTTTGATAATCTTTATCTCATAATCTTCATAAAACTAAAGCTGCATTCACACAAATACTAAGCTGGCATGAGCAGGGTGAGGTGAGAAGTTTTGTAATAAAATAATCAATGGATACTGGCAGTGAGCAAGTATGGAGTAATACAGGTAGACTAAACAGCTAAGTTTTCTTCCTTAAATTTCATGGTTCAAGCATTTCCTCAGTGACATCACATAAAAGAATTAATTTGAAAAAGCTTACTCAGTTTACTCATGTTTATGTATTCAGTGAGGTTACAAACCAACCAGCTCCCAAATGCTCCAACTTGCAAGGTCACTGCCAGAATCTTTTTTTATTTTTGGATAAAAGCCTAGAAGCAGAATTGGCAACACTGAAATTGGTGGTATACACAGTGAAGCACAAACTTTGGATATCATTTTACAGAATCAATCATAAAATAAGAACAAAAATAAAGTATACTTACTTCCTCCAAAGAGTTTGGATTTAAGTCCTCCAACTTTGCCTCGTCTCTTCTTTCCTTCTGTTTCATCACCATCTTCTCGAGACTTCTTCTCTAGACGCAAAGCCTTTATTTCTGGGAATCTGTGAACAAACACATGAATATTTCAAAAATTAAACAAAAATTTCTTACTATATTGATAACTATAAGTATGAGGTAAGGTGAAGAAGTAAATAAGTTGCTCAAAAATAAGAAGAACAGCTGTAAAAATGAAAGAACATTTTTACAACTTCAATGAAAGTTCATTAAAATAAAATAGAAAAAAATATCAGAATGGCAAAAACTACCTTAAGAACCACTTTTGGCCCAGAAATAAGATATAAAGAAAAGGAACATCTTTCCCTGGCAACCTTAGTTAATCCCTACCTTGTTCCAGGCTCCTCTCCTCGTGTAACATCATGGGTGCTGCTGGAACGTGAATTACCAAGGGATGACCGACTGTCGCTTCTGTTCATATTCTCCATACTTCCAACAACTGCAATAAAGCTACTATTAGAGGAGATTTTTGTAGCCTAAAATGTACAGAATACTTAAAAAATGAGGTTTGGAAAATTATTTTCCCTTGACATCTTTATATATCAGTAATCAAGATAATCTAATGAATTACAAAGCATTGCTCAATTAGGCTTTAAGGTTTCTTTACTTTCTGTTTTGTAACCAAGCATGAAAGATTACCTGTAATATATCAAACCTCTTTGGCATGATTTAGAAGATAAAGAAGAAACTATGTACCTTTCTAACAGAGTGCTAACTGATTACCACAATTAGTGCTATTCCCAATAAGACATATGGTAGAATATCTCCATAGTGACATTTATCTTAGGGTAACCACAAGGGACAGCTTACTATGACAAAGACTCTTAATTGTGGGCTCACCTCCCTAGGGATGTCTGAGCCAGAAGAAAAACTAGGAATTTCACTGATTACATCTTGAATTCTTTTGACATATGTTGCTTTATATATGAATGTACCCCATACAGAATTCTTTGTTCATTAAAATACTATAAAAACACTTTTTCAGTTTTTCCTTTGAACTGACATCAGATTTTTAATCCTTTAGTTGAAGATATTGGGGAAAGAGGCATGGAGGGAAGGGCAAACTACTATGGTAATAAAAAAAAGGTTAAGAACCACTGATCTAAATGAAGAGAAGCACAAGGATGGGAGGGGAGGGAAAAGAATGGGACTAGAGAAAGGAAGGGAAGGGAAGGGAAGGGAAGGGAAGGGAAGGGAAGGGAAGGGAAGGGAAGGGAAGGGAAGGGAAGGGAAGGGAAGGGAAGGGAAGGGAAGGGAAGGGAAGGGAAGGGAAGGGAAGGGAAGGGAAGGGAAGGGAAGGGAAGGGAAGGGAAGGGAAGGGAAGGGAAGGAAAGGGAAGGGAAGGGAAGGGAAGGAAAGGAAAGGGAAAGAAAAGGAAGGCAAGGGAAGGGAAAGTAAGAAGAGGAAACAAACAGAAAGAGTACTTCGAAGACCTACATTTTTGCCCAGCTCAGGGTACAAAAAAGTTTCTACAGTTGCTAAATACTACTGTCTCTTTCATGAACAAGAGTGAGGGGGTTGGTCACCCTACATAGCCTTCTTCCTTACCACAGCCATGGACAGGGTATTGGGCTATACATCATGACATGGTATCCACTACAGGGTTTGCAATATGCCTTCACTTTGCCATTCATTGGCAACTTTTAATACCTTTGAAGCACATGCTGAAGGAAAATGAAAAGTGGAAGAAGCAGAAAGAAACATAGGGGGCTGAAAGAAAGAAAGAAAGAAAGAAAGGGTGGGAATTAAAAAGAAAGAAAATGAAGAAACTTAAAGTAAGCAACTGGAAGAAAATGGAAAGGAAGGGAAGAAAAACAGACAAAAGGGATAATGAAGTAAAGGGAGCAGAAATAGGAGGGAAGAAATGAAAAGAAAAGGGAAAAGATTGTGATGGGAAGGGTAGGGGTTGGAATGAGAGGAATGAGTAGGTAACAAAAGAAAATTGAAGAGAAGTATAACATTTTTTCTAAAGGATTAAATACTGTCTGTTATAATACATACATTTCACCTTGTACTAATTGGTTAGGTGACTTTAGCAGGATCAACTTGGCTATAGGTTAGGATGGAAAAATATTAAATCTGTCACGAGTGTTGTTCTACTGTGAAGCATAAAATGGAATTTACTGACATAGGATGATGGTTTCTGCCAAACAATGTGCAATTGTAAGTGCAGCTTAGTGCCAATTTACAATTCCTTTCTTGATTTCTTTATCTACATTTTGAGGATAAGAGGATTGTGAATCTACAGGCTAAAAGAAATGTGTCATATTTCTGCTTCTAATCAAAATGAAAAAAAAAAAAAAAAAAAAAAAAAAAAAAAAAAAAAATTAAATGCATCCTAAATATACCAATACTACTAGGACATATAGTGCTGTACAACAATTCAGTGCTTCTTCATCAAAATATATCTGCTCACATCCATTGTCACAATGTTTATGAATGTAGTTTTTTTTAATGAAAATAAATGTAATAAATATGTGCAAAATAATGTAAAATCTGTATTTTTCTCTCCCTGATATCAATATTCCATTTTTGGGGGGCAAATAACCTTACAAAAACTATAAACTGAATTTTCCCCATTCAATGCATAATTGCTTAACACTATATCAACAACAAAAAATATAATCTAGGTAAATTGGGAGGTATTACCAACCCGATAACAACAGGGCGGTTTTGGCTCTGATTATTCTTAACAGGGTATTTCAAGCGTGCAGGCCTAGCGCCTCGGTCTATTCGCCTGCTCTGGCTGCAGCCACCCCCTGCGCGTACCATCACCTGGCGTGCCAGCCATACAAAAAGCCATAACATGATATAACATCCCTGGCGACAAGTGCAGCCACCACATGGTGTGATATCACATCACCCGGCATTAATGGGTTAATCACTGAGATTTAATAGATGATAAAATCAAAAGGTTGTCACACTTCTAATCATTTTATGTCTTCCAGAGATTATGAGCAGATGGTATTGCAGTTTCTATAAGAATACTATCATAGAGATGGCTAATCTAAAATATGGATTTCTGTGCTTTCCTACACAGCTGTATTTACCAAATATACACGAAATAATAATCTAGAAGAGGTAATTAAATAACCAATAACCAAACCTTTTGCTTTATCTGGTGTAATCTTCTTGACTTCTGTAACACAAGATTAGTATCTTACAACATGAAATCATGCAAAGATATGTTGAACATACGTATTAATAATCCACTATCACTATCAGATTACCAAGGGAGAAAGAGTCTGTTAAGAACAAAAAATAAAATTACTTACAGATTACTTCAGTCCCTGCTTTCAAGAAAACCTTATGCACTGATAAAGCATGCAATGTTAGAATATGATCAAGCAATTATAATTTTCAAATGCTGAATTGGCAAATTGTAGCAATCACAGATGATGTCAGTTCTCATTACCATACTAAAAACAGGAATAAAAAGGCTTTGACACTTGGACACAAGTTAAAAAGAAACAGGTTAGTTAAGATTATTTTCCAATTGAATAAACTCATGCAGGTCACTTTCGAGTCATATAAAACACCAAAGGAGGTCTGAATTACATAATCCCTTCCATCCTATTAAACCAAATACTTTATTACCTGGAAATACCAAGGTATGAGCAAAAAGTAGCTAATACACCAAGGAGAAAAAAAGTAATAGTAATGTAAAGAAACTCATTTCCATTTCATATGTGTAGTGTAAATGCTATACATTATTCCAAACTGTAGAGCATACACAATACACTTCAAGTTAATAAACAAAACTTTCATGCAGCAGAGGCAGAAAATAACTGGTAAAACAAAATTTCCCAGCAAGCTCAAGTGTAAGACAAGCTCTGCAGTAATCATAATGTAAGTGCAGATCATTATATGAAAGCCAACAAGTCTATAGTTGTTTCTTTCAAACTCATCAACACAAAACAATTATGATTGCTGCCACCTTTGTATGCACAAAATACCTACGATCTTTATAAAGCTAACAACAGCCAACATAAGTAACCAATCCTACTCACTAGCATTCCTGCCATAAAGTTTCCTCTCCCACTCATCAACGACGGGCTGATTGTTGGGCTTTTCATGAAGAGACCCAGAACGCACCACTGCAGCACTGGGCCGCTCAGCCAGCCCTGGGGTCCCTCGGAATGTTTGGAAAGTTGGGGTGGCAGGGGTGGGACCAGAACTGCTCTCCTTAGGAGTAGCAGGTGAAGAGGGTGTGGCTGAGTCAGATCCAAGGGTAAATGTAAAAGCTCTAGGTGAGGTGGGAGTTGGCGGAGCAGACACATTGAACCCATTTTGTTCAATTGGTGCTTTAACTTCCAAAATATTTTGGCTAGAGCCACTCTTCTCAAGAGTAGGTGGAGTAGTTGGAGAAACAAGGGCCCTCTCAACCAGTGATACTTTTGATGCAGAAGATACCAATGACTCAAGAGCTGACCCTTTCGGAGTGGAAGGTTCCTTTGCAGGAGGAGTAATGACTGTTCTTTCCATAACTTTTGGGGCTGCTGAAGTACTAAGTGAACGTCCCTTAGTTGGAGAAGGGACTGCTAGTGATTGCTCAGATTTTATGGAAGCAGGAGAAGGTGGAGAAGTAGTTTCAGTAACACTAGAAGATCTTTTAAATCGAACAGGTTTCTCTGGAGAAGGAGGGTCTCTTGGCACATTGGGTTTTTGATCCTCTTTAAGTGAAGGAGTGGGTTCTGGGGCTGGCTCTGGGGTGGTTTCAGGGGAAACAGGCTCCAAACTAGGTATTGAATTATCTTTGGTAGTTATACTACTTGTTAATGACATGGTCATTGCAGAATCTGATGAAGTGCTGTCGCGAGATGACTGCGAATCATTATGGGAGGAGAGATTAATTGGAGTTAGGTTAGGGAACATCATGGGTGGGTTGGAAGCGGGAACTGGGGTTGAGGGTTCCTGAGAGTGAGAGGAGATTGAGGACTGAGGAGATGGTGGGGGCATGGGCTCCACAGCTATGATGGGC
>NW_028234420.1:11940497-11945497 GCF_977035675.1 Penaeus japonicus
CTGGATATAGTGCTGTATGGGCTACTGGACCGAGTGTTAACTGTAACTTCTTCATCAAACTGGAGGGAAAAATTCAAACAGATTCATAAATAACATTCCAGTGCTGTGGGAGCTAGTTTTATAAATGGATCACAATGGCAGAAACAAATGCATATGTGCAACAAAGCATAGAGAATAAACAAAAGTTTTAATTTCATCACATAAAAATTATGTACATAATTTCATTCTTAATGCTTGTCAATCTTATTCATTAAGCTGACATAGCAGTCCTCATCAAAATACAAATGAGAGAATTTGCACACAAGGCAAACTTTCTTTTCATACTAGATGCAAAACACACAAAACCAGATATAGCATGAAAACACAGACACTTTTATACAACAGACAAACCCATACATAATTTAAAACACAAATATGATATACAAAATGTTGTATTTTCAAAAGCAGAATATAACAAAACAGCAGTTGCAAATTCTATTAGCATGTTACGTACACTTTCTTCCTGCAAATGCTAAATCCTACTTTCCTTGACTTCTAGTGTAAAATTAACCCTCAGCAAGGATTACATACCCCAAATCCTTCATCATCACTATCAGATATAACACCTGGATCTGCTTCTCCTGCATGCTGCCGTGACTGCATTAGCTCCTGGGGGAAGCCCTGGTTGTCTCGACTCTCTTTGCGATTCTTCTTTTTGCCTGGCTTGTGTGCAACCTTGTCTATTTTATGACCTGTAATGATAGTGCATTGTAGACATCTTCCAGTATCTGTACAAAAATGCTTCCGCAATACCAGATTATTCATTGTAGGTAACAGAGTAAGTATATGACAAGTATATTGTATATTCATTCACTTTATTTTTACTATTGAATTAAACATAATACAAAGACAGCAATTCATACTTACTGACTGACTTGGCAAAATTCTTTAAACTTGCTTTTTCTTTGCTGCCTAAACTCATTAAGCTACCACCTGGAATAAAAAAGACACAGAAGAGATCATTATCCATGACTCTGTTAAAGAACAATTTTAATAACAATTTTAATATAATATTAGACAATAATAATCACTGTATCTGTACATGAATATTAACAAACCATAAACTAAATGAAGAACTAACATATTGGCTTGGCACTCACCAAGATTCTTTAGAGATGTAATTGATTTATTTTTACTTGTCTTGTTGGACACATCCAGGAGTGATCCAGATTTGACTGTGAATGCAACCTTAACCTCTAGGTCTCCTCTCTCTTTTTCTCCCTTTTTGCGGTCCTTCTCTGGCTTCCCTTTTAAACGATGCCATCTGTTATGAAAAAATCAAATATCAAGAGTCAAGGTTTAGATATTGTCAAGTTCTGTGATGTCGTTCTTTTATGTTTTTATAGTTTTTTTATCGTATGCAATAAAAGGAGTAATGACAATTTTCTATTCTATAAGAATTGTAAAAAGTTTATAGCCACTTTAGTAGATTTAATTAATTTAATAAACTGATTTGGTTTCAAATCAATAAAAGGCAAACTTTATGGTTTTAAAGCCTTACCTATTCCTGGGCCTTTCATACACATCGAACTCACTAAGGGGGAGCTCAATCTGTCCCAGAAATTCATCAAGCCCGAGGGCATTTCGATGAAACACAGTGAGTTTTAACGCGGCTGTGTTTCCATGTGATGGAATTGCTCTGAAAACATCAAAACAAACCAGTATAAAAATCACACCTAAATATAGCATGTAATATGCATATGTATATCAACCTGTTGATGCTAGGTGTGCATGTAAATATGTGGGGATATCTGTATTTACAAATATATATGAAAACAAAAACATACTGGACAGTGTACTGTATATTTCCAGTGTCAATGGGCAAACTACAAACATTAATATGCATAAGCAACTCTTTAATAAAAAAAAAAGGGGGGGTCTCCTTTTCCATTAGTAAAAAGGTTCACAATCAGATTATTCTTTAAATCACTCTTAACACCAAAAAGTCACTCAGTTTCTCTTTGAAGTTTTATCTAATGTACATGATGCAAAGTACAATCCTTCACCTCTCCTTCTCTGCAGTAAAAGCTACATGTCATAACCATCCCATAAAACAGAATCTATATGTAGAGATAAGATCTATTTACAATCTGTTGTTATAGTGTATGTACAAATGGCTCATATTTCTATACTATGTGACAGAATGTAAGTACACAGAGTATATAGCCTATTAAAATATTAAAAAACAAATTAATAAGTGAGATAGCTCCACTAATTGTCACAAACAGATAACAATGTATTTAGGAAAGAGGGTATGACTGAAAACTTTGAAAACAAAGTAATGTAAAACAAAGACCAAACGTATCAGTGATTTTTCTGGAATTCCAATACATAGAAATCACATGAAAAAATACACTCATATAAAGATTATAATTTTTGAACTGTAAAACAGTGTACCGATACTTTCATTTGGTACAAAAACTTGAACCAATTGAACCAATATCATAATCTTCCTGTAATTATTCTTAATAGCCTTTTTTCCTCTGGGTTTTTCTCATGTCATCAAGAGAGGCTTTCTATCTTCATTATCCTCCCTCAGTGACTCAGCTTTCACATTCATCACCACCATTGCTTTTCAATTATGTTGATAGCATAATCCCTTTTTATGAACATATCTTCTTTCTTACTCCCCTTCTTTCTCACACTTCTAACACTGGAACGTGATTTGTTTTTTTTTCTTTCTCCCTCTCATTCAGATAATTATTTCCTTTTTCTTCAGACTTACACTTCCGTATCTCCTACTCCCATGCTATATATTTCCCTCTCTCTCTCTCCCATTCTATAATTTTCCAAATTTCCTTTTTCCTCCTCTCCTCCTTCCATCTCTCTTAATCTACCCCCCCCCACCCACCCACCCAATTCACACATACTCCATTACTCTCTCCTCCCACTCTACTTTTACCCCCTTCTCAAATACCTCTCTTCTCCTCTCTCTCACATGCCTCGTTCTCCTTCCCTCTTTCCCTCTAATTCATCCCCCTTCCCCCATATCTTTAATGCAACCCCTTTCTCCCGTACCTCTCTTTTCTCCCTCTTCCCCCTTCTCTCTTGCTCTCTGATCCTACCCCCTTCCCCTCCCTCTAGACCGCCATTCAATTCAATAACCCGGTCCTGAAAAGCCACGCGCCTTTTAGAGCATGGAGCGATCAACCGCCAGCGAAGTGTGCCTCCGGGAGTGTGCACACGCCCTTCCGACACACCGTCGTTGACCAAGGAGGCGTTGCTCGCAGTTTTCGGTACGGAAACCTTCTCCAACTTCCGCTCTCCCGATGAACCGCGACCGCTAGTCCGTTCATCGGCAGGGGAGGATGCACTTCGAATCTTGCCTCGTCGCCCCGCTGACCTTGAGGTGTCGCCGTGTCATGCTGGTGGATCACTGCATGCATACTCGCGCATTCTTCTTGCATTGTATCCTGGCGTCCCTTTGTCTCTGTTATTAGTTGTTGATTTTTATAAACTCCTTCCTCTATCTGTCTGGTTATGAGTCTATGTATGTCTGTATGTATATTTTATGTATCAATTTGGCTCTCTTTGTGTGTTTTATGCTGTGTGTGTGTGTGTGTGTGTGTGTGTGTGTGTGTGTGTGTGTGTGTGTGTGTGTGTGTGTGTGTGTGTGTGTGTGTGTGTGTGTGTGTGTGTGTGTGTGTGTGTGGGTGTGTGTGTGTGTGTGTGTGTGTGTGTGTGAGTTGTGTGTGTGTGTGTGTGTGTTTGTGTTGTGGTGGCGTGTGTGTGTATGTTGAGTATGTTGTGTATGTGTGGTTGTGTTGTTTTTGTTTTATTGAGTGTATTTGTGTGTGTGTGTGTTGTGGGTGTGTGTGTGTGTGTGTGTGTGGTGTGTAGTGTGTTGCTGGGTGTGTGGTTGTGTGCATGTCTGTGTGTGTGTGTGCGTGTGCTGTGCTCGTTTTTGTTCGTTGCCGTGGTGCGTGTGCGCGTTTGCTTGTGTGTGTGTGTGTGTTTGCTTGTATGTGTGTGTGTGTTTCTATCTGCATATTTGTATCTACCTCTCTATTTCTATGTCAGGGTCTTCAACTTCCCTGTATCCTTCTTCGTAATACTATTCTTTTCCTCTTTCTTTCCTGTTTGTAAGTCATGTGTCCTGTCTGCCCGATCACAAGTCTTGTTTGTTTTTGCTGCCCATTCCTCTATCCCCCTCTGTCTGTCTGCTTACTTTCGTTTATCTTTGTTTGTGTCTGTCTGCACACATCTGTTAGTTTGACAATCTGTCCACTCATTTTTTTTGCGTTGCTATAATAAAATCTATGCTGAAGGCAACATGGACAAAATATACGCGCAGCCACACCACGTGACCCCGCCATCCGAGTATGCATGACCGTCTTCTTTGGGTTTACTTTCCGCGTGATGTGCAAGTGTGCGTGCGCGCGCCAGCCAAGTGTATCCCAGCTCATGCTAATTTCTCAAGCTAAAAAAGTTATTAACAACTGTATTACGTCAGCTTGTGGATGGAGTTCCTGCTCCGCCGACTAACCACAACTGGAATTGAGGCCTTGTAAGCTAACAACGTGAGATTACTCTACACGAAGACCTCGGTTGCAAAATCTGTATTGCGAGTCTCAGTTGTGAATCAAGGCCTACGGACCAGAATTTGAGCATTTAGGGCCTTAATCACCAGAGACAATTAGTGCACTTTCTCCCTCTTATCTCGAAATACCATCCAGGGGCGTGTCATGTTAGCAACGCCTGCGGAGTTCAGGGGCGCCGCCATTAGAGCGTCGATACGTATTCAATTCGCTGTCGGATATTATCTGTTGCAGTCATTTAATTATGAGAGACAAATCAAGATAATAAAACACTTAACAACCATCGTGGGAGGGACTGGCAAAATATCTTTCTTTGTCTCTCCGAAAGGTGTGTTTGTTCTCAGAGCTGATAACGCCATTATTCATGCCACAACTATTTGAAACGGTTGGGAGGAGGGAGGGGGAAGATGGGGGACACGATAG